>NC_137114.1:55047567-55061392 GCF_949357685.1 Gobio gobio
ACTAAAGCTGACCACTGAGATGAGGAGAGTTTCACAGCACGTATTCCTCCACGGCTTATATGAGGTTGAGCTTCGTTCACTAGTGAAAGATCACCCAGTTCATTCAGACAGTGAAACAGATTGATGTATTTATCTGGAGAGGGATTCTCACTGATCTTTTCTTTAATATAGTCGACTGTTTTCTCATTGTTGTGAGAGCTGTTTCCTGTCTGTATCTTTAGTTCTTGTAAGAGACTCTTATTAGACTTCACTGACAGACCCAGAAGGAAACGAAGGAAAAGGTCCAGATGCCCATTTTTACTGTCTAAAGCCTCATCCACAGCTCTCTGATGGAGTTTTTTTTTTTTTTTTTTTGTAATCTGGTCAAACACATTGATCTTCTTGTTTATAAAGGAGAGATGCACATATAGAGCCGCTAGATGTTCCTGAATGCTCAGATGAACAAAGCAGAAGACTTTCCCCTGATACAAGCTCAACTCCTCTCTGAAGATCTGAGTGCACAATCCTGAGTACACTGATGCTTCTGTCACATCAATGCCACACTCTCTCAGGTCTTCCTCATAGAAGATCAGGTTTCCTTTCACAAGCTGCTGATACGCCAGTTTCCCCAGTTTGACAATCATGTCTCCATCTTTCACTTTCTTCTCATAGTCCTTCTCATGTTTGATGTTGGTCTGGAGGATCAGGAAGTGTGTGTACATTTGAGTGAGAGTCTTGGGAATCTCTCCAGTCTCTGCTCCACTCAACATCTTCTCCAGAACAGTGGCTGAGATCCAGCAGAAAACTGGGATGTGACACATAATAAAGAGGCTCCTTGATGACTTCAGGTGTGAGATGATTCTGTCGGCCAGACTCTGATCACTGATTCTCTTCCTGAAGTATTCCTGCTTCTGTGGGTCACTGAAGCCTCGTACCTCTGTCACTCGATGGACACACTCAAAGGGGACGAGATCAGCTGCTGCGGGTCTGGAGGTGATCCAGATGAGAGCAGAGGGAAGCAGATTCCCCACAATGAGGTTCGTCAGCAGCTCGTCCACTGAGGCTGATTCAGTCACATCACACAACCTCACATCGCTCTGAAAATCCAGAGACAGACGACACTCATTCAGACCATCAAAGATGAAGGACACTTTATACTTATCACTGGATATTTCCATTTCTTTGGTTTCAGGAAAAAGACATGAAGAAGATCTGAAAGACTGAGTGTTTGGTCCTTCATCAAGTTGAGCTCTCTGAAAGGAAGTGGAAATATGAGCTGGACGTCCTGATTCTGTTTCCCTTCAGCCCAGTCCAGGATGAACTTCTGCACAGAGACTGTTTTTCCAATGCCAGCGACTCCCTTTGTCAGCACAGTTCTGATGGGTTTGTCTTGTCCAGGTAAAGGTCTAAAGATGTCACTGCATTTGATCGGTGTGTCCTCTGTTTCTGCTCTCCAGGTCTGTGTCTCCATCTGTCTCACCTCATGCTCATTATTGATCTCTCCACTTTCACTCTCTGTGATGTAGAGCTCTGTGTAGATCTCATTCAGGAGTGTTGGGTTTCCCTGCTTTGATATTCCCTCACACAAACACTCAAACTTCTTCCTCAGATTTGATCTCAATGTGTCGAGGACTTCAGCAGGTTTAGAGTCATGGCTGTAAGATTAAAATACCACATTATTACACAAGTTAGAGAAGTAAATAGTCATAGATCACAAAATGGATGATTTGTTTGCTGTATTATGGGACACAGAACATCATACGGTTTCTGAAATGTTTCAATCATTAATCATGTGTTTGAGTGATGTGTGATGTCATTGCAGCTCCTAAAATTAAACAACAACAAAAGTCCCACATTTGACCTGAAACCAGGACACATGCTTTCATTAAAGTCTTGTGGTTGAATCACAGGCGTGAACACAGTTTTGTTTTTAACTGGTCTGGATTGAAGATTTGACCTTAAATCAGAATGAAGAGGGTAAAGAATCAGACACACTGATATTGATGTAATTGTGTCATTAACTGAGTAACAGACCAACAGCTTTTACAGTATGTGAATGTATTAACAATACAATACATAGAGCTTTACACAAGAGCACAATGATCATCATTAATAGACTGAAACTTACAGGATCTGAACTCATTACACTGCTGTATATTAATAACAACTTTATAAAAGTTATGCTTATAATATTTGATTTTTATGGAGATGATATACCTGAGATCAGGCCGTGTGTTTCCACTCTTAAAATTGTGTGACTGATCCATAGACTGGTCACTCTTCATAGACACACAGCTGGACTCTGGGTTTGAGCTCTTCGGCTGGACTGAACTGGAACAGAGAACAGATTCAGTTTAATCCTTTGAATTAATGAATTCATCCAATATGATCAGAGCCATTAACCCTCTCGAGTCGGCAATCAAGCCGGCGTGATTGGCTTGCTTTTTTTCTTATCAGTGCCAAAAAGACTCAAATAACTGTGTCGTTTTTTTTATCATTCAGGCAAGTGTTATACATCATTATAATCTGTTAAGTTTCTTTTTTTTTTTTTAGTACAGTCACAATAAAAACAAATTGTTGTGCTTTTTGCAAAATAAAGAAATCAAACATGATGCGCGATCTGCAGCCTCTCTGTCAAAGACGTTTATTCAGATACAGAAATGCTGAAATGTCAGGTTTTAAACACTGTAAACCAAATCAAAAACAAATATTCTGTGTTTATGTAATCCGTTTAAAGCTACACTATGTAACTTTTCCGTCCACTAGAGGTCGCCTGTTCAAAACAAAGGCGTAGTTTGATGACGGCACGTTTGAGCGCAGAATCTCGGGACATGTGGTCTTCACCTCACAGCCGGTGGGAAACAGTCAGGATAGGACTCGGGCAGAAATCATGTTCATGGATGCGATTATTAACATTACTGTAGTGAAGCAGAGCAGGACCGAGTGTTGTGGAGCTGAGCAAGGCCGCAGGAGCGATTGAAGAGCGGGACTGTTATTATGGCATAGTCGCTGGCGGGACTTTTATTATGACACGGTTGCCGGCGGCACTTCCTCTTCTCCAGTCACGAGTTTGAGGTAACGCAACTCTGTTTATCGTATTAGATATATCTGAGTGTGTTGAAAAGGAAGTTATGACGTTCGCTCGGCGGCTGCTATGACACTTGTTCACAATGCAGTGAGAGTAAAGCGTTTCACTGAATAAAACCGGAGACCGAGGGTGACGCAGATATGACGCAATCGACAGGCGACTCCCTCACACGCATAGCTCACACGTCCCGGTTCCTTGGTTAAAATAGCAATTTTCTCACGATTTACAAATAGTTGAAAACATTTGGGATATTCTAAGTACTCAACTGAACAAAATATATAACACTGGCCTGGTGGTTTCTTGATATTTTACTGCAAAAATCCTACATAGTTCACCTTTAAAAGCAGAGCGTTGTTAGTCGTTCCTGAGCGGCTCATTATACGTTAATGCGACAACGCCCACCAAGCACGCGCTCTATGGAGATTCAAATACTGAGGCGCGCCCACACACTCTCATTCATAAAAAAACTCTTCATACTTCATACTGGCAGCCGGAGGGCGCTCCGTGCACATGTAGTCCATTTATAGCACACATAAAGAAGATACCATGTGACACTGACATAAACAAACAGCTTCATAAACAGAAGATATCTTCTTAATGCGTGCTATATATGGACTACATGTGCACGGAGCGCCCTCCAGCTGCCAGTATGAAGAGTTTTTTATGAATGAGAGCAGCTGACGCTCATATTACAATCTTTAGAAGGTATCAACGCGGTTTTCATATTCATAACTGCTGACACATATTAACATATCACATATCAAAAATGGAAGCTTGAGTCTTAGCTCTTTTAAATGATGTTAGACTAACATCCAGATAGACAAGTTTGAAGATAATAACAATCGCGACAATATATGGCTTATCTGTGTTATTTATACAATGTTAGGTGTTTTCATAATAGATTATATGTATAATGCAATGCGACTCAAGCATTATAATCATGCAGAATATTGTGAAATATATTTTCTGTCTGATTTTTTGATCCAAAGCCAAAAGTAAAGTAAGTTTGGAGTAAAAACATGGTTTTAATCTCATTAGCTAATTGTTGTGTTTTAATAAATCATAAATTATAGTTTAATAAAGCATAAATTGCTGTGGCAGAGATTGCTTTAAGTTATCTGGTCTACCTTTATGAAGCAACTCTGCACTGTGTCTAAGCAGAATTTCCCCTTGGGGACAATAAAGTTAACTAACTAACTAAGCAAAAACTCACTTCATTTTGATTTTCCGCCCAGACATTTGTACTTATCTAGTAAATTAATCTTGATTTAAGAATTTTAAATATTTGGACTGGAAACAAGAAAAAATACCAAATAAGAAGAGCATTTTTTGCAGTGTAGTCAAATCTTCTGATCATTTAAAATATAATAGGCCTTTGTTGATTACATTCCAAATATAATAAACTACAAAAAATATATATTTCCTTTGCTCTGTTGCTCTCTGTCACAGGCCTACCTGCAGCTCATTCATTATGCAGCTCATTAATGCGAGTCCTTTGTTATCCCAGGTGCTATCTCATCATTATTCATTAGATATCACACCTCCTCGCATATTGGCTTTGAGAAATTTTTTGTCTTACAAATTTTAAATCAGTGTATTGTTTTATGTGAATGAGTAGGCTCAATGATTCTCACATCAGTTTAAAGAAAAAACTCTATGGAAATACAAGATGGAGTCAAAAGTCTTGTGAACACATATATATTGTGTGTTTTGAGGCCTTAATTTTAAAACAATTTTTTTTGTTTTTTCAAAATCTGTGCATAAACATTTTTCTCTCAAAAATACAACCATGTACATACTTGTTGCTCACATATTCCGGTTTGCCCAGTTTGTGCTGAATACAGTGTAATTACACTTTTGCCATTAATTTGTTTATAAGCAACTGAAAAAAATACAAATGTCAGATTATGTCAAAACTTCTAAAGGGCCCCAAAAGAGCTCAGACTCCAGAGGTTTAAGTATCCAAGTTAAAACTAAATAAAATAAAAGTTAGAAGTTTCCAGTAAAAGTGCATAACACATGTCTTAAGCCACACTGAGCGATTCCTCTGTGATTCTGTGCTATACGGTCCGATCTTCCAGCTGTGATTCGACTGATCACACTATACGTGTGATATATGCTGATAAACTTGTGACATACTTGTGTTTACATATTTGGAATGAAATGCTGTTTAGTGTGGGAGAAGAACGAATGTCTGGGGAAAATTAGGGATGGGCGATATGGACTTAAAAATTTATCCCGATATTTTCTAGTATTTATTGCGATAACGATATCAATGACGATAAATGTAGTATCATTCCCCATGTTTTATATATATATATATATATATATATATATATATATATATATATATATATATATATATATATATATATATATATATATATATATATATATATATATATATATATATATATATATATATATTTAATTAATAGTTTTTTAATATTTTTTTATGTAAAATTCCACACCAGCATTTTCAGAAATGGAAAAGTTGCAGATATAATTGTCTTCTGTAAAAGTGCAGGAAATGTTTAAATAGTGCAACTGTGCTAAAAAACGTCACACAATACAAACAAAAATAATTTTTAAATCAATGAAAAGTTTTACATGTAAACCGATTCTGTATTTATTCATACATGGTGCAAACAGTGGTAAAAATAGCAGAAACAGCAAAAGTAATTATCCCAAAAATGTCTTCAGATAACAAAAAAGTTGAAAATAATGATTTAATGATAGAACTTCAGTAATTTGAGTTGATAATATAATAATACCACGAATTATTCTACTAATAAAAATAAACTGCACTAAGGAATAATGAGCTTCTGGGTTCATGAATATTAATCACGTTGTCAGCGTTCATTCCAACTGATTGGCTGAAATCAAAACAGGCACAGTAATAGGTGCGCGCCAGCCAATGAGATTCCCGTTTGTGCATTCCTTTCTTCCTGTTCACGAAAGGCTGAATAATTCCAAATAAACGCCATTACTTTACAGGAAAATGCAACAAAGGATATTGTTTACATGTAGCACGTCAATTCTGTTTGGTGTAAGACTCTCTCGCTCTCTCTTTGAGTGTGTGTGAAACACTGAGCGCTCTCAGTCGCGCGCCTCACACTAGTGTTTAATGTGCGTCATATACACTGCGCATTCATTGAGATTAACTGAAATAGTGTGCTTTACCGATTGATTGAGAAAGAGCAAATCTCTTAAGCGCTCAGTCCAAGTGCTCAGCGAGTGAAAATACATCTGTATGGTTCAGATTGCCCTCAGGTAGCCCCTCGTTTATGAACTCTTCCGCAGCTTCCACCATAGTTGTTTTCGTTCTGCACGTGAGATGCGGATTCAGTGCCGCAGCTCCTATCAAGCACTGCGCGTAGAGCACCAAGTGCTGCGGGGGGCACCACAAGAAATTCTCTCTCCAATCCCCGTTCAGCTATACAGAGTGACGAACGCAGCCACCGCGGCCATCATAAAGTAATAACGTTTAGGGCATCAAGAGACGGCCAGCGGTGGCACGGTGCGGATGGGTCGCGCCATCAACTAGGCTTTATCGTTATTATCGCGGGAAGGCAAATTCTTATCGTGGGGAGAATTTTTACCGGTATATCGCAAACGATAAGATATCGCCCATCCCTAGGGAAAATGCAGGCCGGGGAAAGCAAATCTGGCCGACACAACCCCTCCCGTCATTTCAGCTCCCCCTTCAAAACAATGAAAGTATGGTGAAGCGGCTCACCACGGCTCTGCTTTCGTCTGCGAAAAAGTTAAGAAACTCGACGCTAAGCCCTCAGTGCCGAGCAGTTCCCACGTGTGATATTGAAGAAAAATGCGATATGCGATATCCTTGTTAACTAATGCAATATTCAATATGCAATACGATATTGCTTTAAGTGTGTGAAAAATATATTTCTTTCCCCAACTGATATCTTTCACTTAAAGCATAACCGACTGTGTTTACATGAATACTCATCAAGACAGCCATTTTGACACAACTGTGTGTGTATTTGACAGTTCGAGTGTGTAACAAGACAAGAAAAAAAGAATGGCTGGTGCCCACATTTTGGTGTGTGTCAGACAACAGACAGCACGAGACTGCAAGGTGTTTTTTTTTCGCAAGTTATTTTTTCGCAAGTTAGTCGTGGGCCCAGTCTATTCTCTGCTGTATGCATCAACCTAAAACGTACACTTTTCACAATGTTGAAGTAGCCTATTAAAATCATTCAGATATTGCGTGCCCTTGCGATATGAACATTTGCGATATTTCGATAATTTCGATATATTGCGCAGTCCTAGTTTTGGTCCTATATTTTTTACTTAAAAGAAAAAGCTAATGGAGCACTTTCATTTAAACTTATATAAACTATGTAATGCTTCACACAGAGAGGCCAGATAGCTGGCCTGAATGGTTGTAGCGAAGTGTAAGCAAAACTCACGTCTGACATTTTAAATTGGGGATTATTATCAGCGTCGATCCCACTCACATATGGGGCAGTTTGCAACACTCCACTAACAACTGCGTTACTGTACAGAAAATAAACTGTGCAATAGCAACAGAAATAAAGAACACATACATGCGATGCGCTCCATCTACGGACTGCCCACTCATCAGCGGGTCAGGGAGAGAGTGCTTTCCACCTTAAAGGAGCAGCACCTAATTCTACTTGTTACAACTAATATAATTTATTGTACTGGACAGTTTAAAGCTCATAACCATTAATATTTTGTGGTGACTTGAAGTACTTAGAGTGCAGTGTTATGTTGCATCATGCAGTATTGGTCCTGAAAAGTGCTTAGTAAATGTGATGTTTGTTACCTCAATAAATGTAAGGTCATTCCTATTTTATGTTCTATTACATTAACATTAAAACCACACTCTTTTTATGACTAAAATAACAGTAAAGCGTAAAAAAAACAGAATTTTCAAAAATTTAAACAGATTTTATTCAGCCCTACACTAGGGCTGAACGATTTTGGAAAATAATCTAATTGCGATTTGTTTTAACCAATATTGCCATTGCGATTTAATATGCGATTATTTTTAAAGCTCTTTATCTTCTGTATTATTCAACAAAGACGAGCAATACATTATAAAGTACCTTTTTTCTTATAAATTAATCTAATTAACAAAACTTACAATATTTGTGTTTAAATTATAAATGTAATTATAAGTACTTTTAAAAATAATTACACATTAAAAATGCATTAAAAAATAGCTTGTTAAGAATTTGAATAATATAAACTAATATTGTTTCAAAAAATAAAAGCTAGTAAATCACAAAGAGGAACAAAAAACATTAAAAACAATGAACAAAGAGTACTTTCAGTATTTAAGAGTGTCTGAACTGAGTTATTTTCTCTTTCTCAGCTTTACTGTTGCCTGATTATTAATGATGACATTATCATCGAGAGCGGGAGATCTGCACTTGCCCTATCTGTTCATTATTAATTAATTCATTAAGACATTATTGACGGTGTTTACATTCATTTTGCGTTATAAGAGCATCTTCACAGAGCGCGGCGCGAGCATTTGAAACTGAAAGCCTTCTGTCAGTGAGTTAACTATATGTAATATATAAGCACTGCATTCCTAACGACATAAATGAAGACTTCGTAGAGCATTTGTAAGGAAAATACCGGTGGGTGAGAACACACACTGTAAGCGTGACATCAAGCAAAGTTTCTCACAGACAGCGCATATCCTGTGCAATGAAGCCGTGAATGTCATTGTAATACGCTTCAACCTTTCCGAACGTTATGAAATATTATTTTATGGTTCAAGTGATGTGTGTGTGTGTGTGTGAGAGAGAGAGAGAGAGAGAGAGAGAGAGAGAGATGAAATAGAAGCAATCAGAATACAGGCGTTTCTAAAACACAGTTAGGGTTAGGGTTGTACATGTACTGCAGTTGTACATGACCAGACTACATTAAAATCTAATCAATCCAGAATCATTGGAGACAGAATCTTTTCTCCCTCCTCTATTGTATAGTATGACCAACACAATATTAGATTGATCAAACACAAACAGTTATTTTCTTTAGGCCAGGCCTGTAGGCGTTACATGCTAAGTTGATGCTTCTTCTGCAAACCGCTTACTCTCGCGTGTCACATGACCAGACTGTAATCACAGCCTTTGCGGTTACAAAATCGTGTTTTATCATATCGCGATATTAATGCAAATGCAATTAATCATTCAGCCACACCAAACACTGCAATAATCATAACTGAAAATAAAGCTGAAATTCAGCCCGACTCAAAAAAAGAATCACACAGTGCATGTCCGGCTTTAGGAAAGACCAGCGAGTGCTGTAACACTTTTGCTGTAACGTCTGTAATTCAGTGGTGTTTTGTGTCTCACACTTTGATTATAATATTCCCACATTTATCTGCTACAAATTATACTTGAATTAAAGTCTACTATACATCCCTAAACTGGATAAATTGTAAACTGGAGTCAGCGGTAGAGCGGTCATCTCTCGCTTCACTCAAGCGTACACTCGGACTGAGCGCACACACTCACATAAGAACAGCAAGACAATAACACACACCATAGACAAAAGCGTCTTAAAGGCACATCAACATTCATGTCATCAACAGTATTAAACAGGTGGTTGTTACAGTGTGTTTGTGTGCACGTATGGGTGGGTGTGTGTGTGTGTGCTCTTCTGCTGGACTGAACTGGAACAGAGAACAGATTCAGTTTAATCCTTTAGCTTACTGTGATCATTCTTTATGAGAGGAACCAAAAATAAATGTGTGTGTGTGTGTGTGTGATCTTTTTCTGTGATGTAACACAATATTGAACAGTGTTTGTTGAAAGTACCTGCATCCCGGAGAGAAATCTCCATCTCTGGATCTAGAATTGCCCATGATGAAGCTGCAGGAGAATCTGATGAGTTTGATCTCCTCCACTGACACTGAATGAACAAACATCAGACACTAATCTAAATGATTAAATTAAACAACCTTCATAATTCATAATAGTGAGGAAAGGATCACGTGACTGTGTGAACTCAAGCTCAGTCATAGGGCCTATTCTCACACACACAGCCAAACACTGATTGAACATGTTGGGTCGGGCCAGGGCTGTTCACAGGGGGGTGACCCGTTGGCTAGAGCCACTGCCCTCTGCCCTCATCGCTTGAGGTGCCCCTCTTGTGCCCCTCCCTTCATTCACAAATATGTCCTGCAACAGCGAATATCACGAAACATTTCTAAACACACCAAGCCAGTGAGCGCGTGACGCATCTGAAGGAACGCAAATTCATCACCTACAAGAAAACTGCTGTTAAATAAATGAGCAACAAATAGTAACAATATTGTAACGGCCTTTCATAGTAGGCCTTGGATTCAGGGAACAGTGATTAAACTATTTGCACGCACTCCAGTCCACCGCCGTCTTCATTTCAAAATGAAATGTGTTTATTAAACACAAAAGGTTTTATTTCAAAAGCATTTCTAATTTAAGTTCATAATTACAACAAACAAAAATGCCAGCAAAAGAAACTAAGTGTGGGCAAAAAACTGAATAACTACCATCCCAAAATCCAAACATTTGTTCTTTGTCACTTCCGCCCATAACAGGTGTTGTGTAATATTCAGTTCCTGTGAAAAACTGTTCCAGTGGGGGGAGTATACATGAATATTCATGAGATCCCCTTGATGTGGGCGTGGCCTTGAGACAACGCAAACGAATGGAACTGAAAATATTAAATATTAAATATAAAATAGCACTCCTCAAATCGCAACCTGTTTCATGGATTATTTCGAATAGACAATGAAGTTTCAATGTTAAGCATTAACTGCAACAGTTCACATTTTCAAAACAATGCACAGTTTGTGCAATATGATAAATTATCTGAGTTGTTTTGCCTGATTGATTACAGGCATTCAGATAAATAGGTAAGGACACAGAGCAAACAATTAACGAATTACCTATGCTCATCTAGGCTAACAAAGATTATTATTAATTATTTGTGCAATAATAAAATGTTTAAAAGCTAGCCTGGTGTGAGTCATCCTGAATTTCTTGTTTATTATATAGTCAGTGTTTCTGTTAACTACATAAACTACATACCTACTGAGGAAAATGTTTTATTAATCTTGTAGTCATCATAATTAAAATTGCAATTTGTAATTGATTATATAATACATTGCATAAAGCTTTAAAGCATTGTTCTGATGGATGGCCCAATCTTGGATATAGGCCAGAGGTTACTATTTTTAAACAGGGATAGGAAAAAAATATATCTTATATATTACGTCTTCATCACCAATGTCATAATGGCTTCCTTTTGCTTTTGTGATCATATATTGATCATCATATAAAGTTACTGTTTGTTTCAGACTGGATGTAAGAGCTGAAGTCACGAGTAGATCTGTCAGTGTATGATCTGGACATACATGGGGGCTGTTCTCTCGCATTGAGTGCCAAGGCTCTGTTTTAATAATTATGTATTACAAAACTGCAATTCTTATAAAACTGTAAAAATAAAAACAATCCAAATAAAGATGACACATTTTATTTGTTTACATGTACATCATGTCACATTAACCAACATCAGAGAACTGTGTGAACATGAAAGTGTGTTGTTAATATTAACGTTATTAATCTCAAGAGGACTTCAAGAAAATATTTTAGGTCAACAGAGTTTGGTTGGGAATCCCTGGCCGACAATGTTCAGAAATTATATCATCATATCCATACTTGGCCCCACTTTATATTAGGTGGCCTTAAGTACTATGTACTTACATAAAAAAATAAGTACAATGTACTTACTGTGTTCAAATTGTATTGCAAAACACTTTTGCTGATATTGAGGTGGGATACGGGTAGGGTTGGGGACAGGTGTGGTGGTATGGGTTAGTTTAAGGGTAGGGTTAGGTCTAAGGGAAGTGTCAACTGTGTAATTACAAATGTAACTACAGAAATTAATTACAGACGTAAGTTCATGTAGGGAATTTTTTTAATGTAAGTACAATGTAAAAACATGTATGTACACAATAAGTGCATTGTATCAAATGATTAATTAAAATGTTAGTACATAGTAGTTAAGGCCACCTAATATAAAGTGGGTCCGTATACTTTGAATAATATTAAACGTGATTAACACAACATTATGGATTGTTACATTTTAGATGATTTCACACACCATATAAAACACATGGTCAAAGAACAGACATGAGATATGCTTTATTATAGCCTGTGTGTGTGTGTGTGTGAGAGAGAGAGAGAACTATGAGAACTATTTATTCATATATTATTTATTATATTATTAGTTCTATAAACTGTATTTGACTGTTAACTAGGCTAAATACAATAGAGAAAAACATGATGTACTCTTTTGTGGGTCCACTTAAAAGGATTGGTTGTTCAAAAATAACAATTCTGATGCCCTAATCTCCTTTAATCGATTTAGTATTTGATTCCCAAATGAGTATGTGGAAAGATGTTGATGTTGTTCTGTTAAAGCCTTAAATATGTGACAGATACAAGTAAATGTGCATTTACTATTCAAATTAATTTTAAAGCCTCACAAATGAAATAAAAAGAGTAAAAAACTATAGGCTATTAGCCTGGACGAGCATAGGTTATTCGTTCATTGTTTGCTCTGTGTCCTTAACTATTTATCTGAATGCCTGTAATCAATCAGGCAAAACAACTCAGACAGTTCCGTTCGTTTGCGTGTTGTCTCAAGGCCACGCTCACAACAAGGGAAATATCATGAATATTCATGTTTACTCCACCCACTGGAATAGTTTTTCACAGGAACTGAATATTACACAACACCGGTGACATATACCTTACGCGCCTGACAGGTGTACGATAATGAACTTAAATTCCTAAATACAAGTATAAATATGCACATAGTAAATAATAATAATAAAACAAATAGCATTTTATAATAAATACATTTATAGACAAACGGCTACAACAAATATAGTCAAGCCTTACCTTACAAAACTTTGTCATTTAATTTGAAAAGCAATCACTTAATCCGAAGGGAAGCCGCGTTGTTCCCAGTAGCAGAGGCTTGCTCGCGGTCCATTCTCAAGAACATCTCCATGTCCTTTTCAAGTTTTTCCCCATAGTAGGCTATTAGCTATGCATATAATCCAGATTTACCAAGTTAATTTGCATCTGGATTGCACGAACACTTTCATACACAATTTATGACCCTGTCCGATTCATTTCTACAAACGAGACACGCAGGTGGAAATGTTGTTCTTTATGTCGTTTACTGTAACGCAAACGCTCGTCTATACACAGGTTTTGTTACCGCCGGCGCTCACTGGAAGACTACATTATCCAGCATTGCTTGAGATCTACAGCAAACTACGGCAACTCAAATAGCTCAAAAATACACAGCACTTTTCCCCCCTTGTGGTGGTTCTAAATGGTATAATTTTGTACAAAGTTGGAAAGGAATAGTAATGATATAAGTAGTATTCAATACACTGTTAATTATAACAACTAGCTGAAAAAAATATTGCTAAAAATAGAACTAGGACTTGACTCGAGACTTGACTTGGACCCTAAAGATTTGACTTGACCTGGACCTTAGAGACTTGAAACTTGACTTGGACTTGGACCTCAAAGGTTTGAGACTTGACTTGACTTGACCTGGACCTTAGAGACTTGAAACTTGACTTGGACTTGGACCTCAAAGGTTTGAGACTTGACTTGACTTGACTTGACTTGACCTGGACCTTAGAGACTTGAAACTTGACTTGGACCTCAAAGGTTTGAGACTTGA
>NC_137114.1:55061592-55154092 GCF_949357685.1 Gobio gobio
TAAAACAAAAACACAAATAATATTTGTTCTGTAAACTGGTTTCTGTGATCCATGAGATCTTTTTCTGTGATGTAACACAATATTGAACAGTGTGTGTTGAAAGTACCTGCATCCTGGAGAGAAATCTCCATCTCTGGATCTAGAATTGCCCATGATGAAGCTGCAGGAGAATCTGATGAGTTTGATCTCCTCCACTGACTCTGAATGAACAAACATCAGACACTAAATTAAATGATTACATTAAACATTCTTCATTATTTATCTGAACACATCTGGAGTGTGTGAGGAAAGGATCACGTGACATAGCTCAGTCAACGGTCTATTCACACACACAGACAGCCAAACACTGACTTTAACAGAAAAATTAATTATTTCGTTTATAAAAACAAACAGAAAACAGTAGGCTACAAACTAATACGTGATGATTATCTCTAAGGTGGACACCCAACTTGATATATATTTCCCATCTGAATCTAATCATGTCATTAAATGGTAAAGTCAGTCGCTGTTTATCATCATGTTAATTATTGTGCCTTTTACCCCAAATACTACCAAACATTACATAATCTCCTGTTATTGAAAAACTGTTGCCTTATTTACTTTGAACAAAACTGAAAATCATTAACAAGCCCTTTGTCTAAAAAAAGATTCAATAATTAAAAAAATTCTCATTTGCTACATAAATCTACAACATCTATGAAATATATATATAAAAAAACATTAAATATTAGATCAAATTAGCGCAGAATCAACTTTTTGGAAGCATTATTACAACTGTATTTGCAATATCCCAGCAAACAAAACGTTTTTACAACGTTTCACAACGTTGTATTTTGGTTGCAATTAGGTAATGTTGCAGTATAACGTTTTAAAAATGTTTTTTTAAATAGAAAAATAATGTAACCAAAATAAAACGTTTTAAAAACGTTGTAAAAATACCAACCTGGTACGTTTTCTTTAAGTAGTCAAAACACGTAAATATTACGTTTGTCTACTACCAAACTACAACTTTTTGTAGATGTTTTATTCCGGTGTTAAAATAACGTAATCTGCACGTTGGAATACGCCGTTTAAAAAAACGTCATGACAGTGTCAAAATACAACCATATGCCAAACCTCCAATGATAGGCTACGTTCTGTTTGTGTAAAAATATCAGTAACATTTTACCATTGAGGCGATTCAGTGACTGAGTGAGACTGTTTTATGCAGCTGAGCATTCGATATCAAAAGGACTTAAAGGTAGCCTAATATGTGAATGCTTACTTTCAGTGGTCTCTGCTCATTTAACTGATAGCCAAGCTATTAGAATAATACAATCGATTATTGTTGTTTCATAGCTAATCATCATGAGCCTGGCGCGTGGATCAAACAGCTCATAGAGTGTAAAAAAGAGCCCGATCACACGAAAATGCGTATACATAATGTAACGCACGAACCTAGGCTGTGATGATGTAGGCCTAGGCTGCACTATCCACTTAAACAACGTTATCAACTTTCGGGACATTTTCTACTCCATCAGTAGGCATATGTAATGTTTTAATTCTTGATGTAAACGCTGTGTAATTGACATATGACATGTTTAATGGGCGTGCGTGTTGAACATTCGAGTCGCTTTTAAACTGGAGTGGAGTAGTAGTGGGAAGTTCGGATCATTTTACTGACTCGGATCTTTGAGTCTCGTTCAGCAAAATGAACAAATCTTTTTTCGAGTCATTTCAGCAAAATATAATTAAAATGACATGTTAAATAGCCCAACCCATCTAGTACTTATGAAAATGTTGATTTGTACAACTAAATAAAAATAAACTATAGGGTACTGCAACCAAAGCCAAATGATAAGAAACTGAAACGTTTAATTAATTGATTAGTTGTTGGGTCAGGCTATTGCAGTCTAACTCTGTTAGTTCACCTCACCTCCTGATCCGAGACATTCTTTCTTTTGCAACTTCATATTTATCACGTTTGTTCTCCGCCTCTCGTGTCTACGAACTCCTTGAGACGTTAGTTGTCGACTCGTCTGTGTCTGACTCTGATCTGGGCCTGGGCCGGGCCATGTGACACAGGTCCGGGAACAGAATGATTAGTTCATCTTTCGAGTCTCGAGTCTCGAGTTCGGGTTTGAGTCTTTCGTTCTTCCTGTCAGTCCCATAGAGTCTATGCTGTCAGTAGCGGAAACAGAAAAGATTAGTTATTTCGGGTTTGACGTTTGAGTCATTCGTTCTTTTGCCACGTGACTTGTCACCATATTGAACACTAGTTCACAACCTTTTTACTAACAAGCACGTAGTTATTTTTTTATACAATTCTCAGTTAATATCAGACATAAACAAATATGGGAAATATATTGACTATTCAAGTCTAACATCACAAATTCAAGTCAATTAGACTATTACTCATTTTGAATCATATAGCACAAACAAACACACACACATACATTATGTGTGTGTGTAATATGTTTTGTATAGGTGCTATAGGCCTATAAGCTATGTTACATTACATGGTAACATTTTTAAACTGATTTTTATTAATTAATAACACAAGGACAAAAAAATATATATAACAACTCAATAGAGAAAAATAAAATACAGTTGATTCAAAATGAGTAATAGTCTAATTGACTTGAATTTGTGATGTTAGACTTGAATAGTCAATATATTTCCCATATTTGTATATGTCTGATGTTAACTGAGAATTATATATAAAAAATAAAATAACTGTGCTTATTAGTAAAAAGGTTGTGAACTAGTGTTCGGTGACAAGTCACGTGGCAAAAGAACGAATGACTCAAACGTCAAACCCGAAAGACTGGTAAGAACTAATCTTTTCTGTTTCCGCTACTGACAGCATAGACTCTATGGGACTGACAGGTAGAACGAAAGACTCAAACCCGAACTCGAGACTCGAAAGATGAACTAATCATTTTTGTTGTTTCCAGTACAGATTCAGCGTAATGCGCATGCGCGGTCAACACAAAATGAACGAATCACTCTCTGAGACAACTCGGTAGTCCCGAGTCATATTAAAGATTCGTTCAAAATGAACGAATCGTTCATGAACGACACATCACTAGAGTGGAGGGAGTTACCATGGAAACGGGGCGACACAGTTTGTCTGACAAACAGCAAGACTCCGCCTGCGTCCTGTCACTGTTGTTTTCACTGATTTCAGGTAAGTTTAGTCCCTAAAATTACACATATAATGTTAAATTACACATATAATTACATACAACTGTTCCGTTGTTCTGTTGAATATTTACTTTATAGAAATGTTTTAACGTTAGTGTCTTCAGAAAAAATCCGTTAGCATTAACCGTTAGGCTAACGTAATGAGAGGTAACTTAGGCTAACTAAGCTCTTGCTTATGAAAGTTTGGGGTTTTAAATCACATTATGTGAAGATAAGAGAGCTTTGATATTTTTATTAACGTTTTGCTGGCAATTTGTCAATGGATGAATGGAAGTAACCATCTAATTATTTAACCTAAAAGTTTGCACTATAAGGTTAATCGGTGACGTCACTCACATGGAGCGTGAAAATTGGCTGAAACGATTTCAAACACCTTTTTTCTTTTATCTTTCATGGTTTTCAATCAATTATTGACCACGTATATATCTCCATGCATCTGTAAAACCCCAAAACATAAATTCTGGTATCTTAAGATATTATATATGTATTGTATATACTGTATATTCTTACTTTTTTCAGCATTTTAACCACGTGCTCTAGTTTATTTATTTCTAATAAACCTGACATTGTATACCACATTGTTGGCTCTGTGACAAATTGTTTATGTTTCTAGATTCTGATGGATGTACAGAGAACATCTCAAAGGTACTATGAACCATCTGACTTAAACCTCAAACATACAAACATTCCTGTGTGTATATGATACAACAAATGTTGATAGTTCTAGTAAATTAAATGGTAAAATGCTCATGAAGTGACTCTGAGAGCAGCTCTACAGATGAAGTTCATGTAACTTATAGGGAGACAGTAGACACTGAAATCATCGCAAGCGTCACCAGGGTTTTGTAAACCAGGGTCATTTTTTTGGCGGCCGCCAAGACAAATTTTTGTCCCGCCAAAGCCTTATTTGATGAGTTATTGTGATTTATGAGTGATGCAGACCTGCCAACCTTGAAGAAACTTTATGAGTACACCACCCCCCCCCCCCCCCACACTTTACCTCTGTCTTTATCCCCATTTTTCATCTTCCCTGCATCAGAGGGCTTTGGTCTTTTTTGATACTGTATTGTAGGGTAGGCTATGGCAGACTATAATGCTAATTTATAATGCGTCATGTAGACATGTGTCGGTAAACGGTAATACGATATACCGCAATAATGAACATGCACAATATTGTTATCGTGGGCACTTCAAAATACCGTGAATAATTATTTATTACGAATTATTCAGATTTTTAGAATGAATTTTAAGAATACTTTACCCATCAACCGTTTAAAATGAAAAACACGTCAAAGAGGAACGCGCACTGATGTAAATAGACCGTGCATGAGCCGAGCACATGGCGGAATGAGGAGACACGCTGAAGTGCACATTCATTCTTCGACAGCAGAGGGCGCTGACGGAACAGCAGAAATGCAGCCGTTTCCCCAGTAATCACATAACCTAATACATAATACTTAAAGACTTAAGGCTATTCGTTTTCAAACTTGCATTTTAATCTGGACTAAATTACATGCCCTTGAATATGTTCTGACTGTTGTTCAATCACACACTTTACAAGGCTCCAGTATTTAACATTAGTTCCTTCATTAACAAACTGACAATGAAAAATACTTCTAAAGAATGAATTAATCTTAGTTAAATGTACATTTCAGCATACCTATTGTTCTTTATAATTCTTTTGCACTTTAATCTGTTTTAAATATTTGTTTACTTTATACATTTTTGTGTATTGCTTTATTGTATTTAAATGTTTGGTTCTTTTGTTATAAGAAAGTGATTTAACCTGTCATAGTATGACAACACTTTTTTTTGCAACTTATTTCAATATCGTGATAATACCGTATACCGTGATAAAAGCTTCAGCAATTAATCGCAACATGAAAATTTGATACCGGCACATGCCTAGCGTCATGTGAATTCGACCATCTGTCACAATCAGGTAACTTTTTGTCTACTGGCGCGAGTTAAGCACCCTCAAACGAAAGCAATGCTTTCTACATTGGATGTGGCAAGACGCGACGCAACACAACACAACCGTTACGTTAATTCATTTTATACCAGCAGGTCAAACAAAATCATACAAGAAACTAATTATGGAGCTTTGATATTACAGAAACGCCAACTCTATTCATTCACTAAAATTAGCTGAAATTCAACCGCACAACGTGCATGTTCACATTTTAATTATCCATAACAACCCCAAAACTTGCCCGCTTGCCTTGCACATCTGCTAATAAACGATGGGCAAAGTTTTTCAACTTTTTTTACCTCATTTTTTTTTTTTGCTGTGGATGTTATTGAGCTTGTAGAAGTTTAGCTCTTGCGTTCTTCTGAACATCTCGCGCTGCCATTGCCCGATGCCATTTTTATATCACTCCATAATCTGTCTATGTTTTAAATGCCTATTCCCCGAGTGGTAGGCTACAATGACTGGCTGTTTTAAAATATCTGTGAGAAGTAACTTAGCCTAGGCCTCCATACTGACAGCTGGGCTCATAGCTTGCAGGTTTGCTTGGTGCACTGTAACAATATTAAAGAATGCATATATTTTTTTCCATTTGATTGGTTCAACCGCCACTCGCCCAAATTTATTTAAAATATAATTTTTCGTCAAGTCAACCGCGGCTGTAACCGCCAACAGCGTATCTCTGTGAGGCGGTTCAGCCATGGCATGCAAGCCTGCAGTTATCCGGCCTGCCTAGCTTGCGGCACTGAAATGAAACGAACGTGCGCGGCGCGGGCTCGAAGCATTAGTCTAGGAGGGGCGGGAATGTAAGCGGAGGGTTAAAATGAAGTGCTCGGATTGGCCGAAAGCTTTTCACTCCACTTTCACGCTGTGGCTCAGCAGCAGAATCAACGTCATAAATTGCACTGAAACCGCCGAAATGCGAGATGCAACAAAATGCGTACATAGAGAGCAGCGAACAAGCGTACCAAAGGGTCAAAATGCGTGCCGAGTACGAAAAATGCGTACATGTTGGCAGGTCTGATGTAGAATAGATGACTGCTGCGCTTGTGATACGGCCGTGTTAACTGAGTGACAGAGAGAACGATCAGAGAGCTCCTCCCTCGCCCTCGCGCTCTCTCTCTCTCGCTGTCTATGTCTTCCCATATTGGCTCATATTTCACATATTAATCAAAATCAAAAGGTCGGAAGACCGAATCCATGTTGCACGTATAAAAAATGAGGATCAAAAGAAACAAACATCAAGCTAGAGATCATACATAATATCAGATGTCAAAATAAGATAAGCAATAATTACTTATTTATTGTCAGTATTGCGCTCACAGATCACATAGGTAGAGTACTTTTTTACTGTGTGTATGGATGACCATGTCTGTCAGCCACCACCGAAGACCCAGGAAAAACCCTGGTCACGCACGCTTTAATTTGTGTAGTAGTAGTAGTCGAAACTGCAGCGCTCATTCATACAGACATGGCAGAACATAAAGACTTCAGATTTCATTAGCAGTTTTTTTAGCTTTAATATTCACAGGCACGAGTCTGTATCGGTATCTGATTCATTGTACCGCCCTACTTTTAATTTATTCATTCAAAAATTGCCAAATTCTGTGGCGTTCCGCTTTATACAGTAAATTGCGACTGGATTCTGTGGTTTCATGCATGTTTTTACATCACGGAAATCATATGACTCTACGTGGTATTTGCAGTATTAAAGAGAGTTAGTTTTGAGAATTATTTAATGTTGTGTTATAATTTTGTTACCATTAGTATAAGAAGGGTATGAATGACTAAAAGACTAAATTTCAGTCCGGCAGAATTCTCTGCACACTTTAACACAGAGGCCAAATGAGCATTTTGAATGCAAGAACCTCACGTTATATTTATAACAATCCTTGTTGATATTTGAATTGTATTTCAGGGCAGTTTGTGAAGACAGATAAACAAGAGATGTTGTGACAACCTGGGGCCCGTTCTTCGTACCTCGCTTAATACATCTAAGATGATTTGACAGATCCCAGATCTTTTAATCGTGATAACTGATCTCTGGCTAATTTGGTTCTTCAAACGAATTTGCGGATTGGATTAAAATATCTGGATTAAATGATCTAAGATTACTGAGCGTTCTTTTTTCCCCTGAAGAGGGCAGATGCATCGATACTCGAAACCACGATCAGCAATGCAGCGATTGGCTGGCGTCAAGACAGCAACGTAATGACATCATATAATTAAAAAGCCACCTGGCAAAAAACTTGACAAATTACACAAAAAAAAAACCCCACGAATTTCTGAACCTTTATAAGGAAACAGCCAAACGACCAAACCAACATAAAAGTTATAATAGATAAATGATAAATGTTTTTTTTTTTAAAACATGATTACCAATTATTTATATTCACGATTTTATACAGTATTTGTACACCCTTTACATTTTTATTTCAATGTTGTAATTTAATTTTTAATTTAATTTGAAGCAGATTTGTAACGTGACAATTTCTTATGGGTCAAGATAAAATTAGGGATGCACCGAATATTCAGCCACCGAAAATTTTCGGCCGAAAATGCCCCAAAAGGGCATTTTCGGTTTTCGGCCGAAAGACTTTTATCACCGAAACAACATGGCCGAAATGTTGTGATGACGCAAACAGAAACCGCGACCTGCACGTGCTTGTCTGAAGCAACATGTCTGCGGTGTGGACGTGTTTCAGTATATCTGAGAAACACCCACGTCTGCTCCATGCACAAGCACTGACAGCGAGAGCTCAGAACTGTTCATGTTCTCGATGAGAAGAGGACCAGACTTCACTGTGAAACCGAACGCAATCTTTAACATGTGGGCATGTTTTAAGCGCGGAACACACTTCAATCTGGCGGCAGCGCGCGCGTGTGAACGCGATCATCTGTGAGCGCGATCGATCATCTCTTCCTAAAGAATAAACATGAATGAACATCTAAGGTGTGTTGAGGATACATTACAACTTACTGTCATGTGTATATATGTGGTGTAATCGCTCAATCAGTGTTTCAACGGCAGAAAGACCTCTATATAACTGCTGTAAACTAAACAGTCATGTAGCATCATTTACCTCAGGCACCTCAGTGTCCACAGCTGTTAGTTCACTAGAGAAATCAACTCTTTCACTAAATATATGACCTATATTAGCCGTTATATTCATTATATTCTACTTAACCTGTTAATGATATCTTGATTATTTCATGTATGTTTAAATAAAATGACAGACACTGTGTATAAATGATTATATTTCAACAACGAATTGGATAAAAAACTATTTTATAATTAGATTTAGAAGTTATTGCAAAAACTGCCTTATGTGAAGTGTACATGTTTGTGTACGATGTTATTTGAGTGTTGATTATTAGACCTAAAAATACATAGCCACTGAATTTAGGCTAATAGTTTGGGCTCTGTTTTTAACCTTTAATAGTAATGTGCAAGTAAGGGCTCCCTATATAGTTTAGAGCAATATATTCAATAAACTTTTAGTTATAATTTAATTCATTTAAGGAGACTTTTTTTTTTCAGTTAACCAATAAAAATAAATAAAAAGCAATTTTGTAAAACTGCTGTACCGAACCGTCAGTTTTGTGTACCGCTACCCTATTCTACAGTTAACATATGGGCTATGGCAGTCTTTGCTTTGATAAACTATTATGTTAAAGGCCTACAGAGAAAATAAATGTATCTTTAAGCAGTTGCACTTGTTCTGAATGCACTTTCTTGTAGTAGTCCTACAGAGAACAATTTTAAATGCACTAGACCTAAATGCACTTTGTTTTTATGAGAGAACATTTAATTTAAAAACCTTTCTGTAGGCCTGTACATTATTATTTAATGTACAAATGAGTGGGGTCAAGTTAAACATTTTAGTTTGAATTTTATTTTATACTGTGCATTGTTGCAATGTGCTAAATAAATATTGGCATAACTTGTAATTGATTTATTCTTTGAAACTTTAATATTAATGTATGCAATTGCAATGCCTTGATTTTAGTAAAGTTAGTATACATTCATAGCGATAAATGCAAAGGTACTAATATTTGGCATAATTTCTTTCGGTGTTTCGGTTTTCGGCCTTGGTTTCCTCTTTTTCGGTTTTCGGTTTCGGCCAAGAATTTTCATTTCGGTGCATCCCTAGATAAAATTATCTTCTCTTGCGCTGCATCAAGCCACTCCCATAATATCCGTGATCACTTAATGCACGGCTCAGAGTAACTGTACAACATGTGTGTAAACCAATAAAAACAAAATTATATAAAGTAATTATTCCATCACAAATAAATCGCTCAATCAAGTGGCTGTGTCTATAGTATTATACACAACATTATACATTCTCATATACATATACAATATAACATTTTTATATTATTATTTAAAATTATTATTATTGCCCCTGGTTCAGTAATGAACTCTTGTAATAAAGTAGCAGTGGCTGGGACAGATTTTAAGTATCACCTCAAGATGCAATCTAATCCTGTTTACATGAAATAAGCCGCCCGCGAGCAGGTTTAAGCTAACGGACCTGTTGCTATGACAGCAAGTCCAGGATGAGCTTCGAAGAACCAAACAATCCAAGATCATGCCAAATCATCAACAATCAAATCCAGCTAACTGAGTTAGCGAGGTACGAAGAACGGGCCCCTGGACAGAAGTCGGTTCCAGATCCACCTTCCACACCAGATTTATCTCTCATATGGATTGCTGTCTGCTGTCATATTATATGTTCTCTGCAGAATTAGGTGCATGCAGATATTACTCAAGAACCTGACTAAACTTTGTTTGCTATAATACATCTATTTAGTGCACCAGTGTGAAACATACTTCCCCCCACATTTGCTGTTTATCTATATCTTTGTCATAGTATTCTTTCAGTGGTTAAGGGGATTTTACATGACGGGCGTCAACGTTAGTAAATGCAATGATCTCTATGAAATGAAGCGTCAGATTTCTGGTGTTGTGCTGAAATCTGACCTATCAAATCATGTGACCCTAGTTGGCTGTTACAACTAAACCCATCCCTAATCCTAACCTTATAACTAGGGTCACAGAATTCAGCACTTTAACAGAATGAATCAGCATTAAATGAATGGTTTACTTACTAACTCACTCATTAAGACAGCCTCTTGCTGCCACCTACTGGCATAATGTAACCTGCCATGAAAGCGCTGAAAAACAACTAAAACACAGACTGTTTCTCAAAATCAAGTATGCCAATATTATAAAATATTATTTATTGAACAATCATAGCCATTATAAACTTTACATATATAATGTATATTAATTAATAAGTTATAAATTGTATTTTAATTAGAGATGCTCCGATCAGCATTTTTGGGGCCGATCACCGATTACCGATCACCAAGATCATGATCTGCCGATTGCCGATCACGATCACCAAGATCATGATCTGCCGATTGCCGATCACTGCCGATCACAGAATGGCAATCTTTTATCTACAATCTTGCAGAGTTTGCACCATTTGTAGAAATGAAACTAACTCTAAATTAACTGAGTCAAGATCTTGAAGAACCACCAAGTGTTTATTTTAGAAAATGAGATAACTTAAGGCTACTGTAGGCCATCTTTCCCAAATAAATGTATATAATAAATGTATATAATTATCTCACCTAAATATTTGATCATGCAGTGCATTTTTGTTTTTAAAAACAATTTTTCAGGTAGGTCTAACATTAGTATTGAGGTAAGAAATACTAAAGACATTTAATAAGAAATCAAATGTAAATTAATATTGGTCTTCCCTGAATAAATTAAATTAGATTAATCCTTACACTTAAGGTTGCAAAAGTTAGTCATTCAAGAGCAGTGAGTGTCATAAAGGTTCATCAAACACCACAAGACAAAGAGAAACTCAGAGACAGCAGCAGTTTATTCGACAGCTGTCACTTTAAGAGCGAACACGGATACGGTTACATGCAGTGTAGTCACGACGGGGTTTACGTGCATACTCGTCAAGACGGTCATTTAGTACATACATTTGTGTGTATCTGACCATTTCAGCGCAATTTGTACTCGCAAGCTTTTTGTGAGATGGCCTGTCTCTCTGTGTGTGTGTGTGTGTGTGTGTGTGTGTGTGTGTGTGTGTGTGTGTGTGTGTGTGTGTGTGTGTGTGTGTGTGTGTGTGTGTGTGTGTGTGTGTGTGTGTGTGTGTGTGTGTGTGTGTGTGTGTGTGTGTGTGTGTGTGTGTGTGTGTGTGTGTGTGTGTGTGTGTGTGTGTGTGTGTGTGTGTGTGTGTGTGTGTGTGTCCAGACCATGCGCGCGAGTGCTGAGCGGTTTGAACACTGGCAAGACTTAAAAATAAATGCAAATGATAAACTTTAGTGACGATGCGACACTGCCTCGATTGTGCAAAGTGGCAAATCCTGTGTCAACTGTGCAGCTCGATTTTAGAGCACATGCGATGCGCTGATGTGAAGCCATTTGAGCATTTTGAAAGGGAGAGAGAGCGCGCGCGCACGCGGTGATTCACGCGCGCTGTTTGTGAACTTAAGTTACGTCCCACAGAACGTTTTCAAATGACTGCGTAAGTTATTTGATATAGAAATATGAATTGTACCTCACCTTCAGCATTATAATTATTTTACCCGCACTGGAAAGAGAATGAGACGGTGTCGCTGCATATCATGCCCTCGCTCTCACGGCAGGTGCGGGTTTTGTGTCGTCAGCATGCGATCGGTTCATGAGATCGGCCTTTTTGGAGACCGCCGATCAATCATCCCAAAGCAATTATCGACCGATCGAGATCGGTTGCCGATCGATCGGAGGACCCCTAATTTTAATTATTATAACAATTGCAATAAAATAATTTTAACTAGTTAATGAGAAAATTTAAATTTTACAGATGAAATGCAGTTAACATCTATGCACTGAAATTTCTTGGATTTTTCTATTTGTTAATGTTCTTACTTAAAGCAGCACTAGGTAGGTTTTGCTCTCGGGGTCCCCCTACAGTTGTGAAACAGTATTGTCCTCTTCTACTGTCGTAAACTGTCATTCTACATCAGGGGATGCATCGCACGTGCATTTGTTGACATGACAACTATGACAGCCCTGAACACTGCAGGAGTTCACATGCAGGTGTTCTGCTTGCGTCGTGTGTGAAATGTCTTCATCCCAGGTACAGTGGCATATGTTTCAGCATGTCATGTAAATATAATTTCATGGTTTTTTTTTTTTTCAAACGCCAAATGATCGCGATGCTCACGTTTACAAGCCAGCGTCATTATAGTAGCCTAGTCTATTGGTTCCCGTTTTACAGAATCTAGATGATAACTTACTTCAATTCAATGTTTGAGTGGTAGGTAATAACCGTCAATATTATAATATCAAGCTACCATAGATGAATCTGCAAATTTGAAAAATCGATTTGCATTATAGCTTGAGGCAAGACAAATAAACCAATAACACAGACATGTTAGGTATCCTAAAATATGATTTTGTATGTCTTATGTATTTACTTGCAAGACTGTAGCCCCTCCTCCTTCAGCTCACGCCAACGAGCAAACGCTGGCCAATGTTGATCCTGGTCCTGCCTTTAATACGATCACTTTCTCGTTTCCTCTTTTGCGTTCCTCCGACAAAACCTTTGCTTTCTTATTTTTCTGTGCTGCTTCAGCCATGACTATAACATCCGGCAAACAAATGATAGTTGGGCTTGCACCAGCTCGCACGTCCGAATTTAAGGAAGTGGGGGTGGAAGTGACGAATATGCCGTAAAACAGTCGAATTTTGTAGTTCTTTTTGTTCTCTTTAGAATTTAAGGATACACAGAGTACTCACCAACACGATCATCATTTCTGAGAGAAATAGTGAAGGTGAATGCATATTAGGGCTGGTCCGAATACCATTTTTTGAGCTTCGAAGCTTCTGTAGTAATCAACATCGAATATTCGAAGCTTCGGAGGGAAGGAGCTGAACATATCCTTCTCTCTAATAAAGGCTGGAATCTGGAGAAGCGGCGCGCCTCACGTGGGCAGGGCTTATATGCTCCGCGAACGGGCAATGAATAGTGATACAAAACACACAGATCTGTTACGTCCCAGTTTTGATATATTATAGTAGCTAGTAAAAATAATTCTGTTCAGTTATAGAACAGACTAAGAGCCCCCATTTCTGCCGCTGGGGCCGGGCTTCGGGACAATTTTCACGTCATACCTCAAACGCGGGACATTTTTACATTTTAGACATTCATTAATTAAAAGAAACAATGAGGTGTGCAGCGCTGGTGTAAACAACATGAGACTATGACAACACGACTGTTAAGACGGCTCGCAGTGTTTAGAGTATCTCCGCAAATGAGTAAAGCAAGCCAACACGCAAACTGCCGAACCTCTTAGATGCTCAAAAACACAATCATCTTCATTAATGAGACTCAATGCTCTTACAGTGCTTAGGTCACTCGTTCTGATATTGCGGTCTTTGATCTTGAAATGAGCTGATGAATAGCCTATAATGCAGCTCATATCTGTTGCTTTCGTCAGGGCCGGATTAACAATTTCCTGTGCCCTGGGCAACAAGACTCAAGGGCCCCCCCTGCCCCTGCCCCAAAGCAACAATCGCATAGTCGCTATCACCAAGAGCATAGCCTACTATACTAACAAATCAGGCTTCAGCAATGCTCAGTGGCGGTGTATGTAATAGTCTCAGCATAAAGTGCATTCAAGAGGCAGAACACTAATGATGCACTAATGTTTAACATAACTTTTTACAATGAATCTTTCACAGAACTTGGTGGCTGCTACAGAGTAATTATTAAATGTTTCAATATAGCCAATCAATTATATTTTGACTGCAACAGTGAAATAAAGCAGACCGCTAGTGAAGCCTTAACTTAAAACCAGAGATTTTTTATTTCTAAAATGCTACAATGTGAAATTGTGGCTATTTTTGGAATATGTTTCACAATGTCGACTAATTTCAATTCATTTTCTCTTTTGAATTTTCTTTTAGCGCTCCTGTTTAAATTTCAGACAGTGTTGACTGATTGGGTCGACGATTTCAAGCCCAAAAGCTCACTAAAACCCACCCAATTCAAGAAAAAGACGCCCAAAATTTGAACTGCCAAAATAATGTTATATAATTGTATTGCCATGTCAATCACGGCTGATTAGCACCATTTTATCTCCTTAAAACAAAATAATGTCAAAATAAAATTAAAATAAAAAACCTTTATCAGGAAAATGGATCAAAACAGGGCATTCAAAAACAGTCATGCATGACTAAAATGTCCAAGTGGAAACTGTCAAAATCACGAAATTAACCGATGATTTTAACCCATGGAAAAACACATGCATCATTTTCAAATGTCATCAGTAAGAATAAACTAATTTAAGTGCAAAAAGTGCCCAATATAATCGGAATAAACAATGTAATTAGCAGGCATTACGCACACTTTACTGCACACACCACAGCCAAAATGTGTCATTCACTGATACTGTACAATAAAAAATTAACAACAATAATGCGTTTACCTTTGTGTTTAACTTCAGATAGAACTACAGTAATGAATACACTACTACAGTAATGTCTTTCATGAAGTACAATATTTATAGAACATAACGCAGAACTTAACACAGTCAAAATGGATTAATCGTTTATTCAAACCTCTTTCAGCAGCTGTTGGGACGAGTACAGCGCAGTCTAGACGCTTTAAAAGGTGCAGATGTCCTGATCAGGCCAGTGTGCTCATGATGGACAGGAGTCATATACTATTTCAATTCAATCATTCAACCGTGCTCTTGGAGTTAGTTATATGTAAGAGTCTTTGAGTCACAGGTGTAATCGACGATTTAAGAGTTGGTTCACTCTCCCACTCATTACTGTAGATAACTTAGGCTACATATTTATGCCACTTTGGCATAGCGATCATTTGATATCCAGCTACAATTTCGCGCTGAAAACCTGTCATGAATGAGCGCGAGTCGCGACTCCCTGCTGATCGCTGATTGGCTCAAAGTGCGTGCACGTCGGCGACGTCAACACCAACGCCAGCTGACTCTACGTCATAGAGAAGGGGGATGTGGGCCGGTGTGTGTCATGATACACACTTGAGTTTATTATTAACCAATTAGGTAAAATGTAGATGTTTGAAAACAACCAAACTAACCCCAAACCAGGCCAAATGTTGTCCACCCGCCCAACTCCGTTTTTAACCGCACAATCAAATTCAAAACCGCACAATCTGGCAACACTGATTTCAGAGCCTCAAGTCACGTGATTCGGCGTGACAGCCCGTCCTCTCGCTGCGCAGCAGCGCAAGAAGCTACAGACACTGTTTTTGACGTGATTTAACATAATATTTTGATCGAACGGGTTGCAAAAATCTGCATATAATTAGGAAAGTGAGGATTGCGTTTATAACGTGATCTAACATAATATTTGACAGTGCCCAGGGCCCCTTAGAAGTCCTGTGCCCCTGGGCAAGTGACCAGTTGCCCTAATGGTTAATCCGGCCCTGGCTTTCGTTGACATGAACTCCGTTAAATGTGCATATAGTGCAAGAATTGAAGATCGGATTTATATTAATTTTGCGGAGAGGTGTAAGTTAAGACAACCTGCCTAATTTTTATTTATTTATTTTTGAACACGTTTCCTCAACAAAAAAAACGTATTATAAGCAAGACAAGTTAAGTGTTGATTTAAGAGGATAAATGGATCAAACGTGTTGTTAACTCACTCAGTCCGCTTGGTCGTTACTTAAAAAAAAGAAAACTTTAATTTTACAATCAAAAAAATGCTTTAAACATTTTTCTAACTTAACTTAATAAAGAAACGAAACGAAATATAACTACTTTGACATTAAAAACAAAACTGAACTATTTTAATGGCTGCAACAATGTGTAATAGGGAGGAATGTTTACTCAAAAAAAAGGTTCTATATGGCACTAAAATAAAAAAACAAATTAAATAAAAAATTAATTAATTAATTAAAAAAACACGTCACGTCACTTCATTTTATTGGTTTCATTTGCGCCGTTGCGAGCAGCATCAGCCTCAGCTTGTCAAAAATGCCTTTTTACTGTGGTGGTGGTGGTGGTGGTGGTGATAGTAGGCTAAATGTTTAAACCAACATTGTGATGCTTGAAGTGTTTTATATCTATGGATTTCATTACAAGACAGACAAGTCCAGTGTTGATTTGAGAGGCTAAATTGATCCAACATGCGGTTAACTCACTGTCAGCTGCTGTCCGCTTGGTCATTACTTTAAAACAACTAAAACTTTAATTTAACAAACAAAAAAATGCTTTAAACATTTTTCTAAATTAACTTAATAAAGAAACGAAACAAAATATAACTACTTTGACATTAAAAACAAAACTGAACTATTTTAATGGCTGCAACGATGTGTAGGCCTAATAGGGAGGATAAAAAAATAAAATAAAAAATAAATAAAAAATCACGGGACTCGGGCCGATAGTTTTGGTAAGCTGTAAGACACGGCCAGGCTAGGGTCTAAGACTAACTACAATTAAAGCCAAACTAGCCAAACTAACGGGCGTCTCAGCACATCAGCAGCAGCAGTCAGATCATATTATACACGAGAGCGAGGAGCTAAATTACAAGATGATCGCGGAATATTTGGTTTTAAAGCGATGTAAAAGCGCCTACTTAAGGGAGTTTGTCATTGTACTGTTTTGTTGCTATGTTTTTCATTATAGAATAATAGCTAATGAACCCACAATTCAAGCAAGCCGCCCCTGAATTGGCAAACCGAAAGTAAACGCGGCGCAGGGCCGCATGCGTTCAGCCGCTCAGCGCACAAGCACAGCATTGAGGGAAACGATGAGGGAAATTTTTTCACTGTTACATCCCTAACGTATAAAAAGATAATACATTTTGATTATATTATTCTATTTTCCACAATGTCAAACGAACGCAGTTTAACCCAAAATGCAAGCTCAGACACGGCTTCTGCCACATAAGCTCGTGCAGTTGTGCGCTCTGCTGCAGGGAACACTAAGAAGAAGAAAATATATTTATTAAGTATAACGAGGCTATTAAAAATGGCTTGGCTATAAGATAATTGAAAAAAAGTATTGTATTTTATAGTGATTTTATAGTGTAAACATATGCAAGTGCGAATGAGAGCCGTTTTGAGCGGGATGCCAGGTGTTCACGAAAAAAACAACAACAACGAATATTCGAATCACAAATTTGAAAATCGAATACCAACCCATCGAACGAATATTCGAATATTCTGGTCCAGCCCTAATGCATATACGAACAAGTTCTCCGTTTAGGATTAGAACAAATTCAACCCAAGCGCTCTTTGATGACGTGGATGATTACGTTACTGTTGATCATCTGTCCATCATCGTCTAAAGCCCGCGCTGAAAATTTAATTGGTCCGAACAGCTTCTGTTCGGGCATAATTACTCCTCTATTGAGCAAGTCCAGACCGAACTGCCCGAGTAAAAATGTTGTGGGCGGGGCTAAGTTCGGCTGGCATCCAGGCTACGAAACCCGAAGTTTAAAAGTACGATTAAAAACGATACAGACCCCGTCAGGCTAGTGCTGGGCGGTATGACCAAAAATGTATATCACGGTATTTTTCTAAATTATATCGGTTTCACGGTATATGACGGTATTTTTCCCCTATGCATGACAGGGTGTTAATCACATTTTCTCCTGAGTGAGAGAGGAAATACTGCAGGATATTGACTAGAATACCCTGTTTTACTGTCATGACGTGTGAATATTGTAGAAAAAATCCACACTAGAGTTAATAGGTCTACAGGTTTACAAAATGATGCTGTGGAGAGACAACAACCAATAAAACACAGACCTGCAACACGCTCAGAATCATACTTACAGACACCTGAATATTAAAAGTTGAGTTGAGGGCACCTTAAGCATTTTAAAAATCTAATCCTATATAACAACAAACTGCCAAAACGAGGAGAAACGCGGATATTTGCAATACATTTAAGAGGACTCTCTGAACGAATGACACACATCAGTTTAACACAGAAAGAATAAAGCAGATACTTTTTGGCCCATTCTTCTTTGAATTGTCAGTTTATTTATTAACTTAACGTACATCATTGTCTTTTGTGTAGCAGAATAATCCATCGTGTCAGCGCGTTCGTGATCAGACATAGGTTATCAGTGTAATCAGTGCATACATTTCATTTTAATAAGACGTGATGAAATATGCGCGCATACACGCTTCTGGTTCATGTCTAGAGCACTAGAGTTTATGAAATATGTCCATAAAAAATTTAAACGCGCTCGCTCCGGTCTATATCAGTGCTATATGACCCATGTGGTGAGCGTTGTTAAACTCATCGCAGCGCTCCGTGCAGAAACCGCTCTCTCTCGCGCGCCGCGTGTAGTTTGAATTCTCAACTATAATCAAGGGCTGAATCCGACATCGCTCCCATAACCTCAAATATAGCATTATTTGGAGGGCACAGCGCTTTGTAGTGGTGTCTGAAACCCTAGTGGACGTTATTGAGTGCACTCATTCTATCCCATTGCACCGCAATAACGAGTGTACAGCCGATGTACACACAACGGTTGTCCGACTTCACGCACGTTTTCATTCACTCCTTCAAATAAAGTGATAACGTAGGGAATAGTGAATGAGAGTATAGGATACAGCCATAGGCTGTGCTGTAATGCGATCTCAACTGTGCTCTGACTGCTCTTACTACAGTGCATCAATGAAATGCGTCCCCTCTCAAACAATGACGCGCTGCGCCGCGTTCCGAACGTTGTTTAAGCGACATATACCGGTATTGCGGTATCATCAAAATTCATATCATAAAAAAAATAAATACCGGTATTCGGTATGAACCGGTATACCGCCCAGCACTACGTCAGGCTATGGCAGACGTGTCATTCAACCTATTGTAAGTCGATGTATCATCACAAGAGGTTTGAAAATATATTATGAAGGTTGAAAAGTTACCTAGTGCTGCTTGAAATTTGCTGTACTTGTACCATTTTGTTTTATTGGCGTAGTTTTATTTATCTGTTTAGAATTTTCTGTTATTATTAATGAGGGCGCTAATTGTAGTCTTTGAAAAAAATCTCAAGGTCCTTGAAAGTACTGGAATTTAATTATACATTATCTCTACAAACAATGACAAAGGTGTTATCATTTAACACTTCTTTTGTTGTTGTTCCAAACTTGCATGACTTTGTTAGACCTTAAAGTTAATGTTTCTGAACTTATTCACCATTCACTTTCTTTGGTTCAAAAAAGTGAATGGTGAATAAGGAACATTATGCTTATCTCCTGACTAAAGTTAACATTAACACCTCCCTTTGTTCAACAGAGGAAAGAAAGTCATACAGGTTTACATTGGAATAACGCAAGGATGAGTAAATGACAGATTTTTCTTTTTTGTAAACGACCTCTATCATATTTATTTTTATATTGTGTGAATAAATACAATGAGTGACTATTTGTATAGTATAAATTATTAGTACTACATATGTTAATGTAGTTTTGTAAAATGGGCAACAACCAGAGGTCAGCCCTACAGGGAAGATGAAATGTAAAAAGTGTTAGTAATGAGCTGAATATTCAAATGTACAGAAATATTGTAACCTGTGACTAGCCTATGACGAATTATAAAGAGATATATAAATACCACTTCATCTATTTCTCTTACTGTAGTTATAATATTGTTTTATATTAAAGTCATTTTTTAAAGATAACCGTAAAAAAACATTTTGATTACATGTGTGAAGTGAAGAAGAGTTTGGACGTGGTAAGTACGTTTCTGCAACGTTGAAGAGACGTGGTAACGTGATATAAACGTTATAAATATGTTTCTGCAACGTTGTGAAAGTATTTATTACGTGAAAAAAAACCGACATCTGTCGTATTAAACACGTAGGATAAAAACGTTATCGAGACCTTTTCGCAACGTGAAAACAACGTTGCTGTGTTTGCTGGGATGAGTGTAAAAGGTTTGTTATTTAATCTCTACATTAAGATGATCCTCAAGCCCTTATAGCGGCTGGTTTGGCCACTGCCCAATGTCTGAGCGGCCCTGGAAAACAAACCCGACCAACGCCAAAAGACGCAGATCCGACAAAACCCAACAAACGCGTGAAATGACCAATACAACACATCTGATGATAAACCTCTGAAGAACCACAGACATCACCAAACACTAAAGAAACCCTTCATTAAAGATTTCATATCAAACAATCACTCAAAATGTCCTCCAGAGATTCATATTAATATGAGGAAGTCACACACATGAACACTCACCTCGATCACACTTTTACAAGATACAGCTTCTCAAATCCTCCAGCTTTAACATCAGAAACATACACGGACATTCCTGATTAAACTCTGATAAACGTTAAACACGTTGATGATCTGTTTTTTCCCGTGTCGCACTCGTGTTTTCCTGCTAAAATGGCAGCAGGAGAACTCTAACTTGCTTTCACCAGAGCCATTCTCTGCTTTCACTCAGCGTTGTCAACTATTTTCCAAGGAAAGTAGCTAAAGCCAGCCCAAAAAGTCCAACATTATGAAGCTGCAGACTCGGAGCCAGCTGCATCTACAGTCCCGCATTCTCAGACGCCTCGTTTTTCGAGACAGCGCCTCCTGCTGTTCGGAAGATCGTATAACACCTGCACACAGAGTCCCGCATTCTCAGACTCCGGATCCGCAATATAACGGTCTCGCTTCTTTTAAAGTTTTTCAAATAAATTCACACAAAATAATAACAAAATAACATATTTGCGTTCTCTGCTCAGTGCATGTGCCAAAAAACACACTGTGTTCTCTGACTAACAAATTACCCAGTAGTTTGAGTGTGGGTGCAGGCTAGCCTAATCGAAAGAAAATTACGGATGGAAGAGATACAATATTGTACAGATTGAACTATCTTATTATCAATATTAATATTGTGTGATTATTATATTGCCTCAATGTTTTTCAAATTCCAATGTTTCTTTCAGTTCAACCTATGCTAATGGTCTAATTAACATACCATGCTAACATTACAAACCCTGTTTTTTGATATTTTGAATGCAATGCAAAGCTTAACTCAAATAAGAATAGACAAAACACCAATAATAAACAATTCTGTACTTTATTTAACGATCACCTAAACATCATGTAGCTGTAAAAAGGACAAAGAAAAGAAAAAAGTAAGAAAGAATTTTGTTAGTGACTTTACTTTTCGTCTTCAATTGCATACGGTAAAATAATAACTTTACTTTCTGGTTGGTGACTGTTTTTTCATTCGTTTGGCAATCGCTCTGTCAAATTCCTCAACTAAATAACTGCCATTGTCAAAAATATTGTGTAATAATAAATTATATATTTTTTGCAATTCCAATTACAAGCATACCTAGGGTGATAAGTAGGGCCACGGAGGGACACCTCCTCAGCTCCTGCCAGGACAATGCCTGCATCTCACATAGGCCATGAATGATGGCCTGTCCATATAAATAAATAAATTAATTAATTAATTAATTAACATATAAAACATTGCATATATGGCAATAATAGAAACAATCCAATTGACAAACATGTTTGGGCCCACCTCAGGAAAAGAAAACTACAAATTAACTCCACTTCATCTGTGAAGTTCAGTTGAGTTTTAGACTTATCCAGCAGAGCTTTGAGGGGTTCAGAAAGAATGGCTGCTGTTGCTTATTGTCCATGTAGACTATGGCACACGTGGCTTTGGGGGAACCACTTTGGTTTCCCATTGAGAACATCCTGTGGGGCAAACAAAAAGTGTTATTTTATATACATTATTTCATATTCATAATATATACATTTATATTCATAATATATATATATATACACACATTTATATATTCAGACACAGTTATTTCACCATTTGCAGGATGCTTCATATCAACAACTTCATATCACAGTTTAATTAACATGGATTAATTTTAATATGTAAGTTTTATAAGTATAGGCTACTCATTTAAGTAGGCTACATTAATTATATAAAGTAAAAAAAAAACTCCATTTGACATTAATTCAATTTATAGTTTTAATATAAAAGGTAATTTAAAAAAAGGTCAAACTGTAAATCTGATTAAATAATTAATGATGAAATTCTTTGATATTAACACACTCAATGTATTTAATTGGTCTACCTTAATTTTAATCGGATTTTACAATGGCTTGTCTACAAAAAGTCCAAGGTTAAAGGCTAGCTAAGCTATAAAAAGTATTTTCGGGGAAAAACTATCTTTACAAATATTAAATGAGCTATTCATGTTGGTGTCGATCATAGACTGTAAAAAAATATGGACGTAGTGTCTGTGACGTCACCCATATGATTCTGATGAGCCGTTCTGAAGCGCAAAGCTGGCCGTGAAGCGCAAAGCTGACGCGATGACTAACAGACAGCAGATAAATGGCTATCCACCTGTCACTCGAAGTGGCCACGCCCTTAATTATGCAGAATTTTAAGGCTTTATATAATGTAAACGAATGAGTTATAAAAAAATTCACCCCCCTCACAGTTGTCATGAAGGGCAAAATGAGCCGTATAGACCAAAAGCACAATTTGTACCAGGCTCTAAACATGTTTTATTCTGCTCTAAAGTTGGCCATTTTAACATGGGGCTCAATGAGATTCTGCTCCCTTCTGGATCCTGTCCCTAGCGTCCAGTCAATGAATTGCAGTTTGAGGCACTTCCGCTTCAAGAGAAACTGCGGGAGGTTGCCGCTTGGTGTCGATGAGCTATAAAGTAATTTGATTAAAAAAGAAATGTGTTAAATAAAATTGATGATACTCACGTTTCGGCCTAAGTCCTTCACATTGCAAAGATGTTTACCCGATCCAATTTGATAGAAGGCGCTGTCTCGAAAAAACGAGGGGTCTGAGAATGCGGGACTGTAGATGCAGCTGGCTCCGAGTCTGCAGCTTCATACTACTCCAATTCCTTCCAGCTCTCGGGGAGTTTCCCTTCTTCCCATACTTTATTAAATAGCATTAACAACTTCTCCTTATTTTCTCTATACTTAAACGTTTCAACATGATATAGCTTGTTTTTCAAGTTTTAGCTAATGCTCTTTTTAATTCCCATATTAAAAGGGACATTTTGTTGTCCATTCTTTACCTTTCCTTTCCGCTTAGAGCCTCCATATTTTTCTCCATTTTATTTTTTGTTCTCTCTGACTTTATCCCCTCCTCTGACAAATGAAAAATTATAAATAACTATTATTTTACTTTGCTAAGGACACGGGAGTATCCATGACTCATGACCCATCATTTCTCTCGAGTGGTTTTCTGAACAAAATACTCGATTATTTCTACAGATATCTAATCAATCTTAAACATGTAAGGAATAATATTGAACTCACTTTTCTCGAATGGACACACAGTCTTTGATAAACACCACAAACACTGCAGCGCGACTTCTCAAACGGTCTTCCCGTGCAGACTCGGAGCGGGAGGCGGTAGCGGTCCATTCCTGAGATGGGCGGATACTGTCAATAGTTTCCAGCTGCAGCCCCGCAGAACACCAGTTTCAGAACCACATCCACAGAACTGAGCGGGGCTTAAAGAGTCATAGTTGCACTATCCATATAAGTAATTTTCTTTTGTTAAATATAAGCTGTTTTCACATGGATTTTGATCGGATCGATGTCTACAATATTTTACAACAATGCTTTTAGATAAAGTATATGCATGTGTAACAGGTACGGAAAGTGTTTTGTTGAAACATATGTATTGATTGTTATAATTCTCACAAAATTGTTCGTTTACATGTACCTGATGTGATTGCCTAAGTGAGTTAAGTGCGTTTCCCCTTTAATTGCTGTGATGTCACCATGAGCCCACCTAATTTCTTGTTTTGTCCCCTCCTCTTCCTCTTGACATTGTAATTGTATGGAAGAGGTGAGTTATTTTTGGGTCCTGCTAATCCTTATTAATCTTTATTTTAATTGTTGCTTTTATTTCTATATCTTCATTGCAAATTATGTGTATTATGTTATTTTACTTACCTGTGTGGTTATTTTTGTCATTTTGCCCAATTTAAGTTATATTTGTGTCTTTGCTCTATATGTGGAGATGAAAAGCACATGGTAATTAAATCTACGTCACATTTGTTTTATAGAGAGCGAAATAAGGGTGATTGTACTCAGAGGCTGCATTTATTTGTTTTACATCAGGTATGTTTTCTCTGTATTTTTTGCTCTTGACATTGTAATTGTATGGAAGAGAGAGCGAAATAAGGGTGATTGTACTCAGAGGCTGCTTTTATTTGTTTTATATCAGATCTCAGAGAGTAAAAAACCCAGTGAAACCGCCGCCTGTTGTCCCGTGTCTGTCTTCACAACGCAGAGAAAAGTGATTTTATAACTGGTGTCGCGAGCCACCGGTTACACGTGGTGCCATAACCCTTCGGATTTCGCATGATCAGCTGATTACCGATCGCCGGAGTTGCTGCTTCAACAGACGACGGTGTGCCGTGAAAGATCGCTGGATGTGAGGGTGTTTCGCTGATCGCGGAGGCCGCTGCTCATTTCATCTCGGCCGATCTCGTCATCAGTGTTCTATCTTCTGTTGCTCCTATCACAGACGGTAAAGGTTGAACGGTTGCCCTTTTTATGAAGTATGATGAAAAACAGTTTTGACTTTTATTAATACTATTCGCTGTGGGCTTTGTGCTGAACTTTTTTTTCTTTTTGCACTGCTGCACGCTCATTACTGACGGGATATTTTTGTGATCACATTTTATTTTATTTCTCCTCGTGCAACGCTGTACTGAACTGTTCTTTGCGTTGCTGCAAGCTGAAGGACGTGTTTTTGTGATCGTCGTCACATAAATTTTTTTTTTCTCCCTGAAACTAACATTGAGAGAGTCTAAATGAGTATTTCTGCAAACTACACTTATCTGCATATTAGTTAAGTGATTTCAGTGTTTGTTTGTTTTTTTTTGTTTTGTTTTTTTTCTTATTTTCTGAAACTGTTATTACTTTTTTTTTAACAATAATTTTTTTTTCTCTCTATCCGAACTGAGTCATGTTTGAGGACACTGTTAGTCAGGATAATTTTAGCCCTGTACAAAGACCTAGTGCCATGCTACCAGTAGGCAGGGGTAGTGGGGCTGTTCTTAATCGTCCTGACAATATGTATGGAGTTTCACCTCATTGTTTTGGGAGAGGGAGGACATTCTTTACTGCAGATATTGACCATGTACATGCATCTGACTCAGCTATTGGTACCTCAGGGAGCCCAGCTGCTTGCTCTACCCCTTTTGCACGCCTTAACACTGATCGTGCAGTTACCCCTGAGTCTTTGGGGAGTATTATTTCTGATTTGGCACTGAAAATTGGTGAAAGCATTTCAGCCAGTCTCAACTTAACGCAACAGCCCAGCCCAGTGCAATCTAAGTCAAATGTACAGCATTCAGGTGAATGTTTTGATGGTTCTAATTTGAAAGTCATTGTCCAACATGATGTTGCGCCTCCACCGTTCTTTAGAGGTGATCAAAGTGATTCGTTTACTGTACATGAATGGGAAGATTTGATGTACAGTTATTTGAACAGAAAGAAATGCACTGATGAAACTGCTTCTGATCTCATTTTGAGCAGGTTAGCTGGAAAAGCGAGAGATGTGGTCAAAGTGTCCTTGCGCAGCTTCCCTGGGCCGACGGCTGCAGTGCTCCCCACCACTGTGTTCGATATACTGAAGCGCAATTTCAGTGAGTTGATGTATTCAAATATGCCTATGTCTGACTTTTATAACACCCTGCCTAGGGCTGACGAGAGCCCAATGGACTACTGGATACGGCTCAATAAGGCGATTGATGTGGCTGATGAGTGTTTGCGTAGACGGAACAAGTGTGTTGAGGACCCTGCTACTGAAGCTGTTATGATGTTTATCTCACACTGTCCAGATCCTGGCCTTGCTTTGTCTTTTCAGTTCAAGCCTGCTGAACAGTGGAGTGCTGCTGAAGTTCAAGAGCGACTGGATAGTCATCGCAGGACTCTGAAGAGAGCTTTTGCTAGAACTTCACGCTCATTGCCTATGTCTGCTTGCCATCAGAACACTGTAACTGTCTGTGACGATTCTGCGTCAAGTTCTCCCAAACAGCCTGAACTCTCAAGTCAGATAGCAAGTTTAGCTGGTCAGTTGAACCCCAACGCTGCTCCTTTTACTCCTGATGCTAGTATGCAGCAGTTGGTTGGCATGATGGACAAAGTTTTATCTCTCTGCACTGCCTCACTGTCCTCGTCCACCCCAAACTGTCCTGTCAGAACTTCAGACCCCAAGCCCAGTCTGAGCTCAGCATGTAGAGTATGTCAATCTAAAGAGCACACTACACATACTCATTGTATGCGCCAGAGGCTTTGTCGTAACTGCTTCAAACCTGGACACTTTAAGAGCAATTGTCCTAGGACGACAGGCCTTGAGCTGCCGCCTTCAGCCATTCAGTTAAACTAAATAGCCCATGTGCGGAGGGGGATAACATGGGCAGTGGCGTATTTCCCCTAAAAGATGAGTCAGACCCACATGAGATTTTTGTAAATAGTTGCAAATTGTTGCCACCCGACAAAACAGTGCTGTATGTGGGATCTCAGAAAATTGATGGTGCTAGTGAACTCTTCTATGCTCCTGTGACTGTCGGTGGCCAGTCCGTGCTGAACGGTATGCTAGATTCTGGCAGTATGGCTTGCACGCTGAGTATAGAAAGTGAATCAAAGTTGCGTGCTGATGGAGTTCTCCCTCAACCCTCAGTGATTCCTGGTAATGTGGTCCTGGTGGGCTGCGGTGGTCTGACTACTCAGCCTAAGTGCACATATGACCTGGAAATCGAAGTCTACGGGTTCAAGTTTGTCGTGCCAACCTTAGTAGTGCCTGGACAGAAGGATGAGTTCATTATCGGTAGTAATGTAATCAAATGTGTGCTTCAGAAGATGAAAGCCGAAAAGAGATACTGGGAACTAATTTCCTGCCAAAACAGCAACCCTGAGTGTGAAGAATTTCTTGAGCTATTGAGCGGTGTTTCTCGTTGGTCTGGTCCCCAACAGCCCGCTAAGCTCGGTACAGTTAGGCTTTGTCAGGCCGTTACCTTGCTTCCCAGGTGTGAGCACCTTGTCTGGGGAAAACTACCAGCTAACACTAATGTCGTCCCAGGAAGCTCCGTCATCGTCGAGCCCACTACGTCACGTTCAGCGCCACGTCATGTTCTTGTTGGACGTGTGGTGACTCCTATGTGGGGTGATCGATGGGTGCCGATGAAGATCTTAAATCCCACCCAGTCTCCAATCACTCTTCGACGTAACGCTAAGCTGGCTGATGTGTCTCCTTGTTTAGCAGTGGAGGATGTTACAGTCTCACAAGATGTGTGCAAACCTCAAGTTTCTGGTGCAGCTTTCTCCAAGTCTATTCCACCTGTTGACCCTGTGCGGTCACTGCACGAGTATGGTTTGGGGGACATTGATATCGAAAAGTGTGAGGTCTCAAAGTCATGGAAGGAGCAGTTGACGAGTCTTATCGTGTCCTATCAAGATGTTTTCTCCAGAGACAGACTCGATTGTGGAGAGGTGAAAGACTTTGTCCACCGAATTCATCTGAGCGATGAGCGTCCGTTTCGCCTGCCATATCGCCGAACCCCTCCTGCCCACTACCAGAAGTTGAGAGAGGTACTTTCTGAAATGGAAGAGAAAGGCATCATTAGCAAATCCGTCAGCGAGTATGCATCTCCTTTGGTAATGGTATGGAAGAAGGATGGATCTCTCAGAGTCTGTACGGACTTTCGCTGGCTTAATGCCAAGACCATTAAGGATGCTCACCCTTTGCCTCATCAGGCAGACTGCCTGGCTGCTCTAGGCGGCAATCTTCTCTTCAGCTCTGTTGATTTGACGTCAGGATTTTACAACGTCCCGCTCCATGTTTCCGATCGTCATTACACAGCATTTACAACACCAATGGGCTTGTACGAATACAACCGTCTTCCCCAAGGCCTGTGTAACAGCCCAGCATCCTTTATGCGCATGATGCTCAGTGTGTTTGGAGATCTAAACTTTTCCAGCCTCCTTTGCTATCTAGATGATTTGCTGGTTTTCGCCCGCTCTGAAGAGGAGGCTTTGAAACGCTTGGAAGAAGTTTTTTCACGGTTGAGAGCTAGTAATTTGAAGTTGGCTCCGAAAAAGTGTCACTTTCTCAGGCGCTCCATCAAATTTCTGGGCCATGTGATCAGCGGATCTGGAGTTTCCGTGGATGAAGACAAGGTAGCAGTCATTTCAGCATTTCAAAAGAATGACCTGATGAAGGAAGATAATGTCACACCTTCGCCAAAGAAACTAAGATCATTTCTAGGCATGGTTTTATACTACCAGAGCTTCATCCCTGGCTGTACACGTGTCGCAAAGCCATTGTTCAATTTGACGGCCGGTCAAAAACGTTTGGCGAAAGGCACAAGTGGCCGTAATCGATCTGGCACTTATCGGGAGTTGTCTCCCCAGGACTGGACTCCTGATTGTGATGTCGCCTTCGAAGAGTTAAAGAGAGCCCTTGTCGAGAGCGTGGTCCTGGCACACCCTGACTTTGAGCGCCCCTTTGTTCTCTGCACTGATGCGTCGCTGGACGGCCTAGGTGCAGTACTTTCTCAAGTTCCCAGTGGTGAGGACAAAGCACGTCCCATAGCCTTCGCCAGCAAGTCTTTGAGCCGCAGCCAAGCCAATTACCCTGCACACAGACTAGAGTTCTTGGCCCTCAAGTGGGCAGTGTGCGACAAGTTCAGTCACTGGTTAAAAGGTCATGAGTTTACCGTGTGGACGGACAATAATCCGCTCACATACATCTTGACAAAACCTAAACTAGATGCTTGTGAGCAGCGCTGGGTTTCAAAACTTTCCCCGTACAACTTTAAAATCAAGTACGTTCCTGGACGATTGAATGTCGTGGCGGATGCACTCAGTCGTGACCCATTCGTCAACCCAGTGAGTCAGCGACTTCTGTCCGAGCCTTACTCTGAACTGCTGAAGTATGTACACAGTGTGGGAGATGATTCTGTGCAGAGGACATTCCGTCTCACGTGCCAGCCACAGACACTTGAAACTGACCTCAATCTAAGCTCTGAGATAAACTTTTCCATGACCTCTGAGGATGTTTCATCTATCTTGTCTGTTTGTGATGATTGGGATTCAGGAGCTGCATCCAGAGCAACATCCATGGGTGATCATTTGACTTCTTTGATTCCCGACTGTCAAGATGTAATCCATGCCTTTCCATTGTCTGAACTGCAGTGTCAGCAACACAAAGACGCAGTTATTTCGAGGGTGGCTTTCTATGTCAGCAGGAAGCGCAGACCTACCAGGCGTGAGCGTGCGAATGAGGATTTGCTAGTTTTGAGGATTTTGAGGCAGTGGGATAAACTCTGTTTGCTTCATGGCATCCTGTATAGAGTTGTCAAAGATCCACTCTCTAAGCATAAAAAGTTTCAATTCGTCCTGCCTGCCTCTATGAAACCGCAAGCACTCTCTGGTGTTCATGATCTGGCCGGTCACCAAGGTCAGCCACGTACCCTGTCTTTAGCCCGCCAGAGGTTCTATTGGCCTGGGATGGAACGTGATGTGCGTGATTATGTCAAGACTTGTGCCCGTTGTGTCCTGAGTAAAACTCCAGAGCCAGCAGCAAGAGCGCCCTTGGAGAGCATTAAGACCACTGCCCCATTGGAGCTTGTCTGTATTGATTTCTGGTCTGCTGAAGACAGGCACAATAAATCTGTGGATGTCTTGGTAATTACGGATCATTTCACCAAGTTAGCTCATGCTTTTCCTTGCCGAAACCAATGTGCTAAAAGTGTTGCTAAGAAACTTTGGGATGGCTTCTTTTGTATCTATGGATTTCCCCAGCGTATCCATTCGGACCAGGGAGCAAATTTTGAGAGTGAGCTGATAGCAGAGCTTCTTGATATTGCCGGCGTTGACAAGTCACGGACTTCACCGTACCACCCAATGGGGAATGGAGGGACTGAAAGATTCAACAGAACGTTAGGTAACATGCTGAGATCGCTTCCACCCAGATCCAAGCACAAGTGGCCACAGTTGGTACAAACAATGACATTCATGTATAACTGCACTGCCCATGAAACAACTGGGTTTGCCCCTTTTTACCTGATGTTCGGGAGGGTGCCGAGATTGCCTGTTGACCTTATGTTTCAAAGCGTGCTTCGTGATGAGTCAATCTGTGATTACAATGACTATGTTCAGTCTCTTGTCAGTGATCTACAGTCTGCTATGGCGCTGGCTCAAAAGAACTCTACTGCCGAACAAAAACATCAGTCTGATCAGTACAATAAGAGAGTCAAAGGATTGCCCCTGTCAGTTGGTGATCATGTTCTCATTGCCAACAGAGGCTGTAGAGGTAAACGGAAGCTTGCCGATAAATGGGAACCCACCATGTATTCCGTTGTTGACTCCAAACCTTCACTGCACATTTACAAGATCCGTGACAAATCTGGTCATGAGAAAGTGGTACATCGGAATCTATTGTTGCCAGTTAACTTTCTTCCTTTGCCTTCAACTGAGTTTTCTGTTGGTGAAAGTGCTAGTGGTAGTCCTTGTTCCACACCTTCTCAATCTGTTTGTGATGTGGTTGAGTCAACCTTACCTGTCACTGATGATTTGTCACATGATGAGTCCATGTCTGTCATTTCTCACATTGCTGTTTGTGATGATGATCGTACTGCTTCTTGGGTCTCATCCCATTCTTCTCAAACTCTTTCTGAAGTACAAAATGAGTTTTCTGTTGGCCTTGACACTGTAGCTAATGTTTTTTTTACTGTTCCTGTTGCTGACAGTTCACGTGATCCTTTGGTTGACCATAACTCTGACGATCATTACACTACCAGGTTTGGTAGAGTACTTAAACCTGTTCGTAGGCTGATTGAGTCAATGGTTCAACTTGAAACCTTACTTGGTGTGGAGTCTGTATCTCCTGTTATTCATGTATAGGTTTGTGTATTATATTACATGATCTCTGGTAATACATCTCAACCAAAGTGTAATCTTCTCTATTTTGGGTATATTAATCCTGTTTATGTATTTGGTATGAGTTTTTCAAAGTGTAATGGGCACTTTGTGTATGCCTGCAAAATGTGTAGAAGTTTGGCCAACTTTCTCCATATTTGTATCCCTTGTTTGGGTAACTTTCTAGGTGGAGTCTTCACTGATTTTAAAGTGTGGACCATGTAATTCAAGTGACCAGTGTTTTATTTGTTATACTCTAAGAATTTTGTGTGAATTCTGGGGGGTGAGTGTAACAGGTACGGAAAGTGTTTTGTTGAAACATATGTATTGATTGTTATAATTCTCACAAAATTGTTCGTTTACATGTACCTGATGTGATTGCCTAAGTGAGTTAAGTGCGTTTCCCCTTTAATTGCTGTGATGTCACCATGAGCCCACCTAATTTCTTGTTTTGTCCCCTCCTCTTCCTCTTGACATTGTAATTGTATGGAAGAGGTGAGTTATTTTTGGGTCCTGCTAATCCTTATTAATCTTTATTTTAATTGTTGCTTTTATTTCTATATCTTCATTGCAAATTATGTGTATTATGTTATTTTACTTACCTGTGTGGTTATTTTTGTCATTTTGCCCAATTTAAGTTATATTTGTGTCTTTGCTCTATATGTGGAGATGAAAAGCACATGGTAATTAAATCTACGTCACATTTGTTTTATAGAGAGCGAAATAAGGGTGATTGTACTCAGAGGCTGCATTTATTTGTTTTACATCAGGTATGTTTTCTCTGTATTTTTTGCTCTTGACATTGTAATTGTATGGAAGAGAGAGCGAAATAAGGGTGATTGTACTCAGAGGCTGCTTTTATTTGTTTTATATCAGATCTCAGAGAGTAAAAAACCCAGTGAAACCGCCGCCTGTTGTCCCGTGTCTGTCTTCACAACGCAGAGAAAAGTGATTTTATAACTGGTGTCGCGAGCCACCGGTTACACATGTATATGCTAATATGCATGTCATGATGTGCAATGATCAACATTTTAAAACATAGCCTATGATCATGCTTAAATCAATGAATACAAAGACAGTAGTTTATACTTCATGGAAACAGGCAAAAACTATACACAGTTTTTATTAAAAAAATATTAATAAATGTATAACATATTGTAAAGTGTTTCCCGTTTGACTATAGAAATATTCCCAGGTGAAAAAGTCGTACTATTAAATATATTAAAAATATACTTGGAATTCAAGTAGCATGCTTATAATAGCCTACATTTGTATTCCCAACATGCTTATTTGAAGTGCATTAAAAATATATTGAATTGCATTTTAATATATTTCTAAAAAGTATACTAAAAGTACTTTGGTAATAAATATATACTTAATTATACTTTTAAAAAATATGCTAAACACAAGCGTACTTTTAATATAGGCCTAAAAAGTATACTAGAAGTACTTTGGTAATAAATATATGCTTAATTATACTTTTAAGAAATATGCTAAACACAAGCGTACTTTTAATATATTTCAAAAAAGTATACTAGAAATACTTTGGTAATAGATATATGCTTAATTATACATATCTTTAGTGTATTTATATATGCAATATATTTATGCAATATATAATAGGCTACATATATAATATATTTATGCATTTATCTTTTTAATATTTTCAAAAGATATTTTTTTAAAAACATTTAACATTTAAAATGTACCAAATTATATGTATTATAAACATTTACAAACTATTATTAAGCATTTCAATATGCATACTTATTCATATCATAGATTCACATGTTGTTCATTACATTATCTGTTTGTAATAGGCTACTGAAATTCCCATAAGGATTTCAACATCATATTATTTGAAATGCATCATAAACACTGATCTATATAGAGAACCATGATCATAAATCATAAATCTTTAAGAAAAAAATTCCTGTTTTTACTTGTGGTTCCAGAGCCGATGAGCGGCTCTGATTGGTTCTCATGATAATAATGAGCTCGGCCTCGATCGTACCTCAGATTATCTGATGCTGTGCGTGTATGTTGCTTGAATGCGATTATAAATCTAAATTTAAACTGTAAATCATATAGAGCGATCGTGTCTCATCAGAGGACTTTGAGGAAAACATGTGATTCATATGGATTACTTGGGCGATGTTTTTTTGTTGTTGTTTTTTGCGATGTGCATTTTGAAACGTGATCAGTTCCCTTTCGAAAGGGAACTCTCGCTGCGTCTAGCTGACGCTATGGGGAACGCCCTCGGCGTGACTGGTGTCTGAAGCTACTATCGAATCACGGCAAAGTCTTTGACCGACGTCAGCCCATGACGTCATCAACGTGCGACCCGGAAGTATAAAAGGGCGCCGTGCCAACACATACACATCTTTTTCGTCTTCAGGGACTGTTTGTTTGAAGCGGTATCTGCAGATCTGGTAAAGTATTACTAAACTAGGAAAAGGATGAAACGCACAGAGAAGAGGCAGAGCTTTAGGAAGTGTGTTGACCCGTGTCAGAGATTTCTGACACCGGGAGACACACATTCTCTGTGCGTTTATTGCCTGGGCGAAGAGCATGCACAGGCAGTTCTCGAGGGAGCTGCCTGTGCAAACTGTGAGCAATTTCCAGTTAGAACGCTCCGTTCTCGTCTGGCCCTCTTCTCGAGGGAAGAGGGTGCAACATCTGGGGCTGCTGATGTGAGTTCCGCTCGCGCTGAGGCGGAGCAGCGGCGCACTTCATGGGGTTCCCAGATGGAGCTCGCTGATCGTCTGGAGAGAGGTGTGGTACTCTCGGACGATCAAACGGCTGACGAGAGCGACCTGCAGGTCGATGTGGAGAACGATGGTTCTCCGCCGAGACCTGCAGCGGGTGCTCTTCGGGACGGGCAGGAGATGGCTGAGGAGGATGATGAGAGCGACCAGGACCTGCCTGGACCCTCTCAGCCACCCTGTCCCGCGTATGCCGAGTTGCTGGATGCTATGGAGCGCGCCACGGACAGGCTGAGGCTGCCCTGGCGGCGCGCTGGGGGAGAGGTCGCTCGTGGACGGCTCGACGATCGATTTCTCCCCGGTCATACACCAGCACCTCAGATGAGCCTTCCATTCCTACCGGACCTCCATACTGAGGTCCAGGCGGCATGGAAGAACCCGTTCTCTGCCCGCATTCACCGACATCAGCGGGCAAGCTTTGCTGATGTCGAGGGAGTGGGTATGCACGGGTATGTGTCGATGCCTCCCATAGACGAGACGTTTGCGAACTATCTCGTCTCTGGGCAGGTGTCGACACTGAGAGCTCCATCTCTGCCATCCAAACCGCTGAAAACTACCTCGCGGTTGAATGGCAGGGCATACGCGGCAGCAGGTCAGGCTGGTGCGACCCTGCACACGATGGCGGTGTTGCAGGCGTACCAGGCGGACCTGCTGGAGGATCTCGACCAGGGGGCCGGGCTGTCCCCTGAGGCGGTTGCTGAGCTGCGCCGCACCACAGATCTGTCTCTCCGGGCCACCAAGCAGACTGCTGCTGCTATCGGCCGCTCTATGGCGGCTATGGTGGTTACGGAGAGGCATCTGTGGTTGGGCCTGGCTGATATCGGGGAGAAAGAAAAGGGTTTTCTCCTCGATTCACCGGTTTCGCCTACTGAGCTTTTCGGCACCTCCGTGGAGGCGGTGGTTGGAAAGTTCAGGGAGGCGAAGGCGCGCTCAGCGGCATTTAAAACATGCATACCGCTGAGATCCGCGCCCCCACCCAGGCAGGCGGGACCTGGTCCTTCACGGTCTGAGGACCGTAGGCAGGACCAGAGGGCTAGCGTCTCCTCTCGTGCCCCCCCCTCCTTGGAGGAGCAGGGCACAGAGGAGACGGGACTCCCGCGGGGGGAAAAAGGATTTAAGGGAGGTGATCCAGGACAAACGTTCCCAACGAAGGCGTTGGTAATGGGTCACTTCCCTTGAGGGCGGTTACATCATAGCCCTCTCCTTTTTCCTTTCTATGTCTTTTTATGACTTTTTACCCAGGCGCTTCTTACATCAGGCCTGAGGCGGGCCTATGATGAGTAGTACTATGTTCTGATGGCCCGCCCGGAAAGTGAGAACGCCCCTTTCAGGCATTCATGGGCGGTAGAACATGGTGGTGAGAACTGCACAATGAGTCTTCGCTCAGCATGCCGCAGGTGAGAGTGGTCTTTTTTGTATGTTATACTAAAAATATGTATTTCTTACAGACCCCAGGTTCCTGTATAGAGTTGGGTATTCATCAGAGAGAACTGTCTTTCCCCTGCTTAGTCAGGCTTGAACACAGCACCATTATCTGGGCTATGTGTGTGAGCGTGTGTTGGCTTTCCCTGGTTGGTCAAGATGGCGCCAGATAGGCCACCGCTTATGGTTATCAGAAGATGGGCCTCCTCTCATTTGAGAGTATTGTTAGGCCGCCGCTCTTTTCTTTGAAATGTTTGCGGATTACTAGGCGGTAGCACACTTTTCTGTTAGAATGTAGTGGTTGTCTACCGCCTAGGGTTATTATGTGTCTTCGGTCCCCTAAGCCACTGCAGGTTGGATTAGTTTGTCTCTGTTACAACTGAGCGCTACGGCGTCAGTTTGTATGTGGGTAAAGGAGGCGCGTTGCTGAGGCACCGTCACCTTTTTTGTTGTACTTAGATCAGAGGCCTCCTCTCATTGAGAGTCGTTGGGTTTAATAGCAGTCAGTTTGTTTGTCTGGCAGTTATTTCTCGTTTTTGCGAAACTCGTACAGCTTGTAGGCTTCTACAAGCCTCCCTGGAACGGGTCCCCATTGTAATGGGTAGCTATCATGTGTTAGGCCTCAGCAGGCCTCCATGAAAACGAGCCGTTGGGTCTAATATTACTACAACCCACATTTTTCAAACATGGCTGTCCCAGTTAGCAGGAAGGATTGCACCGTTCTCAAGAATAACGGTGATAGTGGTAGGCCTTATCAGGCCTCTAGTAAGGCAGGTGACAATGCTTAAGCATCAAGGTACTACTAGCCTAGCTGGCTATCAGGTTAAATAGGGGTGAATACGCTCTCCTGAAGGTCGGCTGTCAATTGTAGGCCTCAGTAGGCCTCTTGAACAAGGCGCATTATCAGTTGGAAGGCCTCAAACAGGCCTCACTGGAGGTATGTACCGATGTGCGCATCAGGACAGCTAGCCTGGAGGCTATCAGGTTGTAGGCCTCATCAGGCCTCCCCGAAGGCCCGCTGGTAGGTGTAAGGCCTTACTAGGCCTCCTTGAGGGTGAGCTCTCAGGTTGTGATCACTACCAGAAGCAGGTTGTAGGCCTCATCAGGCCTCCCTGAAAGGCCTGCTGTTAACTCTAAGACCTTACTAGGCTTTCCTGAGGGTGAGTTCCCGGATTGTGGTCACTCTCAGAGGCAGGTTGTAGGCCTCATCAGGCCTCCCTGAGAGCCTGCTGTTAATTCTAGGCCTTAATAGGCCTCCCTGACTCGAACAAGGTAGTAGGCCCCATCAGGCCTCCCTAAGGTGTTCCTGGGGTCCAGTCATCTGAAAACAGTTAGCACGCATTGCATACAGGTAGCAGGCCTCTCCAGGCCTCCCTGAAGGCTGCTTATCAGGTAGTAGGCCTTAATAGGCCTCCCTTGAGGGCGAGTTCCTTAATCAGGATGCTCGAAAAGCCTGCGTAGCTTGACTGTCGAGTCCCAGATGGTGGTCACTCGAACGAGGTAGTAGGCCCCATCAGGCCTCCCTGAGGTGTTCCTGGGACCCAGTCATTTGGCACGTATTGCAATCAGGTAGTAGGCCTCTCCAGGCCTCCCTAAAGGCTGGTTATCAGGTAGTAGGCCTTAATAGGCCTCCCTTGAGGACGGGTTCCTTAAACAGGATGCCCGACTAGCCTGCGTAGCTTGACTGTCAAGTAGTAGGCCTCCATTAGGCCTCCTTGAGAAAACAAGGGTAACCTCAGCAGGCGGTATTGCTGTCAGGTAGTAGGCCTCACTAAGGCCTCCCTGAGGACGGAGTCCCGAGCCTGGATGCTTGGGTTTCCAGCATGGCTTGCGGTTAGGTAGTAGGCCTCTATAGGCCTCCCTGGAATACCCGCTATCAAGTAGTAGGCCCACAGGGCCTCCTTGAAGTTGAAGTTCCTGAGCTAGGCACTTTGATTACCAGTTCTCTGTGAGAACTTGTGGTAGTTGGGCCTACAGCTGGAGGTTACTCGCCAGGCAGGCTCAGCTGCTCCCCTCAATGAGGGTCGTCTATGAGTGCTCAGCCGCCTGAGCCTGGTCAGACGGTCGTAGGCCTCTCATGAGGCCTCCCTGTTAGATCAGTCATTAAGGCCCTTTCGGCCTCCCTACTGCTTTGAAACACAAGCACCTGGTAGATCCTTGATTTGAGCAGGCAGACTCCCCTCGATAGCAAGGGTTGGAAAGCACTACGCTGAGTGTTGCTCTCTTGGATAACCCGTCTCTGAGTTCCGGGCTAAGTAAGACTGCCTGTGTTTCAGTCCCTTAGCTTGGACGCCCCTTGGGCACCATCCAGAGGCTCTGTTTGAACAGACAGGGTTGGCTAAACCGAAGTGTCCATAACACTTAGGGCACCAGGTCAGGCCTCCCTGGTGGCACTCGGGAGAACATTTCCCGAGTAGTGACTGGCTGGGGTTCCTTCGGGTCCCCTAGCCACATTCCCTTGAAGGGACCCCTTCTTTGGAAGTAGTGGTCCCGGGCCTTCGAGCTGTCTAGATGGAACTCCACGCAGTGCGTTAGGGTTCCGTTTAGTTGTATAGCTTGGGCTATGACCGTAGGGAGTGCTGTCACTGTCAGCCCAGGACCTGAGGGGGAATCGCTCAGGTTTTTCTATGAATTACTTGAGTTGACAGTTGTCACTGCCAATGGGCAGACACTCCCCTCAGCATGGCGGCGTTGGTATATCGTTCCCCATAGCGTCAGCTAGACGCAGCGAGAGTTCCCTTTCGAAAGGGAACGTCTAAGGTTACGTATGTAACCTCTGTTCCCTGAGAACAGGGAACGAGCGCTGCGTCGCGTTGCCATGCTTCAGGGCCTATCTGCCATACAGTCCCTTCAGACGAGAAGATGTGTATGTGTTGGCACGGCGCCCTTTTATACTTCCGGGTCGCACGTTGATGACGTCATGGGCTGACGTCGGTCAAAGACTTTGCCGTGATTCGATAGTAGCTTCAGACACCAGTCACGCCGAGGGCGTTCCCCATAGCGTCAGCTAGACGCAGCGCTCGTTCCCTGTTCTCAGGGAACAGAGGTTACATACGTAACCTTAGACGTTTTGGCGACTTGTCTTTCATCAGAGGGTTATACATCTCTCATTATTTTGTGACTCCACGTAAGATTTGTATTTAATCAACGTTATTTTCTATGCCAGTCGTATTTTTGACATCAAATGTATTTGACACTTTTTTGTTTTCAGTTAATGTACATTCAATTTGACCAGCCAAACCCAGGTAGCAAAAATTGTGCGGGCCGAAAGCGGCCCAATTAAGGCTAAAACACTCGGCCGTTCCTCGGCTTGAATCTAGGTCCGATTGCTCTGCGAGCGCTCGGTTTTAAAGCGGCCCGAGCCCTTGGTTTTAAAGAGGTCCGAGCCCTCGGTTTTAAAGCGGCCCGAGCCCTCGGTTTTAAAGCGGCCCGAGCCCTTGGTTTTAAAGCGGCCCGAGCCCTCGGTTTTAAAGCGGCCCGAGCCCTCGGTTTTAAAGCGGCCCGAGCCCTCGGTTTTAAAGCGGCCCGAGCCCTCGGTTTTAAAGCGGCCCGAGCCCTTGTTTTTAAAGCGGCCCGAGCCCTTGGTTTTAAAGCGGCCCGAGCCCTTGGTTTTAAAGCGGCCCGAGCCCTTGGTTTTAAACAAGCGGCCCGAGCCCTCGGTTTTAAAGCGGCCCGAGCCCTCGGTTTTAAAGCGGCCCGAGCCCTCGGTTTTAAAGCGGCCCGAGCCCTCGGTTTTAAAGCGGCCCGAGCCCTCGGTTTTAAAGCGGCCCGAGCCCTCGGTTTTAAAGCGGCCCCGAGCCCTCGGTTTTAAAGCGGCCCGAGCCCTCGGTTTTAAAGCGGCCCGAGCCCTTGGTTTTAAAGCGGCCCGAGCCCTTGGTTTTAAAGCGGCCCGAGCCCTTGGTTTTAAAGCGGCCCGAGCCCTCGGTTTTAAAGCGGCCCGAGCCCTTGGTTTTAAAGCGGCCCGAGCCCTTGGTTTTAAACAAGCGGCCCGAGCCCTCGGTTTTAAAGCGGCCCGAGCCCTTGGTTTTAAACAAGCGGCCCGAGCCCTCGGTTTTAAAGCGGCCCGAGCCCTTGGTTTTAAACAAGCGGCAACCTCCCGCAGTTTCTCTTGAAGCCAATACGGAAGTGCCTCAAACTGCAATTCATCGACTGGCCCCTATAGGGACAGGATCCAGAAGGGAGCAGAATCTCGTTGAGCCCCATGTTAAAATGGCCAACTTTAGAGCAGAATAAAACATGTTTACAGCCTGGTACAAATTGTGCTTTTGGTCTATACGGCTCATTTTGCCCTTCATGACAACTGTGAGGGGGGTGAATTTTTTTATAACTCATTCGTTTACATTATATAAAGCCTTAAAATTCTGCATAATTAAGGGCGTGGCCATTTCGAGAGACAGGTGGATAGCCATTTATCTGCTGTCTGTTAGTCATCGCGTCACTTAAGCTCCGCCCACGTCCCGCCTTTTTGCCCATTTTCTGTTATCCGGGAGTGACGCGCGATGACGCGCTGCCAAGATGGCGCGTCCCTACTTTGTGCTTCAAAACGGCTCATCAGAATCCTATGGGTGACGTCACGGACACTACGTCCATATTTTTTTACAGTCTATGGTTTTAAAGCGGCCCGAGCCCTTGGTTTTAAAGCGGCCCGATTGCGGAACCCCGAGTGAGGACGTAAAGCCCCCCCTCCTATCCAGTTCCATGTTCGGGCTTATTTAAACTTTAATTATTTACACTCATGTCAGGTTAATAATTACATTTCTGAGCAGCCGTTCATTATGCAATATAAACTGAAAATAAAACAGCACAAGAGAGACAGTTTTCATGTTCAATGAATTTTTTTATTGAAAAAGGTAAAGTGTGCTTTATTTAAAAACGGGGCTTGTGATTCAGACCAAAAAAATTTATATATTTTTTTTAATAACATTGAGATAATCACAGAATTATTGTAAATTCAACATGGAGTTCAAATAGCTTCTATTTTACAATATTTAACTTTAAAACATTTAATTCTGGCACACTCCGTTTGAGTTGTCTCTAGGTGGTCTGCCTGTGTTCGCCCTCTGGCTTCGGCCACCATCCCGATCAGAGGCTAGCTGCAGCCACCTGGTGATGAGGAGCTCCATTTCCTTTTCAGTAGAGTCTTTGGTCAGGGCATTCCGGCGGACTGCATCTGAGAAAAACAAAAGACAGAAGAGAGCAGCATGACCATGATGTTACTCAGCAACCACCAAAACTTAATTTGGATGTATATTATTGTTCAGGATTCTTTGGGGAAAAAAAAGTTAAATGAACAGCATTTACTTGTATTTATCAAAAATATTACATGTATTAAAGCATTGATTAAATATACATTTCGTAACATTTTAAAGTCACTTATCACTTTAATAACTGATTAATTAAAGTATTAATTTCTCTCTTTTAAATCTTTCTACAAATGTTTGATTGTTAGTCTATCATTGTTTCGACAAATTAAGCAGCAAAAAGTTTTTTTAACACTGATAATAAATAGTAAATGTTTGAGCATCAAATCAGCATACGAGAATGATTTCTGAAAGATCATGTGACAAACTTTGTTAATACCAACATATTTATAAACGATTCTAATGACGAAATTCTGATTAATGCATCATTTAACTCACCAAATTCTTCTTCTCCTCTGGATTCTTTAATGTCTCTTCCAAACGTTGTAGCTCCTCAATAGTTGAAAGTGGGAGCCCAAAATGTGTTGGGTCTGGCATGATGTCTGGAACCGCTTGACTGCTGGAAATTTTTTGGAGCTGCAGCAGGATGAGCAACTGCTGCTCTCTGATAGAATCCAGCTGTATGAGGATCTCCTTGGCAATTGCTGTAAAACAAGAAAAAGCAGGCATATCAAATTAGTAGCAAAACATTGTATGTAGATATGTCAAGAGTAAACTGAAAAAGATCACTTTGTAGAATTCCTACCTGTAGGCACAGCCTCCCGAGAAGACCTGTTGTGTGCGTCATGTACTTGTGGGGTGTTCTAAAAGAAAAGAAAAATATGTTTTAATCTCATCACACATATACCAAAGTGAATTTTTGTTTCCATGAGCTATAGAATAGCTTTCTTGCCCCTCTTACTTGATATCCATTTTGGCCTGATGACTGACTTCTGCCAGCTGCTGCATGGGTTGGGGTGTCAGTAGGAAGTGTAGCCCATTGACTAGGGTAGTTGGTAGTGGAGACTGAAGACCACGGTGGTGGACTAGCTGCTGGGATGTTCCCTTTCGAAAGGGAACTCTCGCTGCGTCTAGCTGACGCTATGGGGAACGCCCTCGGCGTGACTGGCGTCTGAAGCTACTATCGAATCACGGCAAAGTCTTTGACCGACGTCAGCCCATGACGTCATCAACGTGCGACCCTGAAGTATAAAAGGGCGCCGTGCCAACACATACACATCTTTCTCGTCTTCAAGGACTGTCTGTTTGAACTGCTAGTACGAGTTAAGGTAAAACAAATTCAATTATTAATACACACGAGTGTGTATTTACTGCCTGGGATCAAGAGCATGCACAGTCAAGTTCATTTGAAGTTGTTTGTGTGTGAGTGTGAGCGGTTTTCAATCTGAGATCGCTCCACTCTAGTCTGGCTTTTTTCCTGAGGGAAGAAAGTTTGGCATCTGGGACTGGATGATGCTGTCCCGCTCAAGCTGAGGCTGAGCGTTGGCATACATCATGGGTTCTCAGATGCAGCTCGCCGATCGTCGCGACGATCTGGCGGTTAACGAGACTAAACAGCAAGTGCTCTTAGGGATGGCTGGTGAGAGTGGTATGAATCCTTTCAGCCACCCTGACCGTGTATGCTGAGCTGATGAATGTTATGGAACGTACTGCAGGCAGGCTGCGGCTGCCATGTTGGCGCGTTAGAGGAGAGATCGCTAGTGGTAGATTGCACGATCGTTTTCTCCTTGGCCATAAACCATCAGCTCAGATGAGCCTTCCATTCCTTCTTGATCTTCTTACAGAGATCGAGAGGGCATGGAAGAATCCATATTCGACCCAATATTCATCAGCATCAGCGTTTAACTTCACTGATGTCGAGGGGATAGGGGAATATGGATATGTGTTGAGGCTACCGACTGGCGGGGAAAGTTTGTGGACTTTTCTCGCGTTTCGTGGGCATCAACACTGAGAGCTCAAACTGTGCTTTAATGGCAGGGGCATACACGGCAGCGGGTCAGGCTGGTGCTGCTTTTCACACCATGGCGGTGTTTCAGGCGTACCAGGCGGACCTGCTGGAGGATCTCGACCAGGGGGCCGGGCTGTCCCCTGAGGCGGTTGCTGAGCTGCGCCGCACCACAGATCTTGCTCTCTGGGCCACCAAGCAGACTGCTGCTGCCATCGGCCGCTCTATGGCGGCTATGGTGGTCACGGAGAGGCATCTGTGGCTGAGCCTGGCTGATATCGGGGAGAAAGAGAAAGGCTTTCTCCTCGATTCGCCGGTTTTGCCGACTGAACTTTTCGGCACCTCCGTTGAGGCGGGGGTTGGAAAGTTCAGGGAGGCGAAGGCGCGTTCAGCGGCATTTAAGACATGCATACCGCTGAGATCCGCGCCCCCACCCAGGCAGGCGGGACCTGGTCCTTCACGGTCTGAGGACCGTAGGCAGGACCAGAGGGCTAGCATCTCCTCTCGTGCCCCCCCCCCCCCTCCGTGGAGGAGCAGGGCACAGAGGAGACGGGATTCCCGGGGGGAAAAAGGATCTGAGGGAGGTGATCCAGGACCAACGCTCTCGGCGTTGGTGATGGATCACTTCCCTTGAGGGCGGTTACATCCTAGCCCTCTCCTTTTTCCTTTTTAATGTCTTTTAATGATTTTTTACCCAGGCACTTCTTACATCAGGCCTGAGGCGGGCCCATGATGAGTAGAACTATGTTCTGACGGCCCGCCCGGACCTGCTCAGTGAGAACGCCCCTTTCAGGCATTCAAGGGCGGTAGAACATGGTGGTGAGAACCGCACAATGAGTCTTCGCTCAGCATGCCGCAGGTGAGAGTGGTCATTTTTTGTGTATTACACTAAAAATATGTATTTCTTACAGACCCCAGGTTTCCTGTATAGAGTTGGGTATTCATCAACGACCCCTGAAGGCCTGCTGTTAACTCTAAGACCTTACTAGGCCTTTCTGAGGGTGACACTCCCAGAGGCAGGTTGTAGGCCTCATCAGGCCTCCCTGAAGACCTGCTGTTAAATTCTAAGGTAGTAGGCCCCATCAGGCCTCCCTAAGGTGTTCCTGGGATCCAGTCATCTAAAACAGTTAAGCACGAATTGCAAACAGGTAGCAGGCCTCCCTAAAGGCTGATTATCTGGTAGTAGGCCTCCCTTGAGAGCGAGTTCCTTAATCAGGATGCTCGGATAGCCTGCGTAGCTTGACTGTCGACTAGTAGGCCTCAATAGGCCTCCCTGAGGGTGAGCTCCCAGGTTGTGGTCACTCGAACGAGGTAGTAGGCCCCATCAGGCCTCCCTAAGGCGTTCCTGGGATCCAGTCATTTGATACAGTTAGCACGCATTGCAAACAGGTAGCAGGCCTCTCCAGGCCTCCCTAAAGGCTGGTTATCAGGTAGTAGGCCTTAATAGGCCTCCCTTGAGGGCGAGTTCCTTAATCAGGATGCTCGAAAAGCCTGCGTAGCTTGACTGTCGGGTAGTAGGCCTCAATAGGCCTCCCGGAGGGTGAGCTCCCCGATTGTGGTCACTCGAACAAGGTAGTAGGCCCCATCAGGCCTCCCTAAGGTGTTCCTGGCATCCAGTCATCTGATACAGTTAGCACGCATTGCAAACAGGTAGCAGGCCTCTCCGGGCCTCCCTAAAGGCTGGTTATCAGGTAGTAGGCCTTAATAGGCCTCCCTTGAGGGCGAGTTCCTTAATCAGGATGCTCGAAAAGCCTGCGTAGCTTGACTGTCGGGTAGTAGGCCTCAATAGGCCTCCCGGAGGGTGAGCTCCCAGATTGTGGTCACTCGAACAAGGTAGTAGGCCCCATCAGGCCTCCCTAATGTGTTCCTGGGACCCAGTCATTTGAAACAGTTAGCACGTATTGCAAACAGGTAGTAGGCCTCTCCAGGCCTCCCTGAAGGCTGCTTATCAGGTAGTAGGCCTTAATAGGCCTCCCTTGAGGGCGAGTTCCTTAATCAGGATGCTCGAAAAGCCTGCGTAGCTTGACTGTCGAGTCCCAGATGGTGGTCACTCGAACGAGGTAGTAGGCCCCATCAGGCCTCCCTGAGGTGTTCCTGGGACCCAGTCATTTAGCACGTATTGCAATCAGGTAGTAGGCCTCTCCAGGCCTCCCTAAAGGCTGGTTATCAGGTAGTAGGCCTTAAATAGGCCTCCCTTGAGGACGGGTTCCTTAAACAGGAAACCCGACTAGCCTGCGTAGCTTGACTGTCAAGTAGTAGGCCTCCATAGGCCTCCTTGAGAAAACAAGGGTAACCTCAGCAGGCGGTATTGCTGTCAGGTAGTAGGCCTCACTAAGGCCTCCCTGAGGACGGAGTCCCGAGCCTGGATGCTTGGGTTTCCAGCATGGCTTGCGGTTAGGTAGTAGGCCTCTATAGGCCTCCCTGGAATACCCGCTATCAAGTAGTAGGCCCACAGGGCCTCCTTGAAGTTGAAGTTCCTGAGCTAGGCACTTTGATTACCAGTTCTCTGTGAGAAATTGTGGTAGTTGGGCCTACAGCTGGAGGTTACTCGCCAGGCAGGCTCAGCTGCTCCCCTCAATGAGGGTCGTCTATGAGTGCTCAGCCGCCTGAGCCTGGTCAGACGGTCGTAGGCCTCTCATGAGGCCTCCCTGTTAGATCAGTCATTAAGGCCCTTTCGGCCTCCCTACTGCTTTGAAACACAAGCACCTGGTAGATCCTTGATTTGAGCAGGCAGACTCCCCTCGATAGCAAGGGTTGAAAAGCACTACGCTGAGTGTTGCTCTCTTGGATAACCCGTCTCTGAGTTCCGGGCTAAGTAAGACTGCCTGTGTTTCAGTCCCTTAGCTTGGACGCCCCTTGGGCACCATCCAGAGGCTCTGTTTGAACAGACAGGGTTGGCTAAACCGAAGTGTCCATAACATTTAGGGCACCAGGTCAGGCCTCCCTGGTGGCACTCGGGAGAACATTTCCCGAGTAGTGACTGGCTGGGGTTCCTTCGGGTCCCCTAGCCACATTCCCTTGAAGGGACCCCTTCTTTGGAAGTAGTGGTCCCGGGCCTTCGAGCTGTCTAGATGGAACTCCACGCAGTGCGTTAGGGTTCCGTTTAGTTGTATAGCTTGGGCTATGACCGTAGGGAGTGCTGTCACTGTCAGCCCAGGACCTGAGGGGGAATCGCTCAGGTTTTTCTATGAATTACTTGAGTTGACAGTTGTCACTGCCAATGGGCAGACACTCCCCTCAGCATGGCGGCGTTGGTATATCGTTCCCCATAGCGTCAGCTAGACGCAGCGAGAGTTCCCTTTCGAAAGGGAACGTCTAAGGTTACGTATGTAACCTCTGTTCCCTGAGAACAGGGAACGAGCGCTGCGTCGCGTTGCCATGCTTCAGGGCCTATCTGCCATACAGTCCCTTCAGACGAGAAGATGTGTATGTGTTGGCACGGCGCCCTTTTATACTTCCGGGTCGCACGTTGATGACGTCATGGGCTGACGTCGGTCAAAGACTTTGCCGTGATTCGATAGTAGCTTCAGACGCCAGTCACGCCGAGGGCGTTCCCCATAGCGTCAGCTAGACGCAGCGCTCGTTCCCTGTTCTCAGGGAACAGAGGTTACATACGTAACCTTAGACGTTCGCTGAAGGGGGAGAAGCCCACAGACCTACAGAATTTCTAACTTTGGGCACAGCCTCCTCACAAGACCTGTCCTGTGTGCCATGTACAGGTGGGGTGTGCTAAAAGAAAAGAAGAAAACTATTTTTTAATCTCATCACACATATACCACAGTGTCATCACTGTCACAGTTTACAACAACGTCTAAGTCATGTACAGTGTTGTCATCAGTCAGATCTTGCAGCAAGTTAGACACAGATTTAACTGCCTTGCGTCTCAGATTAGATTTGAAAGAATGTATTTGATCAGCCATTCTTACCATAGAAGTGTTTGTTAAAATGGAACAGCAAAAGCAAGATTACCTGAGGAAAAAAAGAAATTGTCATTGATTTAGTCCATTTAAAAGATATTAATTTGAACTAAATAGAAAATTTGAATTGAATAAATTAACGTCTTATTCATCAAGACTTTGTTTCATTATTGGATTGAATCAGTATTTGTGAATACATTTTTTAAAAGTCCGCAAGGTGCAACAAAAAAAATGCAGTAAAAAGTAAAACTGAAATATCCGAATGTAAAGCAGCTGTTATCTATGTGAAGAGTTAAAATATTTATAATTTATTCCTGTGATGAGCTGAAATTATCATCATTACTCCAGTCTTCAGTGTCACATGATCCTTCAGAAATTATAATATGAGGATTTGATTATTAACAAACATTTATGATTATTAGTGTTGAAAACAGTTGTGCTGCTTCATTTGTTGAAACCTCGATACTATTCATTTACATTTATGCATTTCAAACATTTGTGGCAAGATTAAAAAAATACATTATTCAAACATGCATTAAATTGATCACAAGTGACAATATTACAAAACATTTCTATTTAATGTTTTAATAAAATGAACTTTGTTCATTAAATCCTGAAAAATAAAATGCATCATGGTTTCCACAACTTAAGCAACTGTTTTCAAATCATATCCTCATAGGAAAATGATTTGTGAAGGATCATGTGACACTGAAGACTAGAGTAATGATGAAAAATTCAACTTTGATCACAGGGATAAATAAATTACATTTAACAGCTTTTTATATTTGTAAATATATTTCGCAATATTACCGTTTTAATCATTTTTGATTAAATAAATGCAGCCTTAGTAAGCAGAAGATACTAAAACATTAAAAGGGCTGTCAGTTAGCACTGATTTATTCATATACTTTGTCAATAAATACCTTGAGATGGCTTGAAAAACACAAAATATATATTGTCGCAATCATGAGCCAATCAGTCATAACGAACATAACATGCGGAACAGCTCCATCTAGTAGCTAGTCTTTAGCATCTGGCCAAAAAATCCTCCGATGACGCAAAATGACTATATTTGCGTCATCGGAGGATTTTTCCCAGAAAAAAAATTGCATAATTCTCTCGTCTCAGGGGGATATGAGGGGGGAAAGTACCATAATTTGAATAAACTACCGGGTTTCTACTGATACAAAGCCTAATGCTAAATCACTGAAGTTACCCTTTAATGGTTGCCGTCTTTAGTGCCGGTTCGAATCCCGGCGACCCGCTAAAAGTGTGGGGAACTAGTTTGTTATCTCGTCCCCGTAATCTACGCCAATGGGCAGCGGCAAAATATGCACTGTCCATGCATGATCACAATGTGAAATACGAGCATAAAAGACATAGGCCTAATCATGGTCATTTAAGAATATTTTAACCGGATAATCGTGCAGCTACTTAGCGAGTGCGACAAATTCTTTGCCAAGCTAGTCAATGTTTGCCACGTGCTAAATAGTGTTAGCTAGCTTCGTTCGCGTCAAGTCGGAGCCAATTTCATATTAACGTACCCTCAACTTGCACTACTTTACTCAGACATGATAAACAAGTGTTCTGTTGTTGTTTTAATAATTAGATTTGTGAATAATTTCTTTTCGTTTCATCTGGAGGGAAGGACATGTCGAATTGAACTAACGTTAACGTTACGAACAAATTTAAACGGATCGATAATCAACATTTAATCAGCAACAGTTCGAAATACGTACAATTCATAGGATGTTAAGAGAACTCTATTGAAACCATGCTTGGCGTGAAATATTGATGTTCTCTTAAGGAAATATGGAACACAAGACTTACCTCAGTTCACCGTAATAGCGCAGGATCGAAAAGGGATGATTCACGTCAGTCGTTGAGTTTTATCCAAGCCTGTAGTGCTCCTGTCAGAAACTGACGCTTCTGCGCCTCGATCGCCCCCCGGTGGCCGGGCCCAGTATAGCTCCTAAACCCCACCCTTCCATGTATTAGAATGGACGCGAGACACACTAAACAATTCAAATACACTTCAAATAAGTCTTAAAGATGGTTTCTGTCATTTTAGGCAGTTTTTATTACGATGATTTCATTTCAAGTGTTTGTTTTTTAAATAAGCTTAGTTTTAGTGAGTTATTTGATGCTATAAAAACGGGGGGGGGGGGGGGGTGACGTCATGACAGCTGAGATTGACGGCTTCTCTGAGAAGCTGTCACTAGTCTCTAACTAGTTTTTTCGGGATTTTGGGGAGGAGATTGGAGCTTTAACTTTCATTTCTACATTTCTATAACTGTTTATTTCACACCAACATAATGAATTGTTCTGCATGAGAGTGTGGGCGGGCTTTTGATAAACACAGGATTATAGTTTAACTATACACCTTAAAAATAGCAGGTAGAAAAATATTTTGACATCTTAAAACTGATGTTGGCCGGTAGAAAAATATTTTGGCCGGCGTTTTGTTTCTGTTATGAGCCAAAAGTGAACAAGTGCCTGTCTGCAGTTGGCAAAATGACGTGGCCCAATTGCGGCTGCCACAACTCAGCCGATGCCGCGACTCAGCCGACAGCGCCGCAGGTTTTACGGAAGCGGCCCGATCCTAATTGCTAGCTGGGAATCTGAAAACTGCAAAAAGCAACGGAATTGTCAGACATCCATTTTGTTCATTTTCACAGAGGAAATACTGAAAAACAGCGCTGGTACTCTCAATACTGTCTGTTTATAATTTTACCGACTGAGAAATGGCTTCTGATGATTCAGTGAGAGAGCAGTCCAAACTAATTCAAGTGCATTCAGGGCGTTTTGTAAACGCATTTGACCCATTAATAATTTAGATCATATTTTTAGCGTAAAAATGTGCGCACTGCACAGTACAGTTACACGGTTTAACTTCTTGAACCTGCTGTTAAACTGAATATACGATTTTTTTTCTTAAATATCCACATAAACAACAAATTGTTCGTCACTATAGCAACAGAGTAGACCCCAGTTATACCCCCCTTGCGACGGGCGTGTGAGGAAGTCACACACATTAAAGGCCAATTTATACTTCTGCGTCGAGTGTATGCCGTAGTGTACGCCGTAGGCTACGCGCGTAGCCGACGCCGTCGTGAGCATTTATACCTCTGCGCTGTTGTCTGCGTCAATGTGCAATTAAGGCCCATTTATACTTCTGCGTCGAGTGTATGCCGTAGTGTACGCCGTAGGCTACGCGCGTAGCCGACGCCATCGTGAGCATTTATACCTCTGTGCTGTTGTCTGCGTCAATGTGCAATTAAGGCCCATTTATACTTCTGCGTCGAGTGTATGCCGTAGTGTACGCCGTAGGCTACGCGCGTAGCCGACGCCATCGTGAGCATTTATACCTCTGTGCTGTTGTCTGCGTCAATGTGCAATTAAGGCCCATTTATACTTCTGCGTCGAGAGTACGCCGTAGTGTACGCCGTAGGCTACGCGCGTAGCCGACGCCGTCATGAGCATTTATACTTCTGCGCTGTTGTCTGCGTCAATGTGCAATTACACATGCAGACGCTAGTAGGCAGTGTCCTCGGGCATGTTGGTGTAATCAAGAGAACAGCCGAAGAAGAAGCAGCTTGTTGTGTAGAATCTGTACATTCATGTCGGAATATCAGCAGCAGTGAGAGAGCGGCTTTTCTTGCAGCTTGAGTTCTTGTATCTAATACAAATTAAGCATCTCTAGTTGATTAGTAAAGTTAAATAAGGCGATCTGGCGCTGGAATGTGTTTGTGAAATCATGCGGAGCTCGTGGCCGCTGTTTTCAGCAGCGGTGGCTCGAGCAATCGATTGCTGTTGCGGAGACTTCATTCACGAAATATACCCTAATGTGTCCCTGTTCTTGATATACAATTACTGATTAACATCTTTGGTTTTAATGAGAAAATAATTAAACTATACTCAGCGGATCTATGTATTTATTTATTACCATAAAGAATCGCTGGACTGCAAAATATTGTTTTATAGCAGACGTAAGGAACTATCATCCAATTTCTGGACACACACACACACACACACACTCCTATCGCAGATTTTTTTTTTATTTATTGACCTGAGGGAAGGGTTCTGGCAGACCAATCACAGCGCTTGCGGTCCGCGTAGAATTGACGCGTTGTTACATTTTTGGAGAGGTGCGCGTCAGGCTACGGCGTATCCAACGCGTCTATGCGTAGGGTACGCCGTACCCTCTGCGTGCACTCGACGCAGAAGTATAAATTGGCCTTAACACTCACCTCGATCAAACTTTTACAAGATACAGCTTCTCAAATCCTCCAGCTTTAACATCATAAACATACACGGAAATTCCCGCTTAAACTTCGATAAACCTTTCTATTAAACACTTTAAAGCTCTGTTTTTTCCCGTGTCGTATTCGTGTTTTCCATCTTAAAAGGAGAAAAGAACTCTAACTTTCACAGAGTAACGGCGTGCGTTCACGAGAGTGCATACGTTTTGCGTTCTTCTTCTTCTTCTTTTGATGTTTTATGGCGGTTGGCGAACCAGCTTATGGTGCATTTTCCGCCACCTACTGGGATGGAGTGTAAGGCGATGATATGAAGGGGGGGGGGGGAACTAATAGTTAAATTAAATTATCTAATGATATATATATATATATATATATATATATATATATATATATATATATATATATATATATATATATATATATATATATATATATATATGTGGCGAGGCGGTGGGGAGAAATTTGATGACAAACACCGACTCCTTGGTGGTAACACTAAATAATAAGCTGACTATGCCACCCCTTTTCAGAGAAAGGGGAAATAACTACCCAATGGAAATAGGGCACAGGTTCGTTACCATGGAAGGCAAAGAGACGTGGATATCGGTACAAAAAATTAATTTATTAAGTTCACATGAATGGATAACTTTCCGGTTACTGTTGCAATGCAGAGCGTCACTCAAGTCAGTATAAGACAGTGTGTTTGTCAACACATGGAAATTAAATTAAAGCGGCTGAGGCTTACCCGTAGCGGGTTGGGCTAGCTGGAAGGTGACTTATATACACACACACTATACACACCACACACACACTCCAAGTGATGTGTAAGCAGTTATACACAGCAAACCACTCTGTGCGTGAAATACCACCACCAGAAGGGCAGGAAAAGCTAGCCTCCCGACCCGGGGCCTGTCAGCCTAAAATAGACACACACAAGAAAAGAAAAGAGACAACCAATATACATACACACCAATGCACTGAATACAATAAAAAGACACCAAACAAATAATACAATAATTTTCAGATGATTGTTGATGTAAAACACTCACCACAAATGAGCACTGACTTGCAGACAACAAAAAGCAAGCAAAATATTATTAACTGAATAAGTTACAAAATAAACAAAATCAATAGCCTGGATGCCAGCCGAACTTAGCCCCGCCCACAACATTTTTACTCGGGCAGTTCTGTCTGGACTTGATCCATAGAGGAGTAATTATGCCCGAACAGAAACTGTTCGGACCAATGAAATTGTCAGGGCGGGCTTTAGACGATGATGGACAGATGATCAACAGTAACGTAATCATCCACGTCATCAAAGGCGCTTGGGTTGAGTTTGTTCTAATCCTAAACGGAGAACTTGTTCGTATATGCATTCACCTTTACTATTTCTCTCAGAAATGATGATCGTGTTGGTAAGTACTCTGTGTATCCTTAAATTCTTTTTTTACAACACCGGCAAAGATCGTTTACACACATATTTTTCTTCTAACGTTAGGCTACTTATTCCAGCGTGCGTGCAGACAGGGTTGCCAAGTTTTTACAACAAAACCCGCCCAATTGCTAATGTTCCTCAAAACTAGCCAAAAACAAGCCCAATAGCTTTCCAGGGGGGGTTCTTCGGGAAAAAAGGCATTTGGGGGGTAAAATATGTGTTATTTTGGCAGGGCTGCCTGCTAAATATCGCATTACTGGGTCTGTATATCCCATAATTGGGGTCGCTTCAACCCGCGGACATGGCAACACAGTGCAGTTGAGTTCTGTTGACATTTGACAACTAACGTTATGCGTCGCTCCGTTGCTCTGATTGGTTGTAGGTCTATCCAATTGAGGTCTTTCCTGGTTCGGTTGAAACACGCCCCATAATCACAGCCCAACTGAGCAGTATCAGACTCATATTCTGACTAGAATTGAGTATGACGACGTCAGGCTACAAAATCAAACTAAAACAAAGACAAAAGACAAAAACGTAATAACTCAATACACAAACAAAAAAATAAAGAAAACAAACTAATTGACACAGTGTTGCCAACTTAGCAATTTTGTTGCTAGATTTAGCAACTTTTCAGACTACCTTAGCAACTTTTTTTTCTAAAAGCACCTAGCAACAAATTTAGCAATTTTTTTTTATTTATTTGGCAACTTTTAGCAACTTCTGGAAAGTGACTATCCAAACAACACACGTACAAGCTAGCTCAATAGGCCAAGCGGTTTATTCCTAATTCCTTAAGATTGCTGTGGAAATGTGGAAATCGCTGTAAAAACCGGAAGATCATTTAGGTAGCATATTTACGGAGCCCTGCATATGACATGCAGGAAAAAAACTAGTAGGCTAAATCGTGCACAGGATTTATAAATCGAGGGAACAAATGAGTAAATCGTGTGGACGGTTTAGCAAATCGAGGGAACAAATTTGTAAATTTTGTGCACAATTTACTTTTTTTTTTCTTGCACGTCATGTGTGGGGCTCGATCCGTACATATTAACCAACACATAGCTTTAATTTATTTTACAAACAAATCTAAATTAGCATTTCAAATAATATCTACCTGTTACATAATGGTGAAGTTTTGCCTTGCGATTACGTAATGACGTCATAGCACAATGACGTCACAACGTCATTTAGCAACTTTTAGCAACAACTCGATCTGCCTTTAGCAACTTCCCCTGAAAATTTGTTGGCAACAGTGAATTGACACTCCTGCAGCCAGTATCAATGACTGATGAGCAAGACCGCGTGCACAGCTCAGGCACATACAGCGGTAGCGATAAAGAGACCAAACGGCTTTAGCGTGAAAATAGAAACATGCATACGCAGAACAGCAGAACAGCAGCGCCGTCTTAATAGCGCCTTTTTGCAGGAACGATCTCCCCAGCACTCCCACTAAGACGGAGCACCCTCAAAGGAATCGAGCATCCTGCTAAAAACATCAGTTGGTTAGCTCAAATGAGTAACATTGAGTTAAAAGAATATCTATACGTACCAGGTGATCACAACTGCATAGAATGTACTATTGCTGCAGAGTTTTTCACAGCAGCTTGCGCATATGAATGCATTGAGAGGAAACAAACTGGAATAAAATAGACGCGAGTTACCACAAACACCACGAGTTCCACAACAAATATTTAAACTTAACCTACCTGGGGGTAATAGGGCTTGGGCACCGCGTTGCATTCTGGGACGTGGCGGCCATGTTGATGGCCTCGCGAATGTAAACATACAGCAAATCGAACGAGGAGAAGCAGAGTTGGGAGAAAGAAAAACTATGTTAAAATCGCGAAAAGGATGTGGAATTTACCGGGATACGTTAAATAGGGAAGCCAGGGACCGGTATATGGACAAAAGCGGAACTATTAACGGTTTGGATCCAAATGAAATGTGCAGTTCACAAATGGATGGGTTCAGGAGCTGCAGATCATGAAGCCTATGTAACGTTAACCTTTTACCTTGAAGCATTTCAACTGCACCGTTCTGTGTTCTCAGGTTGCACTACTTGCAAATAAATACTGAAAAACATCTGATTGTGTGGCACTTCTTGCTTTTGCACATTATACTGTTATTGCGTCTTGTTTATAAGACACATGCATTTAATTTAAGTATATTTGTTTTGAAGATTGTGGGTATGGATGCAAAAGACACTTATGGCTGTATTTAATGCACATTTATTTCAGCACAACACAGGGCTCATGTTTGTCAGAGCACAACATACAGACACAATCTTATCGAGGAATGTCATGTCTTCGTCCTTGCTTGGCAACACCATGGGAATCCGTACTTTATCTGACAAAATAGTGTACTTGTTGCGGACGGTTCCAATCACCCTTTCCACGTGAACTCGGAGGTGGGCATTTTTTCTTGTGCTCTCCACATCTCTTGCATCCAGCTGACAGCGTCCTTTTGTGAAAGCCGACGACTCTGTTCCATGGTTGCGCCTTCAAGCAGGAAAGCGGTGGAAAGTTAATCCATTTTCGACGCCAGATTAATCAAATTAAGACACACGACTGAGAGGGAGTACATCTATAAACAGTGTGTAGTAGTCCGAATAGCAGTAAAGGAGGCCATCAACATGGCCGCCACGCCAAGTAATGACGTCATGACGCCCAAGCCCTATAACAGCCTGCGCACCACCGCGGAGTCGCAAACAAAATAGTGATGTATCATTTTGAGCGAATCTTTAACATGACTCGGGACTACCGAGTTGTCTCAGAGAGTGATTTGTTCATTTTGTATTGACCGCGCATGCGCATTACGCTGAATCTGTACTGGAAACAACAAAAATGATAAGTTCATCTTTCGAGTCTCGAGTTCGGGTTTGAGTCTTTCGTTCTTCCTGTCAGTCCCATAGAGTCTATGCTGTCAGTAGCGGAAACAGAAAAGATTAGTTCTTTCGAGTTCGGGTTTGAGTCTTTCGTTCTTCCTGTCAGTCCCATAGAGTCTATGCTGTCAGTAACGGAAACAGAAAAGATTAGTTCTTACGAGTCTTTCGGGTTTCACGTTTGAGTCATTCGTTCTTTTGCCACTTGAATTGTCACCGTATTGAACACTAGTTCACAACCTTTTTACTAACAAGCACATAGTTATTTTTTTTATTTATTTTTTTATATATAATTCTCAGTTAACATCAGACATATACAAATATGGGAAATATATTGACTATTCAAGTCTAACATCACAAATTCAAGTCAATTAGACCATTACTCGTTTTGAATCAACTGTATTTAATTTTTCTCTATTGAGTTGTTATATCATTTTTTTTGTCCTTGTGTTATTAATGAATAAAAATCAGTTTAAAAATGTTACCTAAACCTTTGTAACATAGCTTATAGGCCTATAGCACCTATACAAAAACATATTACACACACACACACACACACACACACACACACACACATATATATATATATATATAATGTATGTATGTGTGTGTGTGTGTGTGTGTGTGTGTTTGTGCTATATGATTCAAAATGAGTAATAGTCTAATTGACTTGAATTTGTGATGTTAGACTTGAATAGTCAATATATTTCCCATATTTGTTTATGTCTGATATTAACTGAGAATTATATATATATATATATATAAAAATAAATAAATAAATAAATAACTACGTGCTTGTTAGTAAAAAGGTTGTGAACTAGTGTTCAATACGGTGACAAGTCACATGGCAAAAGAACGAATGACTCAAACGTCAAACCCGAAAGACTCGTAAGAACTAATCTTTTCTGTTTCCGCTACTGACAGCATAGACTCTATGGGACTGACAGGAAGAACGAAAGACTCAAACCCGGACTCGAGACTCGAGACTCGAAAGATAAACTAATCATTCTGTTCCCGGACCTGTGTCACATGGCCCGGCCCAGGCCCAGATCAGAGTCAGACACAGACGAGTCGACAACTAACGTCTCAAGGAGTTCGAAGACACGAGAGGCGGAGAACAAACGTGATAAATATGAAGTTGCAAAAGAAAGAATGTCTCGGATCAGGAGGTGAGGTGAACTAACAGAGTTAGACTGCAATAGCCTGACCCAACAACTAATCAATTAATTAAACGTTTCAGTTTCTTATCATTTGGCTTTGGTTGCAGTACCCTATAGTTTATTTTTATTTAGTTGTACAAATATAATCAACATTTTCATAAGTACTAGATGGGTTGGGCTATTTAACATGTCATTTTAATTATATTTTTCTGAATTGAACGAAATGACTCGAAAAAAGATTAGTTCATTTTGCTGAACGAGACTCAAAGATCCGAGTCAGTAAAATGATCCGAACTTCCCACTACTAAAACAAAACACTAGTTCAGCATTGAATGGCAGCGCGGCCGCGCCACGGGGGGCGGAGCTAACAATGACGCATACCACGGTAGGCTAAACTAAGTTCTTATATAGGAAGGAATCGAGTTACTGATAGGCTCTCAATAAATACGTGGGAGGGAATTTACTCATCCTGCCACATATAAATAAATAAATCTATAAGAACTGTTTTATAAGAACTGTTTTATAAGAACTTTTATAAGAACTGTTTAGTGCGTTCTGTAATGTTAGTGAATTAATGGCAGCAGATTTGAATTCCTCTTTTAACTGAAGTCTTTCCTCTTCATATGCACTACAGTTGATCAGCACATGCTCGACGGTTTCTGGAGTCCACAATGATTACACGGACCGGATTAATGTTTCCCTCTCATCTGGACTGATTTTATTAAGAGCAGAGTGTCCAGTTCTCAATCCAGATATAACCGTATCATCCTTTCTATTACCATAAGCTGCTCTTATATGGACAACTTGTTTAGTCTATGTATATTAAACAAATGTAACCCTTTATTTCCTTTATCCCATCTCTCTTGCCACATCTTTCTGACAGCTACTTTAATTAACCCTTTCATTTCTGATTGATTTAAGGGTGTGTGTTGATATTTGTAGCTTAAGAGCCGGTTTAATGGCCTTGTCCACTTCCTCATTTCCCTCCACTCCAACATGAGCCGGCACACATAAACATTCTGCTATTATTCTCAGTTGCTATATTCTGTACAAACTTTGTCGTTCTTCTATGAATATATCTTTCCTAGATTCTGGTTTTCCATTCCGTATACTTGTAAGAGCAGAATATGAATATGAACAGATTACTCCAGTTGTAGGCTGGACTTCTTCCACCCACTGTGAGGCGATCTGAATAGTGACCATCTCTGCTGCATATCCTGATATATTATCAGCTGCTCTTTTGCCCATTTATACTTAAAGTGAGGAATATACATAGCAGCCGCTGTACGCCCAGTTTCTTTAGAACCACCTGTATAAATAAAGTATTGACTATCTAAATATTGCTTCCTATGGAAGATAATTCTGGTGTCCATGTATTAATTGAGATATTTGCAGATGAACTGTTGGCGTAGAGAAGAGCCGAGGTGGATAGACTGGCAGAGGCACTGTGGGATTAATATCTACATCACTAATACCTGTTTGCTGAGCTTGCTCATCTACTGTCCAGCCAAAGCTATTCAGAGAAGTCTGCTCATATTCCCAGCAGCTCTACAATATTTGTTTTTAACTGGGTGGTTTGCAAAATGACCTTTAATACCAGTCCAGTATAACATTGTAACTGAATTTCACGAATTTCAAGTGGCATTTCACCCATTTCTACTTGCAAAGCTGTCACAGGAGAGGATCTTCTAAGAGCTTGGTTTTGAATCACCTCTATCTTAATAAGCAATGATGTTGACGCTGAGCCATATATTATTCTACCATAATCAATCGATAACCTAATTAGTGCACGATATACCCTTTTTAGAGAATGCCTTGTAGCAGCCCAATCCACTCCTGCCAAGCATCTCAACACATTTACTCCTGTCTTACATTTATCAACTAGCTTCTGAATATGTGACCCAAATGTTCATTTGGAGTCCATCCACACTCCCAGAAACCTCATTAGTGACACTTGCTCTAATGTTTGCTTATATAACTGTAATTTAACTTCAGGAGTTATAACATATTACCTGTGTTTTTGCTACTGAAGCTGAAATCCCCATTGATTAGCCCAGTTTTCATCAACATCTATTGCCTCCTGCATTTTCTTCTCTACATACTGCAGGTTCCTCCCTCTTTTCCACAGAGCTCCGTCATCCGCGGATAATGATTTACCTGATTCAGTTTTCCCAAAATGTATCATCATATTAAAAAGTATGGGGCTGCAAACACTACCTTGAGGGGTTTCAGTGTCTACGTGATAATTCCAGAGTATTCAGTCCCTACTCTCACTAGAATAGTTCGTTCTTGCAGAAAATCCCTAATCCAGTGATATAATCTCCCCTTGATGCCCATTCGATCTGATTTAATGAACAGTTCTTCCTTCCACAACATGTCATTCGCTTTCTCAATGTCAGAAATATTATAAATACTCCTATTAGCGCTTCTTTTTCCACAAGAGCTTTCCTGATCTCATTCTCCAAGCACACGATGCATCTAGTGTATTACGCCCCTTTCTGAACACACTCTGATATGGATGCAGCAAATTCCTGCTTTCCAAATAAAATAATACTCGTGACATAACCATTCTTTCATGACTGTGCATGTGTTTGATGTTAATGCAATTGGTCTATAGTTCGTCTGAATCGAGTGTCTTTCCCAGGCTTGGCAAGAGGAACCACAACTCCTTGTTTCCACGAAGACAGAATTTTCCCTGATTTGCATACTTCATTATAAAGTTAAGATTACACTTTTAAATCTTGCAGTTCTCCTCATTTCTGATTCTCACACGTCCTCCATCATCAGTGGCACATGTTTTGCAGCAGAACTTCTGCTTTTCTTTCAGTTGCTTGAACCTCTGCTTCATTTTCACTCGTCCTTTCTGTTCTGAACAAGATGGCGGTGAAGTGCGAAGTGTCCAATTCATCAGCGCTTCAGCCGGAGCCGGACCACACTCTAATGGAGAGGTTCTGGGATTGAGCAAAGCTATGGATCAGACTTGCTGTCTGCAGCTTTCTTCAGAAGTGGCTTGAGAATATGAACACCCTTCTCAGCCTTGCCGTTTGCCGGAGCATATTCTGGACTCCAGGTCACATGCTTGAAGTCATATTGCACTGAAAGATCTGGCCACTCTTTGCTGCTGAAACATGGGCCATTGTCACTGTGAGGGCCGTTTGTGCTGTTCCATGTCTTGTGTTATCACACACTTTGTGGACATGTTAGGAAGTAAGGCTAATTCAGGGCAGTTTGAGTAATAGTCAATCGCCACTAAATAATGATTGCCTTTCAGATGAAGAGATCCATTCCCACTTTCTCCCAGGCTGATGTTGGCCAGTCCAGAATTATCATTGGCTCTTTGATCGGCCTGCGTCTGAATCTCTGACATGAGCCACTGTCTCACCAGATGTTCAATGTCTGTGTGAACTCCAGGCCAGCCGGTACGGATATGGTTTTGTTTTCTACTGTGGCGCTGCGATAAGTTTGTCGAGAGTTGGCTTGAGAAAGCCGGACAAGAAAGTTTTAAAAGCTGAAAATTTGAAGATTTTGTGCTTAATGTTTGATGTGTTTGAAGTCAATACAGTCTATCAGAAGATATCAGAAAACAGCTATGTGGTTGCTAGGGTACTCAGGTGGTTGCTATGTGGTTGCTATGGTACTTGGGCTGGTTGCTAAGGTCTTGCTACATGGTTGCTAGGGTACTCAGGTGGTTGCTAGGGTGGTTGCTATGCATTTGCTAGGGTACTTGGGGTGGTTGATAAGGTGTTGCTATGCAGTTACTAAGGTATTCTGGGTGGTTGCTAGGGTACACTGGGTGGTTGCTATGCAGCTGGTAAGGTACTTGGGTGGTTGCTAGGGTGTTGCTATGTGGTTGCTAGGGTACTCTGAGTGGTTGCTAGGGTCTTTCTATGCGGTTGCTAGGGTACTTGGGGTGGATGCTAAGGTGTTGCTATGCGGTTACTAAGGTATTTTGGGTGGTTGTTAGGGTACTCTGGGTGGTTGCTATACAGTTGGTAAGGTACTTGGGGTGGTTGCTAGGGTTTTTCTATGTGGTTGCTAGGGTACTGTGAGTGGTTGCTAGGGTCTTGCTTTGCGGTTGCTAGGGTACTTGGGGTGGTTTGCTAAGGTGTTACCATGCGGTTACTAAGGTATTCTGGGTGGTTGCTAGGGTACTCTAGGTGGTTGCTATGCAGTTGGTAAGGTACTTGGGGTGGTTGCTAGGGTGTTGCTATGTGGTTGCTAGGGTACTGTGAGTGGTTGCTAGGGTCTTTCTATGCGGTTGCTAGGGTACTTGGGGTTGTTGCTAAGGTGTTGCTATGCGGTTACCAAGGTATGTTGGGTGGTTGTTAGGCTACTCTGGGTGGTTGCTATGCAGTTGGTAAGGTACTTGGGGTGGTTGCTAGGATACTGTGAGTGGTTGCTAGGGTCTTGCTACGCGGTTGCTAGGGTACTTGGGGTGGTTGCTAAGGTGTTGCTATGCGGTTACTAAGGTTTTCTGGGTGGTTGTTAGGGTACTCTAGGTGGTTGCTATGCAGTTGGTAAGGTACTTGGGGTGGTTGCTAGGGTGTTGCTATGCGATTGCTAGGGTACTCAGGTGGTTGCAAGGGTACTTGGGGTTGTAGCTAGGGTGTTGCTTTGTGGTTGCTAACATACTGAGGGTTGTTGCTAGGGTGTTGCTAAGCGGTTGCTAGGGTACTCATGTGGTTGCAAGGGTGGTCGCTAGGGTACTGTGAGTGGTTGCTAGGGTCTTGCTATGCGGTTGCTAGGGTACTTGGGGTGGTTGCTAAGGTTTTGCTATGCGGTTACTAAGGTATTCTGGGTGGTTGTTAGGGTACTCTGGGTGGTTGCTATGCAGTTGGTAAGGTACTTGGGGTGGTTGCTAGGGTGTTGCTATGCGATTGCTAGGGTACTCAGGTGGTTGCAAGGGTACTTGGGGTTGTAGCTAGGGTGTTGCTTTGTGGTTGCTAACATACTGAGGGTTGTTGCTAGGGTGTTGCTGAGCGGTTGCTAGGGTACTCATGTGGTTGCAAGGGTGGTTGCTAGGGTACTGTGAGTGGTTGCTAGGGTCTTGCTATGCGGTTGCTAGGGTACTTGGGGTGGTTGCTAAGGTTTTGCTATGCGGTTACTAAGGTATTCTGGGTGGTTGTTAGGGTACTCTGGGTGGTTGCTATGCAGTTGGTAAGGTACTTGGGGTGGTTGCTAGGGTTTTGCTATGTGGTTGCTAGGGTACTGTGAGTGGTTGCTAAGGTGTTACTATGTGGTTACTAAGGTTTTCTGGGTGGTTGCTAGGGTACTCTGGGTGTTTGCTATGCAGTTGCTAAGGTACTTGGGGTGGTTGCTAGGGTCTTGCTATGCGGTTGCTAGGGTACTTGGGGTGGTTGCTAAGGTTTTGCTATGCGGTTACTTAGGTATTCTGGGTGGTTGTTAGGGTACTCTGGGTGGTTGCTATGCAGTTGGTAAGGTACTTGGGGTGGTTGCTAGGGTTTTGCAATGTGGTTGCTAGGGTACTGTGAGTGGTTGCTAAGGTGTTGCTATGTGGTTACTAAGGTTTTCTGGGTGGTTGCTAGGGTACTCTGGGTGGTTGCTATGCAGTTGCTAAGGTACTTGGGGTGGTTGCTAGGGTTTGCTATGTGGTTGCTAGGGTACTATGAGTGGTTGCTAGGGTCTTGCTATGCGGTTGCTAGGGTACTTGGGGTGGTTGCTAAGGTGTTGCTATATGGTTACTAAGGTATTCTGGGTGGTTGTTAAGGTATTCTGGGTGGTTGGTAAGGTACTTGGGATGGTTGCTAGGGTGTTGCTATGCGATTGCTAGGGTACTCAGGTGGTTGCAAGGGTACTTGGGGTAGTTGCTAGGGTGTTGCTTTGTGGTTGCTAACATACTGAGGGTTTTTGCTAGGGTGTTGCTGTGCGGTTGTTAGGGTACTCATGTGGTTGCAAGGGTGGTTGCTATGTGGTTGCAAGGGTACTTCGGGTGGTTGCTAAGGTTTTGCTATGCGGTTACTTAGGTATTCTGGGTGGTTGTTAGGGTACTCTGGGTGGTTGCTATGCAGTTGGTAAGGTACTTGGGGTGGTTGCTAGGGCTTTGCAATGTGGTTGCTAGGGTACTGTGAGTGGTTGCTAAGGTGTTGCTATGTGGTTACTAAGGTTTTCTGGGTGGTTGCTAGGGTACTCTGGTTGGTTGCTATGCAGTTGCTAAGGTACTTGGGGTGGTTGCTAGGGTTTTGCTATGTGGTTGCTAGGGTACTATGAGTGGTTGCTAGGGTCTTGCTATGCGGTTGCTAGGGTACTTGGGGTGGTTGCTAAGGTGTTGCTATATGGTTACTAAGGTATTCTGGGTGGTTGTTAATGTATTCTGGGTGGTTGGTAAGGTACTTGGGGTGGTTGCTAGGGTGTTGCTATGCGATTGCTAGGGTACTCAGGTGGTTGCAAGGGTACTTGGGGTAGTTGCTAGGGTGTTGCTTTGTGGTTGCTAACATACTGAGGGTTTTTGCTAGGGTGTTGCTATGCGGTTGTTAGGGTACTCATGTGGTTGCAAGGGTGGTTGCTATGTGGTTGCAAGGGTACTTCGGGTGGTTGCTAAGGTCTTGCTACGTGGTTTAAACTTCTATTTTTCTGGCCCTTCCCCTTACCCCTGATTGCCACACCTTCACATGAACGCGCAAAACGAAAGGTTGGGGGAAAGGGAAGGGCTAAGGGCTAGAAATGGGATTGGGCCGAAGTATTTGCCAGGCGTACACACCCAATCCAAATCATACCTTTGCAATGTCATCATCAATCTTTGAATCCTTGGTGTCATCTCATTCAGATTCTTCTTCACTATTGCGATCAATGGACGATGATCCGTTTCTGCTGAAAGTAGGAAGACCAGACACACAGGTGTGAAACTTTACCAGCCCAAAATCTGATCCCAAACACTCTTTTTCATGAATCTGCTCACAGATGCTCCTGCAAGTCAAATTTAAGACTTTTTAAGACCATTAGGAATGAAATTTAAGGCCTATATCACGCTAGGCTTGCTACGATAGTCGGTGTTGCCGGTGTTACCGGTGTCCAGACTCAACACCGGTTACATCACTTGCCCACCGTGGCACCGCCCACCGTCTTTTTTATTTTTTTATAGTAATAAAATAATTTTGTTCAGTTAGAGAACAGACAATACAAATAAAAACTGAACTGTATCTGCTTAATAAAGCAGGATCCGACCGTGAGTCTCGGCAGCGGCAGGAGTCATTCATCAGATTTAAGAGTGAGGAGCTGACGGAGATGATCGCGGAAGATCTGGTTTCAAAGCGAAACGTAAAAGCGCCTATTTAAGGGAGTTTGTCATTTGTTTTGTTGTTGTGTTTTTCATAAAAAATAATAGGCAAATGAACCCACAATTCAAGCAACCCGCAGCCGAATTGGCGCTAATTCAAACCGAAAGTAAAATGTGCACGGCCGCACAGAGCGCGCATTGTTTACTTTCGCCTGGCTCCGCAGTGCGAGCCTCCGCGCGACGCTGACCGCGCGCATTTATTTTTGCCGCGCGCACCGAGTATAAACAAGGCTTTACGGACGAACTGTTATTCATTCATGGCGTGCATCTCAATCATAGACTGATCAATGCTTGATCAGTGCCCTGACTACTGAACTAGGGAACTGATTGAGACGCACCCATGGCCTCACAGAGCGCGCATTTACAGACGAGCTGTCATTCACGGTGTGTGCGCACTGGCGCGTTTTCAGTTCAGAGCGGTCGTGTGCATGTTACTTTCGGTTAGATAGAATTAGTGATTTAAAAGCCTCCGCTGGTGATACCGGTATTACCGGTGTTGTCACACATCAATTAACCGGTGGGGAAATTTCCTCACCGTCACATCCCTATATCACGCAATTCAAAAATGTTCAAAGGAAATGCAGAATCACAAAATTAATCACAAAGCAAATTCATTTATTCAAATTAAACAAAGTATCAGTGAACTTGCTCTTCCCCATTGCTCAATCCCACCAGGATTTCACTATGGATATATTTTTTTGATCAAAATGACTTTGGTGGTAAAATGTTGTGGTGGTAATATCCAGAAATGTGCATGTTTTTCCTCTTCATAATTAGGATGCCACATTTACCATATTATTATGTTAGATGCACAATAGTCACACATTTCAATAAAACAAACAAAATGCATAAATCTTGTTTGGTAATTTACAAAAGATAAAGGCTATGCCGGCAGTGTGATATCTAGCTTTAATAACACGATCGCTTAGGGTGGGAAATACGACAACCACACAGAAGTAAACCACAGCAATAAGCAACTGCTTAATAGAAGTAAACAGTTCTCAAGTAATTAGGCTAAGTAATCAAGTAAACGGTCCGTAATAAAATAAAAACATACAAACAAAAAATAGATACCAACAGTGCTTTAAACTCTGCTTGTTGCTTGTTTAACATTAACGACAGGAGCGGGTATAGGCTATATTATGTTGCTCTCACTTTAAGACCTAACTTACAGTATAGCGCGGATTCAATACTGACACACATCCCAAACTTGTTTACTCAAGACATAACCATCAAAATGGATAGTCATAGGAATAATTATGTGTGTATTTGATTAAGGGCAATAAGCCGAGAGATAGGACACATTTCTGTACACTTGTGCGAGCGCGGACAGGGGGCAAACGCTTGCACAGAACAAGCAACCAGTCTGACATCGGCCCGCGTGTCAGTACCACATTGAGTTCGTGGTTTACATCGCTTTTATGAACTATTTTTAGTGCCTTTATTTGGTCATTCATCCACCTTGCGCAATCGCTTCGCCCGGTCCTTGGCGCTTATGCGAGACGGTCGGCAGGTGAGAAAAATTTGCCTTCGCTTTCACGATCGCAGAACTGAAGAACTATTAGAACAGCTAAAGAATAAAATCCGTTTTGTGTGTCTGTGGTACAATCCGAGACACACGCCAATAACACGAAAGCTGATTGGCTGCCATACAAGATGCATGTTGGTCTCATTTGTAGTCATAACACTGTGAAGAACTACAACACCCCGGAATAAAACACACACACACACACACACACACACACACACACACACACACACTAAATTTTTTTTTTTTTTTTTTTTTTTTTTTTTTTTTTTTTGACAAGATGGCGCCGCCGTGCTCGGTCGCCGTTCAGGTCGCTCCGCTAAGACTTTGCTTTTATTTATTATTCTACTCTCTTTTACTCTCTATTTTTTCCAACGGATCATCTGCTTTGATCTGTTACGACAGCAAAACACTTCTGGAAATTGGTTACCGCTACACTGACCTGTTTCAGGACACTTTCTCCAATCTTCCATCTGAGATTCGCCGGGACGCCGAGTTGAACAATGGCCACTCGAGTCGACGGCGAAGATTCAAAAAACACCGCGGGAAACGCGCTGGGATCCGCAACAGACTGAGAAAAAGAGCATTCAGTCCTCCTCTCCCGAGCATTTTGCTCGCAAATGTCCAATCCTTGGAGAATAAGATGGACGATCTTAGAGCCAGGATAAGTTTTCAACGGGACATGAGAGACTGCAACATCTATTGTCTGTCCGAAACATGGCTCACGCCAGCGGTCCCGGATACAGCCGTGACGCCGTCCGAGAACTTCTCTGTTTTTCGGATGGACAGAACAGCCGAGGCCGGGAAATCTAAAGGCGGTGGAGTGTGTTTCATGATAAACAAGAAATGGTGCGATCCTAGGAACATCTCCATTCTTTCGCGATCCTGCTCGCCTCACTTGGAACATTTAACTCTCATGTGCCGGCCTTTCTACCTGCCGAGGGAGTTTTCCTCGGTCATCGCTACTGCCGTTTATATTCCACCACAAGCAGACACGGGGCTGGCTTTATCTGCCCTCCATGATGTGACCAGCGGCTTCATAAACAAACACCCCGACGCTGCTTTCATCGTCGCGGGTGATTTTAACAAAGCTAACCTAAAGAAAGTATTGCCAAACTTTCACCAGCATGTCTCCTGTCCCACACGAGGAGCAAACACACTGGATCATTGCTACTCTCCGTTTAAGAACGCCTACAAAGCTCGTTCACAGCCAGCTTTTGGCAAATCGGACCATGCCGCCATTTTCCTCACACCGGAATATAAACAAAGGCTCGTTCAAGAGCCCCCGGTGAGGAGGGAAGTCAAACGCTGGTCATCCCATTCAGAGATCACGCTACAGGCAGCTCTTGATGACGTCGACTGGGACATGTTCCGCGCGAGTTCTGAAGACGTCAGCGAGTTCACAGAAGTGGCGCTCTGCTTTATTAACACACTGACAGAGCAAGCCACACAAACAATAACTATAACGTCCTTCCCTAATCAGAAACCGTGGGTGGACAGTTCAATTCGCACTGCAGTAAACTCGCGCACCACCGCTTACAATGCCGGTCTCCAAACGGGGGATATGAGGGAGTACAAAGCTTCATGTTACGCCCTCCGGCGCGCCGTTAAAGCCGCAAAACTCCGCTATAAAGACCGAGTGGAATCTCATTTCCAACTCAACGACTCCCGGCGGATGTGGCAGGGACTGAGAACCATCTGTGCTTTTGGAACTAAATCCTCTGCAGAGGTGAGAGCTGATCCGTTGCTGGTGAACGAGTTAAACTCTTTCTACGCTCGCTTTGATGGTAATCGCGGCAGCGCGACTCCGGCGAGTGACGCGTCAGAGAGAGTCCCTCAGAGCAGCAACAGTCACGTGATCTCTGTCTCGGAGGACGAGGTTCGGAGGGCACTCAAACGTGTGGATGTCAGGAAAGCTGCTGGGCCGGATGGTATTTCAGGTCGTGTTCTGCGGTCCTGTGCTGATCAGCTCGCAGGGCTCTTTACATCCATATTCAACGAGTCCCTTGCTACATCTGTTGTCCCCACCTCCTTCAAACGATCCTCCATCATCCCTGTACCTAAGATCAGTAAACCCTCTTGCCTAAATGACTATCGTCCAGTGGCTCTCACATATTTAGTCATGAAGGTCTTTGAGAGACTCATTAAAAACAACATTTGCTCCTCCATTCCTGACACTTTGGACCCTCTTCAGTTCGCCTATCGTCCCAATAGATCGACTGAAGATGCCATTTCTCACGTCCTTCACTCCTGCCTCACTCACATCGACAGCAAAAGTGGGAACTATGTCAGGCTGCTATTTATTGACTATAGCTCAGCCTTTAACACCATAGTTCCCATTAAGCTAACACACAAACTCCTGGATCTAGGCCTGAATTCTTCTCTCTGCCTCTGGATTGAAGATTTCCTCACTGGCAGACCCCAGGCGGTGAGAGTAGGCCAGTTCACCTCCACCTCCATCACCCTGAGTGTTGGAGCTCCACAGGGCTGTGTGCTGAGTCCCCTGCTCTACTCTCTCTACACCCATGACTGTTTGTCCACACACAGCTCCACCTCGATCATCAAGTTTGCTGATGATACTGTTGTCCTGGGTCTCATCTCCAACAACAATGAGACGGCATACTTGGACGAAGTGGAGCAACTGACATCATGGTGCCAGGACAACTGTCTCTCTCTGAATGTTAACAAGACCAAAGAACTGATTGTGGACTTCAGGAAGAGACAGCATCGGTCATACTCCCCTCTCATGATCAGCGGGACACCGGTAGAGAGAGTGAGCAGCTTCAAATACCTGGGTGTGAACATCTCCGAGGATCTGACCTGGACTACACACATCCAGACACAGGTGAAAAAAGCCAGGCAAAGACTGTACCACCTGCGCCAGCTGAGGAAATTCAGGGTTTCACCAGCCATCCTGAAAACTTTCTATCGAGGGGCGATAGAAAGTGTCCTGACTCAGTGCATCACAGCGTGGTACGGGAACAGCACCAGTCACGACTGCAAAGCCCTGCAAAGAGTGGTGCGCTTATCCGAGCGCATCTCAGGCTCAGCTCTCCCGTCTCTGCAGGACATCTACACCAAACGCTGCAGAGGTAGAGCTACTAAAATCATCAGAGACATTAATCACCCTGCAAACTCTCACTTCACCCTGCTGCCATCTGGTAAGCGCTTCCGTAGCCTGATGGCAAAGACTGAAAGACTCAGGAGGAGTTTCTTCCCCCAGGCCATCAGACTCCTGAACTCAGTCACGTGACTCACTTCACCCCCGCACACACATAAACATACAGTCTTTTAACATTAACATCCACATACTGCAATTGCACTGCACTTTACGTCCCTATTGTTACTGCGTAACAACCTGTAATAAACCTTGCACATTATACTTCTTTATATATACATATTATATATTTTATGTTAACCACTTATTTTTAAGTCTACAGTTTATCTCACTTATCATATCCACATATTTTTTATATTTTTATTTTTATCTTATTTCCTATTTTTATCTTTTACTTGATTTATTTATAATTCTACTTATGTTAATACTTTTTATTCTAATTTTATTCTATTTCTATTTAATTTCTTGTAACTGTTATTTGCACTGTCCATGGAGCGGACCTGTTTACATTTCACTGCCAGTTGTATATTGTGTATATAACTGTGTATGTGACAAATAAAACTCTTGAATCTTGAATCTTGAATCTTGAAAGCGCTGCAGTATTTCAATGAGTATCAGAGGTAGCGTTACATGGACGTAGGAAAATTAAGACCTGTTTAAAATGATTTAAGACCTAGAACTCAATACTTAAGCAAATTTAAGACTTTTTAAGGCCTAAAATTTTGATTTTGAAATGCAAGACTTTTTAAGACCCAGCGGAAACCCTGCTCCTGGCTTCTCATCATCAGCAATAAAACCGCACAAAACCATTTTCTGACGCATCAGAGACACTTTGGTTTTCTTTGTTGGATCACAGAATTGCAGGACGAGTGCGGATGTCAACGCTATTTTCAACCGCTGCCACTCCGTCTCATGTTTGTCTGTCCGCTCGAAGTCTGATGTGTTTTGTGCGAGTTGTCGTGTGTGTGATGTTCTTGCAGAAAGATCCGGAATGAACTTTCCTATGTAATTCACCAAACCCATTACACTTTGTACACCTTTTCTGTCAGTGGGACTTTCCATCTCTAGAATGGCATTGATCTTCTCGCTGTCTGACTGTATTCCTTGACTTGATCGTTTATCTCCAAGAAACACAAGTTCTTGCGCACCAAACGGACATTTGTCTTTGTTGAGTTTCACTCAGTTTGATCTTTGGTCCGTCTGCTATTGTGCTCTTGAAGCGAAGATCCCCAAATGATCATCAATGTCTGTTCTGACTCCTTCAAGTCCTTCGATGATGTTCTCCAATTGCTCTGTGCCTAAAATCACAATTTCCTCACGGTTTACAAATAGTTGGAAACATTTGGGATATTGTAAGTTCTCAACTGAACAAAATATATAACCCTGGCCTAGTGTTGGGATATTTTACTGCAAAAATCGTACACATTGCACCTTTAATCAGAGCTTTTTTCAGAATTTATCCTATGAAAATGATTCTCTTCTCTCTTTTTTCTGCGTCTATTGCATCTGATTTTGTGATCAATCTACACTCAAAAAACTTTAAGCAAATCAGAAATGCAGGATCTTTTCAGATTTACACATTTCATTTAATAGTAAAATCCCATCAGATTGAAATTAATAATCATTATGTAAAAATATGTGAGGATTATTCAATTTGATGGACTTTTTCTATTAATTGAAATGTGTAAATCTTGTAAAAAGACAGTCCTCCTGCATTTCTGATTTGCCATATGATCAGTAAATAATGCTGACTGAAAACTGAATGCATGTTTCCTTCTACAGTTCTTTTTTTTCTCTGGTTACTACCCGAAACCCCAAGTTTAAAAGTACGATTAAAAGTGATACAGACCCCGTCAGGCTATGGCAGACGTGTCATTCAATCTATTGTGAGTCGATGTATCATCACAAGAGTCTTGAAAATATATTATGAAGGTTGAAAAGTTACCTAGTGCTGCTTTAATAAAACATCATTATGTATCACGATAATAATCATAATATAGAAACATGCATCTTTTATCAACAAGCACTTTGAGGAAAATGTATGATTGTTTTATTTAATATTTTATGTTAGTCTTAGAACAAAAACAGATATCTTTTTCATTGTTGATCTTAATGTGTAACAGTGTTTATTGAAAGTACCTGCTTCCTGGAGAGAAATCTCCATCTGTGGATCCTTGAGAATTACCCATGATGCAGCTGCAGGAGAACGTCTAAGGTTACGTATGTAACCTCTGTTCCCTGAGAACAGGGAACGAGCGCTGCGTCTAGCTGACGCTATGGGGAACGCCCTCGGCGTGACTGGTGTCTGAAGCTACTATCGAATCACGGCAAAGTCTTTGACCGACGTCAGCCCATGACGTCATCAACGTGCGACCCGGAAGTATAAAAGGGCGCCGTGCCAACACATACACATCTTCTCGTCTGAAGGGACTGTATGGCAGATAGGCCCTGAAGCATGGCAACGCGACGCAGCGCTCGTTCCCTGTTCTCAGGGAACAGAGGTTACATACGTAACCTTAGACGTTCCCTTTCGAAAGGGAACTCTCGCTGCGTCTAGCTGACGCTATGGGGAACGATATACCAACGCCGCCATGCTGAGGGGAGTGTCTGCCCATTGGCAGTGACAACTGTCAACTCAAGTAATTCATAGAAAAACCTGAGCGATTCCCCCTCAGGTCCTGGGCTGACAGTGACAGCACTCCCTACGGTCATAGCCCAAGCTATACAACTAAACGGAACCCTAACGCACTGCGTGGAGTTCCATCTAGACAGCTTGAAGGCCCGGGACCACTACTTCCAAAGAAGGGGTCCCTTCAAGGGAATGTGGCTAGGGGACCCGAAGGAACCCCAGCCAGTCACTACTCGGGAAATGTTCTCCCGAGTGCCACCAGGGAGGCCTGACCTGGTGCCCTAAGTGTTATGGACACTTCGGTTTAGCCAACCCTGTCTGTTCAAACAGAGCCTCTGGATGGTGCCCAAGGGGCGTCCAAGCTAAGGGACTGAAACACAGGCAGTCTTACTTAGCCCGGAACTCAGAGACGGGTTATCCAAGAGAGCAACACTCAGCGTAGTGCTTATCAACCCTTGCTATCGAGGGGAGTCTGCCTGCTCAAATCAAGGATCTACCAGGTGCTTGTGTTTCAAAGCAGTAGGGAGGCCGAAAGGGCCTTAATGACTGATATAACAGGGAGGCCTCATGAGAGGCCTACGACCGTCTGACCAGGCTCAGGCGGCTGAGCACTCATAGACGACCCTCATTGAGGGGAGCAGCTGAGCCTGCCTGGCGAGTAACCTCCAGCTGTAAGCCCAACTACCACAATTTCTCACAGAGAACTGGTAATCAAAGTGCCTAGCTCAGGAACTTCAACTTCAAGGAGGCCCTGTGGGCCTACTACTTGATAGCGGGTATTCCAGGGAGGCCTATAGAGGCCTACTACCTAACCGCAAGCCATGCTGGAAACCCAAGCATCCAGGCTCGGGACTCCGTCCTCAGGGAGGCCTTAGTGAGGCCTACTACCTGACAGCAATACCGCCTGCTGAGGTTACCCTTGTTTTCTCAAGGAGGCCTATGGAGGCCTACTACTTGACAGTCAAGCTACGCAGGCTAGTCGGGCATCCTGTTTAAGGAACCCGTCCTCAAGGGAGGCCTATTTAAGGCCTACTACCTGATAACCAGCCTTTAGGGAGGCCTGGAGAGGCCTACTACCTGATTGCAATACGTGCTAAATGACTGGGTCCCAGGAACACCTCAGGGAGGCCTGATGGGGCCTACTACCTCGTTCGAGTGACCACCATCTGGGACTCGACAGTCAAGCTACGCAGGCTTTTCGAGCATCCTGATTAAGGAACTCGCCCTCAAGGGAGGCCTATTAAGGCCTACTACCTGATAAGCAGCCTTCAGGGAGGCCTGGAGAGGCCTACTACCTGTTTGCAATACGTGCTAACTGTTTCAAATGACTGGGTCCCAGGAACACATTAGGGAGGCCTGATGGGGCCTACTACCTTGTTCGAGTGACCACAATCTGGGAGCTCACCCTCCGGGAGGCCTATTGAGGCCTACTACCCGACAGTCAAGCTACGCAGGCTTTTCGAGCATCCTGATTAAGGAACTCGCCCTCAAGGGAGGCCTATTAAGGCCTACTACCTGATAACCAGCCTTCAGGGAGGCCTGGAGAGGCCTGCTACCTGTTTGCAATGCGTGCTAACTGTATCAAATGACTGGATCCCAGGAACGCCTTAGGGAGGCCTGATGGGGCCTACTACCTCGTTCGAGTGACCACAACCTGGGAGCTCACCCTCAGGGAGGCCTATTGAGGCCTACTAGTCGACAGTCAAGCTACGCAGGCTATCCGAGCATCCTGATTAAGGAACTCGCTCTCAAGGGAGGCCTATTGAGGCCTACTACCAGATAATCAGCCTTTAGGGAGGCCTGGAGAGGCCTGCTACCTGTTTGCAATTCGTGCTTAACTGTTTTAGATGACTGGATCCCAGGAACACCTTAGGGAGGCCTGATGGGGCCTACTACCTTAGAATTTAACAGCAGGTCTTCAGGGAGGCCTGATGAGGCCTACAACCTGCCTCTGGGAGTGACCACAATCTGGGAGCTCACCCTCAGAAAGGCCTAGTAAGGTCTTAGAGTTAACAGCAGGCCTTCAGGGATGTCTGATGAGGCCTACAACCTGCCTCTGGTAGTGATCACAACCTGAGAGCTCACCCTCAGGGAGGCCTAATAAGGCCTTACAACTAACAGCGGGCCTTCAGGGAGGCCTGATGAGGCCTACAACCTGATAGCCGCCAGGCTAGCTGTCCCGATGCGCATATCGGTACATACCTCCAGTGAGGCCTGGTTGAGGCCTTCCAACTGAAAACGCGCCTTGTTCAAGAGGCCTACTGAGGCCTACAATTGACAGCCGACCTTCAGGAGAGCGTTTTTGCCCCTCTTTAACCTGATAGCCAGCTAGGCTAGCAGTACCTTGATGCCTCAGCATTGGCACCTGCCTTACTAGAGCCTCCGATCTAAGTGGTACATATTACCAACGGTGGCGGTGCCTCAGCAACGCGCCTCCTTCATCCACATCCCAACTGACGCCTCAGCGTTCAGTCGTTGATGAATACCCAACTCTATACAGGAAACCTGGGGTCTGTAAGAAATACATATTTTTAGTGTAATACACAAAAATGACCACTCTCACCTGCGGCATGCTGAGCGAAGACTCATTGTGCGGTTCTCACCACCATGTTCTACCGCCCTTGAATGCCTGAAAGGGGCGTTCTCACTGAGCAGGTCCGGGTGGGCCATCAGAACATAGTTCTACTCATCATGGGCCCGCCTCAGGCCTGATGTAAGAAGTGCCTGGGTAAAAAATCATTAAAAGACATTAAAAAGGAAAAAGGAGAGGGCTAGGATGTAACCGCCCTCAAGGGAAGTGATCCATCACCAACGCCGAGAGCGTTGGTCCTGGATCACCTCCCTCAGATCCTTTTTCCCCCCCGGGAATCCCATCTCCTCTGTGCCCTGCTCCTCCACGGAGGGGGGGGCACGAGAGGAGACGCTAGCTCTCTGGTCCTGCCTACGGTCCTCAGACCGTGAAGGACCAGGTCCCGCCTGCCTGGGTGGGGGCGCGGATCTCAGCGGTATGCATGTCTTAAATGCCGCTGAACGCGCCTTCGCCTCCCTGAACTTTCCAACCCCCGCCTCAACGGAGGTGCCGAAAAGTTCAGTCGGCGAAACCGGCGAATCGAGGAGAAAGCCTTTCTCTTTCTCCCCGATATCAGCCAGGCTCAGCCACAGATGCCTCTCCGTGACCACCATAGCCGCCATAGAGCGGCCGATGGCAGCAGCAGTCTGCTTGGTGGCCCGGAGAGCAAGATCTGTGGTGCGGCGCAGCTCAGCAACCGCCTCAGGGGACAGCCCGGCCCCCTGGTCGAGATCCTCCAGCAGGTCCGCCTGGTACGCCTGAAACACCGCCATGGTGTGAAAAGCAGCACCAGCCTGACCCGCTGCCGTGTATGCCCCTGCCATTAAAGCACAGTTTGAGCTCTCAGTGTTGATGCCCACGAAATGCGAGAAAAGTCTGCAAACTTTCCTCGCCAGTCGGTAGCCTCAACACATATCCATATTCCCCTATCCCCTCGACATCAGCGAAGTTAAACGCTGATGCTGATGAATATTGGGTCGAATATGGATTCTTCCATGCCCTCTCGATCTCTGTAAGAAGATCAAGAAGGAATGGAAGGCTCATCTGAGCTGATGGTTTATGGCCAAGGAGAAAACGATTGTGCAATCTACCACGAGCGATCTCTCCTCTAACGCGCCAACATGGCAGCCGCAGCCTGCCTGCAGTACGTTCCATAACATTCATCAGCTCAGCATACACGGTCAGGGTGGCTGAGAGGATTCATACCACTCTCACCAGCCATCCCTAAGAGCACTTGCTGTTTAGTCTCGTTAACCACCAGATCGTTGCGACGATCGGCGAGCTGCATCTGAGAACCCATGATGTATGCCAACGCTCAGCCTCAGCTTGAACGGGACAGCATCATCCAGTCCCAGATGCCAAACTTTCTTCCCTCAGGAAAAAAACCAGACTAGAGTGGAGCGATCTCAGATTGAAAACCGCTCACACTCACACACAAACAACTTCAAATGAACTTGACTGTGCATGCTCTTGATCCCAGGCAGTAAATACACACTCGTGTGTATTAATAATTGAATTTGTTTTACCTTAACTCGTATAGCAGTTCAAACAGACAGTCCCTGAAGACGAGAAAGATGTGTATGTGTTGGCACGGCGCCCTTTTATACTTCCGGGTCGCACGTTGATGACGTCATGGGCTGACGTCGGTCAAAGACTTTGCCGTGATTCGATAGTAGCTTCAGACACCAGTCACGCCGAGGGCGTTCCCCATAGCGTCAGCTAGACGCAGCGAGAGTTCCCTTTCGAAAGGGAATCTGAGGAGTTTGATCTCCTCCACTGACTCTGAATGAAAAAAAACATTAAACAAAATTAAATGAATTAAATAGCCTACATAATTTATCTGGACAAATCCTCCTGGGACCCAGAAAAAAAACGTTTTTTGAATTTAGTATTTTTTTTATGTCATTACATTGATTAGAGCAGGGGTGTCGAACTCCGGTCCTGGAGGGCCACTGTCCTGCATAGTTTTGCTTCAACCCTAATCAAACACACCTGAACAAGCTAATCATGGTCTGAAGGGTTACTAGAAAGCTACAGGCAGGTGAGTTTTATCAGGGTTGGAGCTGAACTCTGCAGGACAGTGGCCCTCCAGGACCGGAGTTCGACACCCATGGATTAGAGGATAAGAAACAAATGGAAAAAAAAACATTTGTGAAAAATTATATTTTATTCATATGTGATGATATGTCCTCTGTAGTTGACAGCAGGACTCAGTCATGACATGAAATTGCATGAATAGGCAAAAACAATGGGATTTATTTTTAAATCACCAATCAATTTTTAGTTTTCAGGGTTTTTTTAAACAAACTTTATTTAAAGATGATTCTGAACTATGTTATGAAAGATATAATGAAATGAATTCATATACCATTTTACTTTATTAAATATGTGGGTAAAATAGCCATACTTGGATTTCCCCATTCAATACAATGTATCTATTCACTGCATCTAATTTACATATTAATGTGTTCTTGGTGCAACATGTAATGAAAAAAGTGTAATAATGGGAGGAAAAATTGGCAACATTTTCATAATAATATCTAATATTTCATAAGAATATTGATATGCAATTTATTTCCCTGTTCACTTGTTATGTCTCAAATGCCTGATAAACATGATTTAAGTCCTGGTGTCCACTAAAATGCCTTTCTGGCGTCCACTACAGTGGTCATTTATGAAATCAATGCCTGTTTTGTAACAGAAAGTCATATTTTGATTAGCAACCCCATAACATTTTCCTGAGATGTTGATTTATAACAAACAATTTGAAAATTAATCAGATTTAAACTATGATTAAAAAATATGATCATATTTCCATAAGAGTGCTAAACATTAATGTCAGCCGTTTTTAAAGAGCAAGAAGAAGTTGTTGTCCTGGTGAAACCTCCACACATTTGGTATCTCTGCAAAGATGTGACATGTAGCCTACGCTTTCGCCGTGTCACACACGGTTTTGCCGGTTTTCACACGCGCTCACGCCACACACCCAATTTCTCACGCAAAACCCCCGACGGTATGAGCGCCGCTGAACTATGCGCTGCTGTCCATATACATGGGCGCCCACTTTCCTGACCCAAAAAACAACAAATCTTACAAAAAAAACTCATTTTATTTATCCAGAAATAATTATAACAAACTAAATTTAAATCAACACAGAAAAAGTACAACGAATAACAAAAAGTTAAATTCCCCCTTCAAAGATGTCAATGACCAACCAACCTTCCATAAACCCCAACACAATCCCAGCTTAAATCACACATAATTCGAAATAATAAGTGTTCCCAAAAATCATATTACACCAAAGAAAACCACTCAAAAGAAACTGTAAATCAGACCAGGAAAACGTACACTCCACAGCAACCATAAATTTCACGCGAATGAATTAATGTGGTTTCAAAGCATCAATAAGGTAGTATGGGTAAAAAGGTTGGCTGGCAATACGAGGCTGGGAAATGGCATACAATCAAAAACAAATAAAGATCACCTCGCTAGCCAGTCCAGTTCAGTACAAACATCATTTCTCACTGGAGGCAAACAGCGCGCACATACGGGGACTGGCTAGCTAAGTGAAACAAAAACAAACACAGGAGGAACAGCGATCAACTAAACCTGACACACGGCCACCAACTCACGATCACAAGAAAACGGGCGTGACTAACGGCATGCAGACCCACGCTCTCTGCATCTGCAGTGCACTGTTCCCAAGGCCATGTCCGCGCACAGCCACAGCAGCATCTGCTCACCCAGACCGCATCCGCGCAAAACCCGGAAGTGCTGCCAGACCACACGCGTCCACACAACAAAACGGACCCCGTCTCTAGATCTCCCTTCAGGTGCTCACTTAAAAACCCTCTCCCTGCCTGGCCACGCCCATTAATTACATCAGTAACCACCACACCGTCTACATTATGTATAAGTAGATTCCTCATCCGCGACTCTATGGGCCTAGGAGTATACACAGTGGAAATGGTGGCAGTATTATGCTGCCTTCACGTGCTCTCGGAAATTTCCTAATTCCCACTTTAGAAGTCGTGATTACGAGCTTGTTGCATTCAAGTGCTTTGTTGTCGGAGTGAACAGGAATCGTGTGGGACACCGGGTTATTCTGGCCTATTTATGGGGAAAATCTTATTAAAACCAACATCATATGCAGTGTCCCATGCACCGACAACCATATAAACATTCCAGATAGTCCGCTTTCTGCTGATTCTGTAATTTCAGTCAAATGCAGGCTATTTTCGCTGTGTACCAAACATACAATACGCTTCATTTGATTACTCTTACATGTAAATATGTACTACATTAATGTCAAGACAAGACGACCTAGCTCTTTTGGGGGGAAAAACAATAAAACCACACCTGACACAGAAGTCTAGTTCTCCCCGCCACCATGTTTAAAGTTTATGACACGCCCATCTCGGGAATTGGGGTATCAAAATTATTTCCGAACTTCCCAGTGGTAAATACGACATCAGAGGGTGTTCATGTGCAATATTTACCTAGAAACTCCTATTTACGATAATTCCGATAGCACGTGAAGGCAGCATTAGTTGCGTTAAGGTGGGTGGAAAAAACAAGTCAAGAAAAGGTTCTGATATGCTCCGATTCAACCTCAGTCCTTGAGAGTTTAAGGTCTTTTCACTCTAGCCGTCAAGATCAATTATATGAAGTCCTTCAGTCAGTAACAAGGATAACAAATCAAGGAGGACAGGTACAATTTATGTGGATTCCAGCACTGTAGGGGTGAAAGGGAATGAGCAGGTGGATGAATTGGCAAAGAGGGCTTTGAAGAAGGGAAATATAGAAATGCAAATTAAAATAAGTAAAGCAGAGATCAAAAGTATCATCTGGGAAAAAACTAACCAAATTTGGCAAGAAAGGTGGGACAGAGAGGAGAAAGGAAGGCATTTATATCAAATTCAAAAGAGTGTAAAAATAAATAGGTTAGGTGGTGGGCACAGGAGAGAGGAAACTGTTATGACAAGGTTAAGGCTGGGGCACGGTGCTCTAAACAAATCACTGAAAATTATAGGAAAACACGAGACAGGCTTGTGTGAGTGGTGTCAAGAAGAGGAGTCAGTGGAGCACATAATTATAAGATGTATGAGGAACAGAGAGTGAAAATGAGGAATAATTTGAGGGAAATAGGGGTGCAGGAATTAACATTAAAAGGAGTGTTGAGCATAGGTGACAGAGCACAGATTAGGATATTCTTAACTTTCTTAAGGGAAACAGGTTTGTTTAATAGGTTATGATGATAAAATAGGGATATGGGTAAGTGTGTTGGGTAATGAATGAATGTGTGTTGTAGTTTTTTTTATTATTTTTTTATTTTAAGAAGAAGACTCTATGGGCCGCTATACGATCAAAATGGGCCAACATTTCTAAAGAATGCTTTCAGCTCCTTGTTGAATCAATGCCACGTAGAATTAAGCAGTTCTGAAGGAGAAAGGGGGTCAAACACAGTATTAGTATGCTGTTCCCAATAATCCTTTAGGGGAGTGTACACTCATATAATTAATATGAGGAAAACACATGAACACTCACCTCGATCAAACTTTCACAAGATACAGCTTCTCAAATCCTCCAACATCATAAACACACACGGACATCCCTGATTAAACTCTGATAAATGTTTCTATTAAACACTTTGTTGCTCTCGTATCGCATTGATATTTTTCCTGCTTAAAATGGCGACAGTGGAACTCTAACTATCACTTTATTTGATATTTCACTGCGTGACTCAGCATAGACATAAACAGAGAGAAGTAGATCCGGCTACAATGTTCTTCCGCAAGACATTTGTTTATTAACCGTTAAAGCACCAACAGTTAAATAGATCTGTTTAAATGTAAACTTAGATAGACAAACGAATGTCTTTTTTTTATTTTATTGCACTTTAAGCAAACAAAGTCAATGTACAGTCAGAACTGCAATACATACAAATAGGAAAACAAAACAGTCAGCCAGGGGGGAGGCTAAACATTATATAAAAATATCAAAGGATTCACAAACAGAAACAGTTTTAATTGCTTTCTTATTGCGGGAATGAAGGATACCCACCCAGCAAAAACACGTTGAAAAGACGTCGAAAAGACGTCATTGCCAGACGTTTAAACAACGTTCAAATTTGGTTGAAAAGTGAAAGGTGAAAAGACGTCTTTTTGAGGCCTAATTTCAACCGTGAATGCATGATTATATTTAATATTCATAATTACTGTCACAATAAGACAATTCACAAAAGAGTAGCGTTTATTGACACATCAAAAACACTTTCCTGATCACATATTAAGCCTGCATTTGATCAAACATACTGTAAAAACCGTAATAGTGTGAAATATTACTATAAAAAATAACTTTTATATGAATACATTGTAAAAGGTAATTTATTCCTGTGATCAAAGCTGAACTCTTCAGAGTCACATGATCCTTCAGAAATCATTCTTGAGTTGATGCTCAAGAATCATTTATAATTATTATCAATGTTGAAAACAGTTGTGCTGCTGCATATTTTTGTGGAACAGATTTTTTTTTTTACAATTTAAGTCTTTACTGTGACTTTTGATCAAATTAATCCATCTTTTCTGTATAAAGATTTTGTTTTTTTCAAATTTTAAAAACGTCTATAAAACAGAACAATGGCCAATTATAAAAACATAAGAATTCAATAAAAAATCCAAAAATGAATTGTCGTTAATGACTTACCCTCGTGTAGCTCCAAACCCATAAGACTTTTGTGCAAAAAACAAATGAAGATATTTTTAGCAGATGCCTTGTGTGCACAAAAAAAGCGTCTTTATTCACAAATGATTTATCTTTGCCGCATGTTCACAAGCGCACCAGCTCTCACAGCAACACAACACGGACGCATGGTGGCGAACATGTGTCAGATATACATTTTGTGAATAAAGATGCTGTTTTTTGCGCACACAAAGCATTCATGTCGCTTCATAAAATCGAGGTTAAACCACTGGAGTCATATGGATTACTTTAATGTCTTTACTACCTTTCTGGGGTAAACTGTGACATGGGGGGACATAAATCGCTCAGATTTCATTAAAAAGATCTTCATTTGTGTTTCAAAGATGAACAAAAGTCTTACAGGTTTGGAACAACATGAAGGTGAGTGATGAAACATTTTGGTTAAATTGGGTAAATCAGACAACATCAATCATCTTCTTGTTGTTCTGCTCCTTCCACCATCCCAATCCTCAAGCTTCCACTTTCAATGCTTTAGCCTGGCTGTTTTTCTCCAGCATCTAAAGTGAGAAAGAAAACAATAACAGAAATGTAAATGTAAAAAAAAACAATGGTTGTCCAAAATGTAAAGTATACACCATCACTGTTAGGGCATTTCCACCTCAGGGCACAAAAGACTGGAAACTGACTAATAGCATGAGAACAATTTACAAAAATCTTCAACAGTTTTGTTACTTCCTATACATTTAAACATTTAAAATGACTATGTAAGTACTATAAAAAAGTAAACTGCTGAAATGTTAAAAGGACAGTACACTAGAAATACGGTCATCTTGTGCTCACCCTCATGTCATCACCAAAAATGGCATGATTTAAAAATGAATGGGTTTTCTGTCAATACAATGAAAGTCAACGGGACATAAAATTGTTTTCATTGTGTGGGCAAAACAGTTCAAATCTCAAATGGCTTTGTCTGTGTTCCCCAGAAGAAAATCATATATAGGTTTGGAGCAACATGAGGGTGCGTAAATGACAGAATGTCTTTGTTAACAGAATAACAATGATTTTAACTTCATGCATGAATATGTAGCTTTAACTTACCAGTAAAAGTGTAAAGGTGTAAAAGTTCTCGGCAAAAGAAAGCGAACTGTACCGCTTTCCACCCTCGGTTTGGCATGTTCAGCACCGGTTCATCTCAAATCTGATGGCGCATTCGCATCTATAATATGTTTTTTTGAAAATAACAACACGTGAAACAGACAGAGTTCGGCTAATGCATGTTTTCATAAAGGGACTTTGGTATTACTTACCAGTCATATGGTTCATAATGTCTAGAGATGTTCTTCGACAGGAGTATGCTCCATCTCTAGTGCACGGCCATCAGCAAGGAAGAATCCACGCACATTAGTCACAAATATTTAGTAGCCTATACAATGCCAGGTTTATTAGAAATAAACTATAGCAGAGGTGAAATGCAGAATAGAAAAAGAGTAATATACAGATATGCAAAACAATTATCCTAAAATAAAAGAATTTACATTTTTAGGTTTACTTATTTAGTAATACTAATACAGTGTAAACAATAAAAGCCTTTTTAAAAGAACAAAAAATGTGTGCGTATATATATATATATCGCAAAAGAAAATTACAAATGCATGGTGATATATATTTAGGTTAAAATTAATTAGCTTACTTCCAAACAAAACTATCAAAATATCTCATCTACACATAAGATGTGATTTTAAAAGCCCCAACTTCCACAAACAAGAGCTCAAGTCTATAGTTAACCTGTCTATAGTTAAAGCTGCACTGTGTAACTTTTTTAGTTTATTCTTAGCTAAAAACACTTAGTTCTATCAAAAAATATGTGCTCATTAATGTATATTTACTTCTTTCAAGTAATAAAGTATTCTCCTAAGTTTATAATATGCCATTGAAAATACATACGGGTAAGGGGTTCGCCATGTTGCCCCTCCATCTTGAAAGTACATTAGCCAAAGAGAGACATACCCGTATGTAGTGGGATTGTCCTTTTAAGAGTGGGGTTTGCGCTAGTAGTAGCCCCTTTAAGAACGGTGTGTGGATTGCGCGGCGGGTTGTTACGTCAGGCAATCACGCACCTATATAGACACAGGTGTGATTAGTCTTCTCATGGCAGTTCACTGATATGACCTGTTTGTGTCATGGCATTGCACTGATGTGACCTGTTCGTGTAGGTCTTGTATCTCCTTCACTCCTCTGGAAAGGTATGTTTTGTTAACTTCTGGGCTCATGGATGGGAGGGAAATATAAATTTGTAATGTGGGTGTTTGTGGGACTTTAATTTAATTCACTCTTGATTAATGTGGTTGTTTGTCTAATTTCAGATTAGTCGGGTACGTCCAGGCATTGTTAGTGAGTATGTAAGTGTTGGGTACACAAGGTAATTTAATTTATTTTTGCCCTACCATATTGTGTGATAAAATGTTTGACAGAAGAGGAGTGGGGAGGGAGAAGAGTGCAAACGAAAATGTGTATTTGTTGTTTTGCAGAAGTTACCAGCTGCTGCTTTGCTGTACCTTAAATAGCGGTTCCATTGCTGGGACGCTGGATGTTGTGCCTTGCACGCGATATCATTGAATATCTTCAGTGCGTTAGTGCCTGGGCATCGTTACCTCGGATGCGCTGTGAAAGCAAGACCTTTGGTTCTGGCGCCACCTAGTGCTTATTGGTGCAATTTCATTGTGAATTTGCAGTCGTTCAATTGTTGGTGTACGTTGTTTAAGTGTGTGTGTGTGTGCATTTGAGTTCGATTTAAGTTTTATTTTTTTTGTTTATTGTAATATCCTGATTAGGTTTTGTTAAGTTATTGTTTCATGTTTTGTTTCTAGGGTTGGTTGTATACAATTTCCTTGTCTGGTGTTACATTGATACTCAATTAAGGAGCAAGGAATTTGTGGTTTATTTGGGTGTTTTGTTTTCTCTTTTCTTCTCCTTTTGATTGGTGTATTGTGTGGAGTGGTTTAAAATAATTATTGTATTTTTGGGTTTGTTTGGTTGGTTTGATTCTTTTCTACATATTTTGGTTCATAATTTGGGTGGTCTGTGTTGTACAACAGACATAATATCAAGGAAAGGAACCACCTTTATTTTGTATTCCCTTGTTTTGTGATTGTTTTGTTGTTTTCATTGATTGTTATTTTGTTTTCATCCTTGTTACCATTTTGTTTGGCCGGCATATGGGTGACCGATCCATGTGGTCCTACTAAACGAAGTCCATTGGACTGATGTATGTACTGTGAGTTAAGGACCTGCATTATCCACATGCGTGTTTTGGCCATAAATGCCAAAGACCGTTGGCTTGGGCTCATGCCTACTGGGTAATTTTTATACGTGAAGTGTTTTAGCATTTTTGATGTTGAGCTCAATGTTTTAGTTATTATTTGACAAAAATAAACTTGTGGTTTGTGGTATTTACGTCTCTGCTTGTCCCTTTTCATTTAGTTGAAAGCTTGTTTTTGGGGAGGCTCGAAATTGGGGAGTTCACTAATATGGGCTTTATTAGTGTAAGTTGATCGGGTCCCGGTCACACGTAAATTCAAGCTTCGCCTTTCGCGTTTGAACACTCGATGGCACCGTGTCGAATGTGAAGAGGGGGATTGCTTGAGACTGCTGTATGAAAACGTCTCGGTTACGGATGTAACCCTCGTTCCCTGAGGAGGGAACGGAGACGTAACGTTAGTGACTAACGAATGGGGGTTTCGCTTAGAAGCCTATCAACTTCGAGTTTAGAGAAAACGCCCAATGGCGTGCCAATGCCATGGGGCATGCGGAATTTGCATACGTAACTCCGCCTCACCGCGTGAGTATATAAGGAAGTACGTGGCAATATCGCATTATGTTACCTGCTTGAGGAGCCAAGACTGAACTCCTGCGTTCCAGGTAGCACAGCTGATGTGGCAACGGGACGTTACATCTCCGTTCCCTCCTCAGGGAACGAGGGTTACATCCGTAACCGAGACGTTCCCTTTCGTTCAGTCACTACGACGTAACGTTAGTGACTAACGAATGGGGGTCCCAATATAATCCCGCCACTCAGCTGTCTTCCAGTGCCCTGCGTAAGTGTGAGTACCCTGTCGTAAGACTAGTACGGACGAAGGACTCCCAGTTATCACAGGATTACCAAGGTACACTGGGAAGCATATCCCAGTGAGGGAATGCCAAGGATGCCTACCCGTGGGGAGGACTTAAGAGACATATATGAGCCGGCTAGGGGCTGCATATGGAGATCTCTAGGGTACCAGCCGAAGGTGGATTTTTAACCCTAGGGTTGGCGGGGACACGCCAAGGGAAGAAACCCGCTCACTGCGGAGACTTACGGTGAAATACTCGTGTGGGGGTCGCCGGAGGGGAACCATGCACACGGGGCACCTGGCCGGAGACGAGGGTCTGGGCTCGCTAGAGGGCAGACACACAGGTATCGGCGTAAGCAGTGCTGGAGGAGCTCAGGGCTCTCGGGGGAGCTCACTTGAGGAAATATCGCACGTATCCAGTCCGTGGAGTGGAGTGGCGAGCAAGCGAAGACACCCGAATGAGTTGGGTGTCGCCCAGCCTGCAGCTCTGCAGATGTCTGTCAGCGACGCGCCATGCGCTAGAGCTCAAGAGGAGGCCACACTCCGAGTGGAGTGTGCCCTCACACCAAGGGGACATGGTCGACCTTGCTGCTGGTAAGCCAAAACAATGGTGTCCACTATCCAGTGAGACAACCTTTGCTTTGAGAGAGCACTTCCCTTCCGCTCTCCACCATAACAGACAAAGAGCTGATCTGAGGTCCTGAAACACTGCGTCATGTCTACTACCTGTCTCTGAAGGGAGTGGTAGGAACCTTGGGCACATATCCAGGCCGGGGTCTCAGGATCACGTGAGAGTTAGCCAGCCCGAATTCCAGGCACGCTTCGTCAACCGAAAAAGCCTGCAGGTCCCCGACCCTCTTAAGAGAGGCCAATGCGGTCAGCAGAGCCGTCTTCATCGACAGGAACTTAATATCAACCGACCGCAAAGGCTCAAAGGGAGGCCTCTGCAGAGCACTTAAAACTACTGAGAGATCCCAAGAGGGTACGAGAGGAGAGCGAGGAGAATTCAGTCTCCTCGCCCCCCTCAGGAACCTGATGATCAGGTCGTGTTGACTTACCTTTTTGTTCTCCAAGAGATCGTGGCGGGCAGATATAGCGGCCACATAAACTTTGAGGGTGGAGGGAGACAGCCCACGCTCCAACCCCTCTTGGAGAAACTCAAGCACGGACCCGAACGGGCATTTCCAGGGGTCTTCTGGCGGGAAGAGCACCAGGTGACGAAGAGGTTCCACTTCAACGCATAGGCATGCCGAGTGGACTCTGCCCTAGTGGAAGTGATGGTGGCGACCACCGTAGGTGGCAGGCCACTCAAACCTGCCGCGTCCCGTCTAGGAGCCACACGTGGAGGTTCCAGAGGTCGGGACGCGGGTGCCATAGGGTGCCCCGTCTCTGAGTAAGGAGATCCGGTCTCAGAGGAATAGGCCAGGGAGGGGCTGTCGCAAGGAGTATGAGTTCGGGGAACCAGGTCCGGCCGTGCCAGTACGGGGCGACCAAAAGGACCTGCTCCTTGTCCTCCCTGATCTTGCACAGGAGCTGTGCGAGTAGGCTCACTGGGGGGAACGCATATTTGCGTAGGCCCCGCGGCCAGCTGTGCGCCAGTGCATCCGTGCCGAGCGTGCCCTCGGTCAGGGAAAAGAACAGGCTGCAGTGGGAAGAGTCGTGGGAGGCAAACAGATCTACCTGTGCGTCGCCGAACTGTTCCCAAATCAGCTGGACCGACTGGGGATGGAGTCTCCATTCTCCCGGGAGAGGCTGAAACCGCGAGAGCTCGTCGGCTGCGTGGTTCAGGACCCCCGGAATATGGACAGCACGAAGGGACCTCAGGCGCTTCTGACTCCATAAAACGAGATGGCGGGCGAGTTGAGACATACGGCGGGAGCGTAGACCGCCCTGGTGGTTGATGTACGCTACTACGGCCGTGTTGTCTGACCGGACAAGCACATGTTGACCCTTCAGCAGCGCTCGGAAGCGGTGCAGGGCGAACCGTACTGCCAGCAACTCGAGGCAATTGACATGCAGGAGGCGCTGGGGTCCTGTCCAGGAGCCCGCGGCTGCTTGTCCATTGCACATGGCACCCCAGCCCGTGGCAGAGGCATCCGTCGATACGACAACATGCCTGGAAACTCGTTCTAAGGGCACACCGGCCCGTAGAAAACTGAGGTTCGACCACGGGGTGAGCGTCTGTAAGCAGGCCCGAGTCACTTGGATCCGGGGCGTGCCAGACAGCCATGCCCATCTCGGGACTCGATCGCGAAGCCAGTGCTGAAGCGGTCTCATATGAAGCAATCCGAGCGGCGTTACCGCAGCTGCAGATGCCATATGCCCCAGGAGCCTCTGAAATAGTTTCAGTGGAACCGCACTCTTGCTCTCGATTTGACGGAGGCAAGCCAGCAAGCTGCTCGTAAGCTGCGCGCACATGGCGACCGAGTCGATCTCCATACCGAGAAAAGAGATCCTCTGCACGGGGCAAAGTTTGCTCTTTTCCCAGTTGACCCGAAGGCCCAGACGCGCTAAGTGGTGGAGAACCAGATCTCTGTGTCCGCAAACCTGCTCTCGAGAGTGGCCCAGTATGAGCCAGTCGTCGAGGTAGTTCAGGATGCGGACCCCGTGCTGCCGAAGGGGCGCAAGGGCTGCCTCGGCAATCTTCGTGAAGACGCGAGGGGACAGAGATAGCCCGAATGGGAGAACCGCGTACTGATATGCCCGCCCCTCGAAAGCAAACCGTAGGAACGGTCTGTGTCGAGGAAGGATGGAGACATGGAAGTAGGCGTCCTTCAGGTCGATCGCTGCAAACCAATCGTGAGGACGAACGCATTCGAAAGGGTGAGGGTGAGCGCGCACTGTCATCACCGGTCTCTGGGTCCTCAGAGACAGGAACATGAGTTCTTCCCAAGCGCTGCTAGCCCGGGGGCCAGCAGCGGAAGGATTTTCCCCCGGCCCTCCACCGGGGGAAGGAGAGGCCCTGCTACCATCCCCTGGGAAGAACTGGAACCCATATCTGAGTTGTCCACCTCCAGCCTGGCGTTTAACCAGTCTGGGGAGCGGACTGGGCGACATCCTCAACCACCTCCACGGCGCGGCCCAAGTGAAGGCTGCTGCTGGGGCCGGGCAGGAAGAGGGAGGGCGCCCTCGGCGGCGAGCGGACTGAGGCGACTGAGCCGGCAGCTGGTGCAGCAGCTGGCCGCCGGGGCAGTACGTGTTACAGCCTCAGTCTGCTCTGGGGCGGTCGAGAACTGTTGGGCGCAGTTCTCAGCCGCGCCGCCGAAGAGGCCAGCCTGGGATATGGGTGAGTTGAGGAGGCGGGCCCGCTCAACGTCCTCCACATCACCAGGTAAGGCCAGGTGTTCTCCCGGACCACAACTGTGGACATCGCCCGACCCAGGGAGCGTGTGGCCACCTTCACCGCCCGGGGGTTCAAAGGGCAAAGGGGCAGGGGCCTGCCCGCAGCTCTGCAGGACCACGCCACCGAAGTAGACGAGCCCACAGGCGTTGGGAGGGTGCTTAGGACAGCCAAACCACGCCACGTCAAAGCCCTCTGTGGACACCGTAGTGTGCAACAGAGAGTTCAACAGTGGGGGGAGGGGGCCCCAGTGTACCCTAGGCCGCGGCCCCATCAAGGGCAGAGAAGGTGGAGGAGGCCACCAAACGGTCGCGGGAAGCACGGGGACTTCCGGGACCGTGTGATCTCCTCATGCACCCCGGGAGCGAAAGGCATTGGGGGCGGGGCCCAACAGCTGTCGGGTGCCGCCCCCAAAAACCAATCGCACAACCACGAGCACCCGCGACTGGGCGGAGTTCCACACCAGCGCGAGACTCGCGGCTGCCCGAGATAACATGGCTGTCACCTTTAGGTCAGATCAGGCAGTGCTGACACACCCGGAGGCGGAGCACAACCTAATCGTCATCCCCAAAGGACTCCAGCCCACCTTGGGATGCGGCGATCGACATCTCACTGCTATCCGGAGCGTGAACTGAACGAACGGGGCGTCAGAGACGGGCCGTAGATTCAATCCAACACTCGCGGGAGCGATGTATAAAAGGGGGTGTCATTCATCCCGAGGAATGAACGTCGGGGTTCTTAATACCACAGCACCGCCCTCAGGTCACCCTGGCCACCAGCCAAAGTACCATCTCACTCGGGGACGGAGATCATTGAGTCTCGACCGCGACATCGCGATGGTCACGCCCCCGCAATGGAAACGTGACTGTGGCGAGCAGCGAGGCCGAGGGACCGTGAGAGCGGGACGAGGCGGCGCTCATCAGGGAGGATGGGCGCCAGCTGCGTGCCGCAGCGATCTCGGCCCTCGCGGAGGAGTGAGGGACTATAAAGGAGGAGCGACGACAGTGAGGGACGGGAGAGGACCAGGCCTGGATTTTATGTTGTATTTTATTTATGTTTTGTTATGTGTTGCTGCAGTCGACCGTGAGGGGCTGCAGCTTATTATTTTCATTTTGTGTTTATTTGTATGTAGGCGACAGTCGTCCGCGAGGGGCTGTCGCCGCCATTTTAGTTGTGTTTATTTAATTAAAAGTTTGTTTATTGTTCGCCGGTTCCCGCCTCCTTCTTCCCATACAAACAAGCTTTACTACAGTGACACATCCGCAAACACTGCCCGAAAGTGCTGAATCCCAAACACGCTCGAGCAGTGAATGCGTCCATAGACAGCAGCGGAAAATCGATCGCACCCGGAAGTGCACGGGCGAGCCGTCTTGAAAAAGACGTGCCACGCGCAAGCTCTTTTTGTGAGAGGAAAGCCTCGCAGTCGATGCCGAAGCGCCCAGGGAAACACACACCAGCTGTCAAATGGACCACTGCGCAGATCAGCAAGCAGGAAGTATGCGATCACTGGAACGCGCCGTTACACCAACACCGACTGGAAAGCTGCTCGTCTCGAAGAAGCTGATAGAGTCTCAGAAGGCTGTAGGAGTGAAGAGGTAGGTTCTCTTGGCTCCGAAAGCAGAACATAATGCGATATTGCCACGTACTTCCTTATATACTCACGCGGTGAGGCGGAGTTACGTATGCAAATTCCGCATGCCCCATGGCATTGGCACGCCATTCGGCGTTTTCTCTAAACTCGAAGTTGATAGGCTTCTAAGCGAAACCCCCATTCGTTAGTCACTAACGTTACGTCGTAGTGACTGAACGAAAGGGAACCTGAAAGCCTTTTTGAAAGTCTGTTGCTGATGGAGGATCGCTCTTATTCTCCAGGAGATGTCACAGAGTCGCCAAGGAAGCGAAAAAGAGAATTAAGACGGCAACACAACAGGCAAATCAACACTAATGGACGAGGTCGAACTGGAAGCCATGTTAATCTTGGACTAAATCGGCCACCGTAGGAGTTAAAACCAAATCGGAATTGGGAGGAACAGAAACTAATATTTACTGGATGGTCATATACCTTTTCACCGCTAGATGGGGGAAAATATCACACAGTGTAGCTTTAACGTTAGCATAACGGTTGCAACAGTAGATGCTAAAGGACTTTTTCCGAAGACATTAAACCATTTCTATAAAGTAATATTCAACGCAAGCGTGTCATTTACATGAAAGAAAGTGTCAGTAACATTTGTATGAACTATTTGTGTAATTGTAGGCACTAAACTAACCTGAAATTATGAAAATAACAGTGAGAGACGGAGTTTTGCAGCTTGTCTCTTGTCAGTTGAGTTGAGTTGACCCTCCGTTTCCATGGTAACGCCCTCTGAGCCAGTTCAAATGTTCAGTGCGCGCGCCCATTAAAACACGTATAAGTCACGTAGCATTTACATAAATGCCAAATTGATGGAATGAATTATTTGATAATCAGATCAAATGTCCTGAAACTTGATGCATTGAGTGGATAGCAGGCCTGTGAACCTAGCCTACATCAAACTGTAAATTGAATGAGAATAAAGCAGTATGAAGAATGTAAAACTATTTTGAAGTCAGATATAGGTTATAATAGGCTACTGTATTTCTCATACTGTATATGTACAATTACAGATGTAACATGAAGCTTATGTTCTACGTATTTTTTTTACATATCTTTTTTTAAAAAGCATTTCAATATATTTAACAGTGCACTTCACATATAGCTAAATGTGAATATATTACATATGGGTGCAATTAAAATGAATTTATTAATAGGCTATATAAGTGCTCCGGTTTATTATGGTCTAATGGTGTTTAAAATACTGTGATATTTTATGGATGGCATATTACTGAATGTGATTGTTAAATGTTCAGAAATAGATGTACTAATACACAGCACAAGCGTTTTCAATGAGATATGGCCCACTAGGGGCGATTCTTGCTGGATTTCTGCCATGCCAAATCATCCAGTAGGCGATATGTTTATATATGGTTTGCGAACGTACTGCTTATACACACATCATTTATTTGCTGGTTGTGCGATGACACGCACGTAACTTGAAACCATTTCTACAACAATCTATTTCTTCACTTGCTTTAATAGACAGACTAATTATGTTTATGGCTATATTAGGACTATGTGGTCCGAAACAGACGCGCGTCTTGGGCTAAATTTGGACCAAATCTGACGGACCAAACAGAGCCCAGTTTTCAACGTCTTTTTTTGGGCTAAATTTGGACCAAATGTTATTGACCAAACAGAGCCCAGTGTAGTAACGTCAGTTCGTGTGGGAAGAAGGAGGCGGGAACCGGCGAACATTTAAAACGTTTAATCAAAAATAAACAGAAAATAAAATGGCGGCGGCAGCCCCTCGCGGCCGACTGCCGCCTACACACAAACAAACACAAAATGAAAATAAAAAGCTGCAGCCCCTCACGGTCGACTGCCGCCTACACACAAACAAACACAAAATGAAAATAAAAAGCTGCAGCCCCTCACGGTCGACTGCAGCATACACATAATAAAACGTAAATAAAACACAACACAAAATCCAGGCCTGGTCCTCTCTCGTCCCTCACTGTCGTCGCTCCTCCTTTATACTCCCTCACTCCTCCGCGAGAGCCGAGATCACTGCGGCGCGCAGCTGGCGATCATCCTCCCTGATGAGCGCCGCCTCGTCCCGCCCTCACGGTCCCTCGGCCTCGCTGCCCGCCACACCCAGTTTTCAACGTCTTTTTTTGGGCTAAATTTGGACCAAATCTGACGGACTAAACAGAGCCCAGTTTTCAACGTCTTTTTTTGGGCTAAATGAAGGCTATGACGGGCCGACTTGATTTAGCCCAAAAAACAACGTCCAAAAGACGTCTGGTGCTGGGTGGGATGGTTTTACTACAAATAAAACCAAAAAAACATGGTTATTGTAGTAAAACCATGGTAACCGCAAATTAACCATGGTTTTGCTTCTCTAACCATAGTTTAACCATGATATTTGTGGTAAAACTGTAGTTATATAAATGGTATTCAATTAGCCAAAAAACCATGGTTACTACATTTTTACTACAATAAAACCATGGTTAGTTTTCGTAAGGGACGTACGTCTGCAAGATGTCTGTTAAAGATCACTTAATCTGGAAAGCATCTGCTGTTTACAAACATCTGCTAGACGTCTTTAAGATGCCAGTTTTTCATATATTCTAAATCATAAACATCTTAAAGACATTGTTTAAACGTCTATTTGACATCTGACAGGAAACAACGTATTGCAGATGAGCAAACACTCTATAAAATACATCTTCCAGATGTAAACACACACATCAAATCGACGTCTCCGAGATGTATGTGTGCTATCTGGGTAATGACAAAAATATAATTTTTGGCTGAACTAACCCTTTAAACTAATAAACTTTGTCAGAACTTTGAGAAAACCTTAAAGCTAAAGATATTTTGTTAAATAATTTTCTTTTGCTCTTTTTGTGTTATCATATATTATTGTTCTTTTGTTTATTCTTCAGTTTGTTCACTCTTTCATTCGGTCTCTTGCACTTTCATACTTTTTCTGTTGTGTTTTTTTTAGATCCACAGCACTCACACAGTGACGTGTATTTACAATGTACGTATTACTAAATTTATGTCCATTATTATTTTTTATTTTGTATTTTCTCGAAATCACGACACTAAACATGCAGTTAACAAATGATAGACACTCTCAGAGAATGATGTTAAGTCTATGTTAAATATATAATGTAATAATCTATAAGCCAAGGCATATTCAACTTCACTCATTCCCTTCACCTTGAAAGCAAATATGATCCATGAGTCCCAGTGCACTGAAATATTTCATGACAGTACTTACTATTTTGACGTTTGTTCTTTGTTAATATATTGTGTTTTCTCCTTTATGTCGCAGCCTGAAAAACACTTACAGCTGAACTTTGTGTAAAGAAAAGAGTGTGTGTCGTCTAACAGGTTTTTCTGGATTCGGCCCATGACCGACTCTGACTGGATAGAGAAAATAAATCACAGAACAGCAAAATCATATGAATCCAATGTGCACATATGTTCTCAAACACACACATATACTGTGTGAAATAT
>NC_137114.1:55161592-55186592 GCF_949357685.1 Gobio gobio
TGCATATTTAATGAGCTTCAGCTCCTCTCAGTACATGTGGGGATTGTTTTGAAAGCGTCTGGAGAAACGCTCACAGGACTCGCAAAATATTTCAAACCATCTGTAACAATGCAAATCCAGTCTCGACCTGTATCTTGTTTACAATCGATTCTGTGGTGAAATGAAGCGAACAAACGCGCAATGTCTTACGCACGTGAGCTGGAGCCGGCATGTTTATTGCTCGGAAGCACGACCCGTTTAGCTCCACGAGTCGGTGGGTGGGGCTTGAGGCGGTGCCTCTGCATCCTATTACGTCAGTGATCGACATATTCAGAGATCTCTCGTTTTCTGAGCCTGGTGACAATAAAAGCTTTTCTTTGACTAACAAGGACGTTTTCAGCTCTGAAACTTACAGGATATTCTTATATCACGATTAACTTTTATATATCACTTTTAAAGGCTCAAAGGAAAGTTGATTTCTCAATTCATCACCCCTTTAATGCTTTTTATGCATTAGTGAAGCCTTCATATGATCTTAGCAGCATGATGAGTAAATTATATTAACTGAAATAAACTGAACAGAAAGGGAGCAGAGAATGTGACCAATCGTGAGGCCGTCCATAACTTGGGTCTAGCACGAGTGTAGGCGAACTTAAACATTTATTCTATTACATAAATATTTTGAAACACATTCATAAATTAAAACTATTAATAAAATAATTATGAAATCTATAAAATAAGTATATGCCAACACTTTTATATGACCTAATAAATAAATATAGACTGTAAGCATTGAAATAAATGATTGTGATTTTTTTTATTATTATTTTGTTAATCTGTTATTTTAGATCTTCCAGAAAATAAGATTCAATATTTTTTTAAAGTGCAAAAACATAATTCATGCATTAGAGGGTTAAGAATAAATTCAATGATAAAATTCACAGTGTGACGTGTAGGTGACGCTCATTTGCAATCACACCACCGGCCTCGCACCGCTCTCTCACGGCTCTCGCCCGCCCTGCTCGTCACACACAGAGACTCAGTTTCATGTCAGAGTCACGTATGATCTTACCGCAGTGTCTCCAGTTTACAGTGAGGATTCTCCAGTACAACAGAGAGCAGCTTCACTCCTGAGTCTCCTAGATTATTCCCATCTAGATACAGATCTCTCAGGTGTGAGGGGTTTGATCTCAGAGCTGAAGCCAGAGCAGCACAACCTTCATCTGTGACACCAAAATTATACAACCTGTAGAGAACAATGACACACATTAAGTCTATCTCCAAAGCTAAACATGACCACTTAAACAAAATAAATAAATAACAATGCTGTCAATATGAAATATATATAAAAACTCATTAGTTCATGTTGTTAAAATTAGGGATGCACCGAATCCAGATTTTTGGGGTTTGGCCGAATACCGAATCCACTGGTTAAGATTCGGCTGAATCCGAATACCGAATCCTACTCCCACCTAGGGCTGGGTTTCGATTCAAATTTCAAGAATCGATTCGATTCCGATTCTCAAGATCTTGAATCGATTATCATTATTCGATTCGATCCGATCTGATCTGATCCAATCTTCGAGATTTAGATAAGTGTTTTTGAAGAAAGCATTTTTTCCAGCAGTTACCTGAATTACAGGACTGTAGTTATGCAACATATTGATACTATAATTATAGACATTCAACTGCAAATTAATGGAGTATTGATGGTTGTAAAGAACAATCCCCCTTCTAGAGTGTTGATACAACTGCTTTCACAAACTTGCACTGGTGTAGACGACAGAGGACGCAGAGGTATATCAGCAGCAGTAGACCAATTATTTAGACGCGAACCTGATGTATTATTAAAAATGAAATTAAGAATTGACATTAAGATGCAAATGCACCTTTATTTTTTATTTTAATGATCAACATTTAGAACACATTTGGTTACTGGCTTCACAGTAAACAGACAACATTACACAGAATGTAAATACAATTTGAACTTACAAAACCTTTAGAACACAACTGTGTCACAGTTTTGTGTAAAACCTTCAAGTACTCCAGGTATAAGGTGTGCAACATTCGGCAGTTTGAAACAGGTGTTGTGCCGAAAACGGCACCCCTGCCGTGAAATGCACCCTCGTCGCGAGAACGCGCATTTGTAGATAACCGCCTTAAAACGAATAGCCTACCAATCATTAGCGTTCTCGTTATATATCACATTTTACTCTCATTAAAGTCCAGATATTATGTAATTATGTATTATGTAAGATATATCAACATGAAGTAATCAAGACTGACTGTAATATTTAATATGCTTTATCAAAAGCACTGTATTTTCTTAGAATTTCCCTCACAATTTTAACAATAGTCCACTGTATGAAGATGTTTTGTGTATAATGTCACAGTTTACTTTATTTTGTATGAGTATGTATTATATATAAACACATATACATATATGTGTGTGTGTGTGTGTGTGTGTGTGTGTGTGTGTGTGTGTGTGTGTGTGTGTATATATAGGCTATATATATATATATATATATATATATATATATATATACACATACATTTATACACATACATTTATACACATGCATGCATACAATCAAACCAATAATTATTCAGACATTTTTGATTAAAGATAAAGTATTTTGCGAGATAATTTTTTTATTTGAATTCAGAAACAAGCTTAGGTTACATAATATCTGGACTTTAATGAGAGTAAAATGTGATATATAACGAGAACGCTAATGATTGGTATTCGTTTTAAGGCGGTTATCTACAAATGCGATTTCTCGCGACGAGGGTGCTTTTCACGGCAGGGGTGCCGTTTTCGGCACAACACCTGTTTGCGAGTCCAGGTTGATTATGTGCGCGAAGCAGCCGACGTGGGTTAGCCCCATAATCTCAACTGCACGGATCATATTTGCCGCGTTGTCAGTGACTATGGCTGGGTCTTTACTCAGCAGCCCTCACTCCTCCATAGCTTTGGTTAACATTTCAGATAGACTGACAGAGCGATGGTCCGTTTGAACTTCGGTTGGCTGCAGCACGTAAGACACGAGGTTCCAGAGCTCGTCCATGTTCGTTGTTTTAATGTCCTTCCACCTCGCGCGCATGCGTGAATTTAATGACGCGTCAAATTAAAATTCACGGGGAAAATGTAGGCCTATTATTAAATCGATCCTCTGAGTTAGGGATCGATCTTTAGAAATTAATATGAAAATCGATTCAGAATTGTTGAATCGATTTTTTCAACACAGCCCTACTCCCACCCTCAGTCCATTATCACAGTAAACACATTAAAAAAGTAAACAACGTCCACAGCAGTGTAGGGATGCTATTGACCATTTAACCGTTAACCGAAAGTAAGAACTTTGACCGATTAATACTATCAGTTAAACGGTTTAAAGGTTTTAACGGTTTTTTTTATGCATCTGTATGCTTGAGTGTGTGTCTGTGTGTGTGCGCCTGTCTGTCTGTGTGTGTTCGTGAGTGTTTGTTCGTGAGTGCGCATGTGTGTGACTGTGTGTGTGTGTGTGTGCGCACGCGCGCATGTGTGACTGTGTGTGTGAGTGAGTGAGAGAGAGTGTGTTCATGAGTGTGTATGTGATTGGGTGTGTGTGTGTGTGTGTGTGTGTGAGCGTGTGTCCGTGAGTGTGTATTTGTTTGTGAGTGTTTGTGTGTGTGTGTGTGTGTGTGTCCGTGAGTGTGTGTGTCCGTGAGTGTGTGTGTGTGTGTGTGTGTCCGTGAGTGTGTGTGTGTGTGTGTGTGTATGTATGTATCAGTGATGCGCGGGTTGATCCAAAATGAGCGGTCACCCGCGGTTACGAGTCATCCAAAAATATTTGTAATGATATTCGGGTCACGGTCGGTCGGGTTGTCAATAAATCCTTATTTACCTTTTGAATGTTGAGCGTTATTAACTTTTGAATAAATGCTGACGCGGGACAAAATGCCCGATTTCCCAACACGTTGAACTGAGCAATGCCATTGTACCATTTTAATAAGCTACTTTTAAACGCATATAGCTCCGAAAAGTCAGTTTTATGTATTTTCTGAGAGGGGGCCGGATTTTTGTTGGGAAAGTCGGGGGAGAGATGCACACTTCGATTAGACTGGATAAACACATGCAGCATCTTAATTGTTAAGAAAATGAAACGAAATGAATGAATAAATCAAGCCTGTATTACATAACACTAGGATATATCATACAGCATTCAGAAAAAGAACAGTTTGCGCTCCTAAGGGCTTTCACACTTTTCCAAAAGTGGGCCTTCTCTCAGTTGACCTGCTGATAAATTCTTCAAGCCGGGTCGAAACATAAACATGGCGTTCATCAATAATATGCATCTAGAGCTGAAATGGAAAATGATGGGCCGCCTCAAGAACGGCCTGCTCTCGCCGCTGCACCTCTGAGCGCACCACGTCAGGGCCTGAAACATTTTCTCAATGGCCCAATGACGCTACGATGAGCATTTACTACTTTTTAAAAATGCGGGTCAGGAAGCGGGTCGGGTACAATATTTTTTTTTTTTTTTTTTGCGGTCCGAGTTGCGGGCGGGTTAGTTGAAAACGTCGGTCAGGTGCAGGTTGTTTATACATTGACCCGCGCATCACTGGTGTGTGTGTGTGTGTGTGTGTGAGAGAGTGTGTGTGTTTATGTGCGTGTGTGTGTGTTTATGTGTGTATGTGACTGTGTGTGTGTGAGCCAGACCTGCCAACCTTGAAGAAATTTTATGAGTACTCCTACCCCCCCGAAACAACCCCACCCCCCACCCCCGCCCGGGCGCCCAGCACACACCTGACAGCAAGAGGTTAAGGAGAAAAAAAAAAGACTATTTTATTGCAATACTCTCTTTATTTTACTTAAAATAATTGAAAAACCTTACTTAAACTTAAAACTATGCATAAAAAAACCCTTGTACACATTCCTAGTGTATTGTATAATATAAAATAAATGTATATAAAGATTTACACTGGCAGCTCAGAGCTGTATAGCAGTATTTAAGTATGAGATTGAATGAATAAATGTAAAGATAAAACACCACATAGACTTCACTATAAAATCTACATTGATTCTTATTAAAGCTACTGTATAAGTTCTTCAGTTAAGAGCAGTGAGGGATGTTCTCTTTGTCTTTTGTTGTTGTATTAACATTAAAGAGATAGAATTTTCATTTTCGAGTGAACTGTCATCGAGAAATGAATACAGGTTATGAACAATATTAGAGTGAGTAAATAATGACATCATTTTAGAGTTGAACTGTCCCTTTAAGGACAGCGTGTTCACTATAGGCTGCGCTGCTGTAAGACCTGTGTGCATCTAATATACAGACACGCCGATTTTACTTTCACTTTAGACATAACCGACTGTGTTTGTGTTAACCTTGTGTGTATTTTACAGTATTAGCGCAGTAAGACGACTATTTAGTCCAGTAATCGCGTGTTTGACATGCGTTTAGAGCGCGCGCTTGGCCTTCATTCAAGCGCATATTCACTGTTTTAACATGTGCTTACATGTGCTTACATGTTAAAACTGCATATGCACGTGAATGAAGGCTTTAAAACGCATGCAAATAATGAACTTTGGTGATTGTGAATGACTATAGTGTTCCGTGAGTATAACTCTACCACTAACGTGTGATGTGAATGTGTGTCGCGTTGTTCAGTATATTGGGATGGAGGCAAATGATAGAATTTGTAGGAAAATAATTAATTAAAATGCTAAACCGAAAAACCCGCAATTCACAAGCAATTGAGAATTTTTAATGTTCATAGATTCAATTAGGCTTAAAAAAAATGCCATAACTGTTCCCTTTACCGTTCGTTAATCAGCACGTGTCCTGACTAAAACCTTCTAGATTTCTAGCCATTCCACCGCTTTAACTGCCCTCAACTATGGAAGGATAGGCTAGCCTATTGACACTATGAACGTTTTCTTATCATCCTTTTATTTTTAATATCATTATGTTTCGGGGGGTGGTGAATATTTGTGTGTGGTACTGTATTCGTTACCCGTTGGGCCTTGGTGACTGATGTCGATGTCCGTCTTGCACAGAACGCGTGATTAGGTAGCTTGGACATCTGGAGGCAAGGCCATCTCTCCCGATAGCTGTCAATAAAGCGCTGTGATTTCCGAGGCTTTTTTTAGGCTGTTCAGCCATGGCCTGCTTGAGGCACTGAATTGAATTGAACGCGCATAGCGCGACTGGGGGTGGGGTGTTAGAGGGTTAAAATGCAGTGCTCTGATTGGCCAAAGCTTTTCACTCCACTTACACTTACACGCTGTGGGTCAGCGGCAGAATCAACGTCATAGATTGCATAGAAACTGAAACTGGCAAAATGCGAGATGCATCAAAATGCGTACCCAGAGAGCAGCAAATCGTACAAGCGTACTTAAGGGTCAAAATGTGTGCCGAGTACGAAAAATGTGTACATGTTGGCAGGTCTGGTGAGCGTGTGTGTGTGACTCTGTGTGTGTGTGTGTGTGTGTGTGTGTGTGTGTGTGTGTGTGTGTGTGTGTGTGTGTGTGTGTGTGTGTGTGTGTGTGTGTGTGTGTGTGTGTGTGTGACTGTGTGTGTGTGTGTGTGTGTGTGTGTGTGTGTGTGTGACATTTTCATGACTTTTAGGCAAATATTCATGACCTTCCATGAAACGTCTGTGTGTGTAAAATAAGAATAAAATCCATGTTCAAATGTCAAATCACAGCATATCTGAACTAATTAACGACAAGCTCTGTGGTTTAATACACAATAAACGCTGACACACCAGTGAGACGGTCAGATAAAACACTGACCCTAGCAATGGATGAACACACATCAATGGGAGGCAACAATGATAAATAAGTGAATAAAAGTGTCCAGTAACACTGACAGGAACTTCACAAGGTGGCAGTGCCAGAGACAAACTTTAGGAACACAAAACTGGGCAACTAAGAAGATTTTACAACAGCTTTGCCTCCTATTGACCATCATCTCACTGGAAAACCATCAGTCATTAACAAGATAACGGCCCTATTTGAGTTCCCCAAAAACAGCCGAGTTTATGTTTTAATTTCTGCAGTTTACACCGATACAAACTGCGACTGCCAGACGTTCCCCAATGCCAGGGTCAGAAATGAACTTTTCCATTACGGGGCTCCTTGCAATTGATTTCCAGGAGCATTTTATTCATTTATAAGTGCAGTTTTGAATGATTACCTGTGTTGTCGTTCGTCAAATACTTCAATGTAACCAATGACTTAAATCAATCAGAATACTATATAGACTGTTAACAATAACTAAAGCCATCTTTACAATGCAAAGGTGGAACAGAAGCTGCATCTGAAATAGCAGAAATGTTCATTTACAGACGGTTTAATGTTACTCAAATTATAAAATGAACATTTCTGCTATTTCAGATGCAGCTTCTGCTCCACCTTTGCAGTGTAAAGATGGCTTTTAAAGACGTTATATTCTGACTACACAGATAAAACAATCTTACAACCATTTATTTTAATTATTTTAAAGGTGTCATGAATTTTATACTGTTGTCTGAGGTCAACTTATGATTTTTGCGTGGTTTTTACATTCAGAAACATCATAATGAATAAGTAATAGGCTATTTTCTAATAGGCTCTCTGAAGAAACAGTCGGTTTTGATGGGCGTGCCGCACTGAAGACTTGGAAGTAAACACTGTAAGATTATATTTTTTAATAAAGTACATTGTATTTAGCATTTAAGGTATAGATAATGATTCTGGGGTTTCCAGCAGGAGATTTCCTGCTGGGCCTGTTTTACAGTGATCATTTGAGGTAAAAAGGAAGATTGTTGAGTTTTCAGTAGGAGATTCCTGCCGGACCTGTTTTCAGACTCTCACCGTCGTTACCTCTATGCGTTTTGAATAGTTATGCTGATAAGGAGTAGGATTGGTGATACTATGTCTGGGCGGGTTTTCCCAAAACCTGTGTATTTAATTTACATGCTTTGTTTAAATCTCTGTAATCCCTCCCTCTTGAAATGTATATAACCTATCAGTTTAGACTGTTTGAGTCAGACTGTTTCGGACGACCTACAGCACAGAGTGTTCTCATTAAAAGAATAACTTCTGTTTGAATCCCGAAGTCTCCTGGTCTTCACTTCTGAAGTTTTCCTACACTTTAGAAGATAAAAGTTCACAACAACGCCCACGGCTAGGATTGGATAAGATTTGCATATTTAATGAGCTTCAGCTCCTCTCAGTACATGTGGGGATTGTTTTGAAAGCGTCTGGAGAAACGCTCACAGGACTCGCAAAATATTTCAAACCATCTGTAACAATGCAAATCCAGTCTCGACCTGTATCTTGTTTACAATCGATTCCGTGGTGAAATGAAGCGAACAAACGCGCAATGTTTTACGCAGGTGAGCTGGAACCGGCATGTTTATTGCTCAGTAGCGCGACCCGTTTAGCTCCACGAGTCGGTGGGCGGGGCTTGAGGCGGTGCTTCTGCATCCTTTTACATCAGTGATCGACATATTCAGAGATCTCTCGTTTTCTGAGCCTGGTGACAATAAAAGCTTTTCTTTGACTAACAAGGACGTTTTCAGCTCTGAAACTAACAGGATATTCTTATATCACAATTAACTTTTATATATCACTTTTAAAGGCTTAAAGGAAAATTGATTTCTCAATTCATCACCCCTTTAATGCTTTCTATGCATTAGTGAAGCCTTCATATGATCTTAGCAGCATGATGAGTAAATTATATTAACTGGAATAAACTGAACAGAAAGGGAGCAGAGAATGTGACCAATCGTGAGGCCGTCCATAACTTGGGTCTAGCACGAGTGTAAGCGAACTTAAACATTTATTCTATTACATAAATATTTTGAAACACATTAATAAATTAAAACTATTAATAAAATAATTATGAAATGTATAAAATAAGTATATGCCAACACTTTTATATGACCTAATAAATAAATATTAGACTGTAAGCATTGAAATAAATGATTGTGATTTTTTTAATTATTATTTTGTTAATCTGTTATTTTAAATTTTCCAGAAAATAAGATTAAATATTTTTTTAAAGTGCAAAAACATAATTCATGCATTAGAGGGTTAAGAATAAATTCAATTATAAAATTCACAGTGTGACGTGTAGGTGACGCTCATTTGCAATCACACCACCGGCCTCGCACCTCTCGCCCGCCCTGCTCGTCACACACAGAGACTCATGTCAGAGTCACGTATGATCTTACCTCAGTGTCTCCAGTTTACAGTGAGGATTCTCCAGTACAACAGAGAGCAGTTTCACTCCTGAGTCTCCTAGATTATTCCAAGACAGATTCAGATCTCTCAGGTGTGAGGGGTTTGATCTCAGAGCTGAAGCCAGAGCAGCACAACCTTCATCTGTGACACCACACTTACTCAACCTGTAGATAACACACATTAAGTCTATCTCCAAAGCTAAACATGACCACTTAAACAAAATGATTAAATAACAATGCTGCCAATATGAAATATATATATATACTCATTAGTTCATGTTGTTAAAATACATCAGATAGGATTAGAGGAGAGAATATACAGTTTGTGGAAAGTCCCATAAAACATGGAAACCCAATGTGTGTGTGTGTGACGCTGTTTGTGTAACTGTGTGAGAGACTGTGTGTGTGTGTGTGTGTGTGTGTGAGACTATGTGTGTGTGTGTGTGTGTATGACTGTGTGTGTGTGTGTGTGTGTGTGTGTGTGTGTGTGTGTGTGTGTGTGTGTGTGTGTGTGTGTGTGTGTGTGAGACTGTGTTTCACTTTCAAACACAAGTGAAGATATTTTTATAAAAATAGAGATTTCTGTCCCTCCATTTAAAGTCCATTCCTCTCAAACTTAAAAGATCAAAAAATGTCATAAAGGCATCGCAAAAATAACCAATCAAGTGTCTGATCCAAATGTGTGTGTGAGACTGTGTGTGTGTGTGTGTGTATGTGACTGTGTGCGTGTGAGAGACTGTGTGTGTGTGTGTGTGTGTGAGACTGTGTGTGTGAGACTGTGTGTGTGTGTGACTGTGTGTGTGTGAGAGACTGTGTGTGTGTGTGTGTGTGTGTGTGTGTGTGTGTGTGTGTGTGTGTATGTGACTGTGTGCGTGTGTGTGCGTGTGAGAGACTGTTTGTGTGTGTGTGTGTGTGTGTGTGTGTGTGTGTGTGTGTGTGTGAGAGACTGTGTGTGTGTAGACATCCCAAGTCTCCTGTAAGTTCCGGGAGTCTCCCACAAATTGATCAGTCAACAGTCAAAAAATGCGATGGAAAAGGCTTTTTTTTTCAAGTTTTATCGCATAAAACTGCAGTTTGATGAAAAAGAGAAAAAAGCGAATAATTATAATTGAATATTTAAGTTCTCATCTTGTTTTATTGAAGACCTTAATAAACACATGACTCGATTTGGACCGATTTCAAAACAATGCATCATGAAACTTCGAAGCGTTATGAATCAGTGAGTCGATTCATGATTCGGATCGCGTGTCAAACTGCTGAAATACGTGGCCGTTTCTCAATACCAAGTCCTTGGTAGTTCAGACTTGCAAGTTCGACTCGGGAGAACGAACTCCAGAGGACGGGGGGAATCGCCATCAGTCGTCAATTGTGAAATGTCATCAGTTGCTGCCAAGTACTCTTCCAATTCAAAGTTCACATCCAGCCAAGTACAGTTCAAATCCCCGGATGTGTCCTTGATCCGCCCCTTTTATCGAGGATGCATCGAGAGGAGACTTGTGGACTTCAGACAGACCGGTATCCCAGAATGCATCTCGCACCAACAAGCAAACGTCAATAGCGGATGAGAAACCCCTCGTCATTTAAAAATACTACTGTTAATGTTTCACAAAATTTAGTTAAGACCTTTTCAGGCGAGAATGTACTTGTTTAAAGCTCAAATCTGTGGTTTATTTATAAAGAGAGCGCCTTTTTGACAATTTGATCTGGCGTTTTCGGAGTTGTGTGATCCAGTGGATCAGCGGCGCTCAGCGGGTGCTCTCCCCGCCGAGAGCAGCCTTAACACGGCTAGTCCTTCTGACGCCTGCCGCTGGCTCTGATGTCTTCAGATATAATTCGTCTTCTAACGGCCGATCTTTGGTTTCATGAATCTATAATTTGTTCCCTGGCAAATCGTTTTGACTGAGGGCAAAGTGAAGTTTCATAACTTTATATTTTTAGGCTATTAAACACATAAACTTACATTTAACAAAAATAGACTGGGTTGTGTTTTATGTCATAATTAATTTTATTACAGTGATAATCACACTTGTCTGAACCACATATTAATGTTTTTTTTTTATGTAAACGAAAAGAGGCAGGGTTTTAAATATTTCGTTTTGTTATAAATATACTTGCAATAACATTGCCTGCACTACATTTGTGTGGCTATAATATGTTTAATATTTTTTTAATGAAAATGAAAAGAGGCAGAGTGGTGTTTTATCATATATTTGGTTTTATTGTAGCCTAAAATATACATATATACACTGAATAACACTATCAAGAACGCTGCTGTTCCATTAGCAGAGCACCGGACTATTGTCCTCCCGTCCTCAGGAGTTCGTTCTCCGGAGTTGAACTTGGCGAGCCTGAATTAACTCCACGGACGCAAGTCAGAAGTTCGCAAAGGCCTACTTGGTATAGAGAAACGTATATTTTAGGCTACAATAAAACGAAATATGTCATAAAACACCACTGCCTCTTTTCAATTTTTTTACAAAAAAATCTTAAACATATTAGCCACACAAATGTCGTTCAGGCAGCTACATTGATTATCTTATATATTTATAACAAAACAAAGTATAAAACACAACCCTGCCTCTTTTCGTTTAGATTTAAAAAACAATAGGCCTATATTAAACATTTATATGTGGTTTAGGGTGACCAGATTTCTGAAATGGAAACCGGGGACATTTCCTATTTGAGTGGTCAAAATATCACTAAAATCTCATTTGTTATTATCTTTTAATTAAAAAACGGGACAATATATTTTTAAATGTTTTTGTTTGTTTATTTGTTGTTCTTGTTGTGGACTCTCTATATTATTATTAACATTAATAATTATTCTGATTTAGTTATTTATTCTGGATGTGTTGCAAGTGACAAAACAATGCCGCACCCGTGATGATAATGCCGCTCTGCTCTCGGTTACGTTAGTAGTAGAGGCTCGCGCACAACCAAGTTCAGCTGCTCATGCGGGGGTGTTGGGGGGCATGGCATTACTGATCGTTGCGTCCGTTGGTCTGAGATGCATTCTGGGATACCGGTCTGTCTGAAGTCTCCTCTCGATGCATCCTCGATAAAAGGGGCGGATCAAGGACACATCCGGGGATTTGAACTGTACTTGTCTATGGCTAGATGTGAACTTTGAATTGGAACAGTACTTGGGCAGCGACTGATGACATTTCACAAGTCCATGAGAACACAAGTACAGACAAGAACGCATATTGAGAAACGGCCCGTGACTTTGGCGATCCGAACCGCTGAATCGACTCACTGATTCATAACGCTCTGAACCGCTGAATCGACTCACTGATTCATAACGCTCTGAACCGCTGAATCGACTCACTGATTCATAACGCTCTGAACTGCTGAATCGACTCACTGATTCATAACGCTCTGAACCTCTGAATCGACTCACTGATTCATAACGCTCTGAACCGCTGAATCGACTCACTGATTCATAACGCTCTGAACCGCTGAATCGACTCACTGATTCATAACGCTCTGAACTGCTGAATCGACTCACTGATTCATAACGCTCTGAACCTCTGAATCGACTCACTGATTCATAACGCTCTGAACCGCTGAATCGACTCACTGATTCATAACGTTCTGAACTGCTGAATCGACTCACTGATTCATAATGCTCCAAACCGCTGAATCGACTCAACGATTTATGGCGCTCTGAACCGCTGAATCGAATCAACGATTTATGACGCTCTGAACTGCTGAATCGACTCACTGATTCATAACGCTCTGAACCGCTGAATCGACTCACTGATTCATAACGCTCTGAACTGCTGAATCGACTCACTGATTCATAACGTTCTGAACTGCTGAATCGACTCACTGATTCATAACGTTCTGAACTGCTGAATCGACTCACTGATTCATAACGCTCTGAACCGCTGAATCGAATCAACGATTTATGACGCTCTGAACCGCCGAATCGACTCACTGATTTATAACGCTCTGAAGCTTCATGAAACAGCTTTATTCTTTTGCTGTTATTTTTGTTGGCGAATGGGAGTTTGCGCTTCATCATGGTTTCACCGATATCTATGGTTTCTCCACGGGGTTTGCAGCTTTTCGATGACGTTCATTGTGTGTGTGCGTGTGTGTGTGGGTGTGTGTATGTGTGTGTGACTGTGTGACTGTGTGTGTGAGTGACTGTGTGTGTGTGTGTGTCTGTGTGTGTGTGTGTGTGTGTGGGTGGGTGGGTGGGTGTGTGTGTGTGTCTGTGGGTGTGTGTGTGTGTGTGTGTGTGTGTGTGTGTGTGTGTGTGTGTGTGTGTGTGTGTGTGTGTGAGAGACTGTGTGTGAGTGTGACTGTGTGTGTGTGTGTGTGTGTGTGTGAGAGAGAGACTGTTTGTGAGTGTGACTATGTGTGTGTGTGTGTGTGTATGTGTGTGTGTGTTTTCTATTTTCCGTGAGCTAATCTAAAGTGAGAACTATTTATGGTTCATAAGTTGTTGGATCATCATCTAACTCTTTACATATGAGCTAATTAAACAATAACACTTTGAAGGCTAATTAGGAAAGGTGTTTAATAGTCGAGTGGTTCACAAACTGTTTAAAGTGGAGTAAAAGGTATTTCCCCCTCTCTTCCACTCTCACCTTTTCCATTAAAGGACAATATTTGCCCCTAAATTGACTTTCCAGTGCATTTTTTATCTTTATATAGAGCTTGTGTGTGTTCATATTGTTGTTATTCCGCCAGTGTTCGTGGGTCTGGTGGACCCGCTGCATTTTTGGGTATTTAATTCAACACAATCAAACAATTTTATGCTAAAATACTCTACAGATGTTTACTTCATCCCAATTACAAGCAGTATAAACAGCATATATGGTTAACATTTGCCCTCTACCCTTGTTAGATCAAATTTATGTATTAAAGTGCTACTCGTTTTTTTGTTTGTTTTTTAATAAAATATCATAAAAAAAAGAAAATAAATTATAATCAAGATATCAGTGGAAAGAATTTAACACTCACACACACACACACACACACACACACACAAACACACTCACACACACACTCACACACACACACAGTCTCACCCACACACAGTCTCACACACACACAGTCTCACACACACACACAGTCTCACACACACACAGTCTCACACACAGTCACACACACACACACACACACACACACACACACACACACACACACACACACACACACACACACACACACACACACACACACACACACACACACACACACACACACACACACACACACACACACAGAATGGCAGTTAATGGAGTCTAATAAGCCTCTCCAACTGTCAGCATTTGAATTTTGTAAGTTAGAGTTTGAACTGTCTTGGCTCATATGAACATTCTGTCAGTGAAAGTCTATGGGATTTCTCCGAGTTTTGATCAGCATTTTTAGGAAAACCGTAAGTCGGATCAGTCTGAAAAGATATAGCAACTGACCTCAGAACAGTCTTTTAGCTTTCACTCTCTTACTTTAGTCCGATGCAATCTCCAGACTTAGATCAGATGAAGTTTAAATGAAGGAATTCTCCCAGAGTTGATCATACAGAAATAACAGGGGCTGATCATGAGAAACAAGTCCCACCATCCGGGTTTAAGTTTATAGCGTGCAGGGACTAGGCTATATTGGCAGAAATGGGAGATTAATAAACATGCAGAAACAATAAAAACATACAGCGAGCAGCTCTTCATTAAGATCTCATGACTGTAGAGGCGATCGCATCGCTCAGATAATGTTGCACAATTAAAATAAAACATGACACACACATGTTGTGTAAATAATAATGTGTCTAAAACTGTTGTAAAGATTGACGTTTATTGTAAAGCTCAAATAAGTTTAATTGCTTGTCAAAACTGCGTCTGTCCATTATTTTCTGAGGGATTTATATGACGCCGCCTCTGAGTGTAGATCCGGTGCTGGATTGAGTTTACATTACACTGAGATCCGATCACAATGTGTCCTCGACTACCTCTGGACCAGGACACGCTAATCGGATAACATGTGGACAACATCCGGATATAGGTCACATGTTAATGCCAAGTGTAACCGCAGCCTTAGATTGCCATAAACACAGAGGGAGAACTAGAACAAGCCATCTCTCCCAACCTTGCACCCTGAACACAGATTTGCTTTCTTTCATACAGGCTCATCTGCTTTAATTTACAATATCTACATATTAATCCTTATTCACTCCGAGTCTTTATGGTAGAGATGATCTTACCCCAGTGTCTCCAGTTTACAGTGAGGATTCGCCAGTACAGCAGAGAGCAGCTTCACTCCTGAGTCTCCTAGATTATTCTCATACAGATTCAGATCTCTCAGGTGTGAGGGGTTTGATCTCAGAGCTGAAGCCAGAGCAGCACAACCTTCATCTGTGACACCACAGCTCATCAACCTGTAGAGAACAATGACACACATTAAGTCTATCTCCAAAGCTAAACATGACCACTTAAACAAAATAAATAAATAACATAATGCTGTCAATATGAAATGTATATAAATACTCATTAGTTCACGGGTTTCAGTCACGTGACTTTTTTGTCGCGGCCGCCATCTTTAGGACCTTTGCGCAGCCTCTGCTTGATGAGCAGAAAGATGTCACACACCAAAATAGCGCACCTCACCACCGACGAAAAGCAACGATATGTAAATAAAATAGATACTTTAGGATTAGATCCTTATTTACAGCCAAGTGAACTGCTGACTCCACTGAAGTCTAGTAGAACCTTGCCAAATTTGGCGTTTGCTGATATTTATATCTACCTCGTCCACAATCCCTCTCCGTACACCAGCGAAGCGCTCAAGCACTCAACACACACACACATACACACACACACACACACACACACACACACATACACACACACAGAACAGACCACTGAGACACACACACACACACACACACACACACACACACACACACACACACAATGGCAGATCACAGAACAGACCACTGACACACACACACACACACACACACACACACACACACACACATACACGTCTATATTACCAACAGGGGACCATCACTCCACACTGACCAAGAGGGGACCTGTGTTTCTAGTCATTTTGAAGAAACAAAACTTAGATACAAAATTTTGTTTTAAGGTCTTTTTTCATAATATAACTTCAAATAAGCATTTATTTTTTTATTTTTAAACATGCCAAGAGGGGACCTGACCGATGTCTACCTATCCAACAGGGGACCTCCATAGCCTGCAATGGAGCTGTGTGTGTGAAAGGGAAGAGAGCTGGCAGTCAAGTCTGTCTTCATTATTTAATATATATATATAATTATAATTATATAATGTTCACACAGGCATCAGGGAACACAATGAGCACACAACGGAGAAAAAGCCATGTTGTGGACATTACAGAAAAGAATTTAAGAAATAAAAAAATTCTTAAAATTAAGAGTTATCTTTAAGAAATTCATTCTCTGTTGTGTCTTCATACTTACAGTATATGATCCGTCCACATCTCTCATTTAAGCTTATTTTCAAGAACACCAACACTGTAAAAAAAATCAGGTCTCCAATTGAAAATTTTCTAGTGACCGATCACATCTAAATTTTTTAGTTGGCCAAATTGAATTTCTTGAATTTTAATTGAATTAAAGTGCATCAATTTACAGAAAATTTTCAATTGGAGACCCACATTTTTTTTACAGTAAAGGTATTTCAATGTGTGACTTATTTTTGAATAAAACATAGTTTCTGCTCTCTAAAATCCCAAATAATGTCCTTTGTTTTTGAGATTTTTAGAGTGAGATTTGATTTCTTGCACCAATAAAAAAAATATATATATATAGGACTGGACAAGCAGAAATTGTTCTTTAAGGTAATAATCACAGGTCATCACTTTATATAGTAAATAATGATTATGTTAAACACAATGGCTCGGTCCCCTGTTAGATAGTAAATCACGACACCAGTGTGTTTAATTTTTCATTTCTTGCCATAAACACACTGTAGATATTTAGAGTTTTTATAGCAATAACTGAGTTTTAAGAGTTAAATCAAGCAGAAATATTTCTCTAATGTATTAATTGCAGATCATCTTTGAATAATGATTATGTTAAACACAATGACTCGGTCCCCTGTTAGATAGTAAATCACGACACCAGTGTGTTTGCGTTGTCATTTCTTGCCATAAACACACTGTGGAGATTTAGAGTTTTTATAGCAATAACTGAGTTTTAAGAGTTAAATCAAGCAGAAATATTTCTCTAATGTATTAATTGCAGATCCTCTTTGAATAATGATTATGTTAAACACAATGACTCGGTCCCCTGTTAGATAGTAAATCACGACACCAGTGTGTTTGCGTTGTCATTTCTTGCCATCATAAACACACTGTGGAGATTTAGAGTTTTTATAGCAATAACTGAGTTTTAAGAGTTAAATCCAGCAAAAATAGTTATCTAATGTATTAAATGCAGATCATCTTTGAATAATGATTATGTTAAACACAATGACTCTGTCCCCTGTTAGATAGTAAATCACGACACAAGTGTGTTTGCTTTGTCATTTCTTGCCATCATAAACACACTGTGGAGATTTAGAGTTTTTATAGCAATAACTGAGTTTTAAGAGTTAAATCAAGCAGAAATATTTCTCTAATGTATTAATTGCAGATCCTCTTTAAATAATGATTATGTTAAACACAATGACTCGGTCCCCTGTTAGATAGTAAATCACGACACCAGTGTGTTTGCTTTGTCATTTCTTGCCATCATAAACACACTGTAGAGATTTAGAGTTTTTATAGCAATAACTGAGTTTTAAGAGTTAAATCAAGCAGAAATATTTCTCTAATGTATTAATTGCAGATCATCTTTGAATAATGATTATGTTAAACACAATGACTCGGTCCCCTGTTAGATAGTAAATCACGACACCAGTGTGTTTGCGTTGTCATTTCTTGCCATAAACACACTGTAGAGATTTAGAGTTTTTATAGCAATAACTGAGTTTTAAGAGTTAAATCAAGCAGACATATTTCTATAATGTATTAATTGCAGATCCTCTTTGAATAATGATTATGTTAAACACAATGACTCGGTCCCCTGTTAGATAGTAAATCACGACACCAGTGTGTTTGCTTTGTCATTTCTTGCCATAAACACACTGTGGAGATTTAGAGTTTTTATAGCAATAACTGAGTTTTAAGAGTTAAATCAAGCAGAAATATTTCTCTAATGTATTAATTGCAGATCATCTTTGAATAATGATTATGTTAAACACAATGACTCGGTCCCCTGTTAGATAGTAAATCACGACACCAGTGTGTTTGCGTTGTCATTTCTTGCCATAAACACACTGTGGAGATTTAGAGTTTTTATAGCAATAACTGAGTTTTAAGAGTTAAATCAAGCAGAAATAGTTCTCTAATGTATAAATTTCAGATCCTCTTTGAATAATGATTATGTTAAACACAATGACTCGGTCCCCTGTGAGATAGTAAATCACGACACCAGTGTGTTTGCGTTGTCATTTCTTGCCATAAACACACTGTAGAGATTTAGAGTTTTTATAGCAATAACTGAGTTTTAAGAGTTAAATCAAGCAGAAATATTTCTATAATGTATTAATTGCAGATCCTCTTTGAATAATGATTATGTTAAACACAATGACTCGGTCCCCTGTTAGATAGTAAATCACGACACCAGTGTGTTTGCGTTGTCATTTCTTCATCTCAAACACACTGTGGAGATTTAGAGTTTTTATAGCAATAACTGAGTTTTAAGAGTTAAATCAAGCAGAAATAGTTCTCTAATGTATTAATTGCAGATCATCTTTGAATAATGATTATGTTAAACACAATGACTCTGTCCCCTGTTAGATAGTAAATCACGACACCAGTGTGTTTGCTTTGTCATTTCTTGCCATCATAAACACACTGTGGAGATTTAGAGTTTTTATAGCAATAACTGAGTTTTAAGAGTTAAATCAAGCAGAAATATTTCTCTAATGTATTAATTGCAGATCCTCTTTGAATAATGATTATGTTAAACACAATGACTCGGTCCACTGTTAGATAGTAAATCACGACACCAGTGTGTTTGCGTTGTCATTTCTTCATCTCAAACACACTGTAGAGATTTAGAGTTTTTATAGCAATAACTGAGTTTTAAGAGTTAAATCAAGCAGAAATATTTCTCTAATGTATTAATTGCAGATCCTCTTTGAATAATGATTATGTTAAACACAATGACTCGGTCCCCTGTTAGATAGTAAATCACGACACCAGTGTGTTTAATTTGTCATTTCTTGCCATCATAAACACACTGTAGAGATTTAGAGTTTTTATAGCAATAACTGAGTTTTAAGAGTTAAATCAAGCAGAAATATTTCTCTAATGTATTAATTGCAGATCATCTTTGAATAATGATTATGTTAAACACAATGACTCGGTCCCCTGTTAGATAGTAAATCACGACACCAGTGTGTTTAATTTGTCATTTCTTGCCATCATAAACACACTGTAGATATTCACTGTATATATTGAGATAACTCAATTTTATGGTGACTTGCATTAAAATGTTTATCCGTCTCAATTAAATTATGTGAACTGAATGACTTTTAACATTGACACTTTAGTTATTTAACCAACTGATGATTTTCAAGTCAGCAATCAACACACAACTGAGTTTTGACCTCCAAAATCTTATTATAGTGTATTTTTATGGTAAGTATTGGTGTTTTATGTTTTAAATCAACCAGAAATCACTCTTTAAGGAAACAATTGCAGGTCACACTTTATACAGTGAACATGATTTCCTTAAATTGACTTAAGTCCCCTGTTGGATGGTAAAACACGACACCTGTTTGATTGCTTTGCCATTTCTTGCCATCACAAACACACTGTAGAGATTTTGAAGGTCAGAACTAAATTTTTTGGTGACTTGCATGAAAATCTTCATCCGTCTCAATTAAATTATGTGAACTGAATGTCTTTTAACATTGACACTTTAGTCGAAGATTTTCAACTCAACAATCAACACACAACTGAGTTTTGACCTCCAAAATCATTATACAGTGTATATTAAATTTAAATAAAAAATAAAAATTTCCTTACAAAACAGTTTGACTCAAGTTTGACTCTCTACTGCTTATTCATTATTGTTTATGTTACATGGTCCATGTTTACATTACAGTATAAAATTGTTCCTAAGTTTTCCCCTTTTATATAGATGGTAATGACTAAATATCCTCGCACACCGAAATTTTCACACGTTAAAAAAAAGATCAAGCACGTTTACACACAGCCTCTGAAACTTTCCTTCCTTCATCATAAAAAAAAATCTGATCAGGTTCAGTTTTCTGCATTTTTCGCATCCATAGCAAGCATTTAAAGAGGGGTTTCAAATTTCTGTGTTATTCATTTTTGTGTTAAAATTTTGAACATAAGTTGAACAGTTTAAAAAAGAAAGTGTGAACCTTCAAATTAGCCATTATAGTTCATAAAGTTTTGCTGGCGTTTGTATCTAATTGAGAAAAGAATGAATGTAAATTGAAAGATGTCGTCATTGAACGCATTTTGTGCCAAAGCAAATAAATGATCCACAGTTTAGCCACATAGGCTGATGTGATCCCTGAGTGAAGAGTTTTGAAAAAGTGATGAGTATTCAGAAATGTGTCCTAGCAGATGTTTAAAAAACCCTGTAATATCACTATTAGTAAGGGATCACTGTATAATATCAGTCTTTAAATGTGAGATATTTAAAGTGAACCTAAAGTATACTTGCAATAGTGTGATTTTAGCACAATTAAATATACTTAATGGATGTTTCGCAAAAGCGTTGTTTAGTGATATTGCGTCCTTGTGTTTCTGCTGTACGTCATCAGCAACTGTCTAAGTTCAATTACAATACTCAAGAACACATGTACAGAGGATGCACAAAAGTACCCGGATGTTATAAGATATATGAGTATAAATAACTCCATACAGATCTATTGTTTTACAAAAATAATCTATTGTTTACAAAAGGAGAAAACGTGTGTACTTTAATGAAAACTTGGACCATGTGACATAAACTGAAGTTAACAGCAAAAAAATATACTATAATGCTGACTGTTGTTAGTGTTTTTTGTTGTATGAGTTAAAAGTGTATATGTTGGGTGAATCCTCATTGTGTTCTGGAAGAATGAGTTGATTTAAGACATCAATGAAGTGTTTTGGTAGTTTTAGCACATTTTGAACGTGAAATTAACTGCTTTGCTTTGAAAGGTGTCCTAGCGATTGTAGCTGAGAGATAGACGTCAAACAGACTCAAACAAAGACCCAGAATTCTGTGGTGTTACAGCACTGTGGCTGCTGTAAATGGCTGCTGTACGGTTTCTTTATGAAATAACAGGCACAATGGCAAAGATATTTCTGCAAAAACTCCAAAGTAATGTTCGGTTGCAGTGAGAAAGTCACAAGAGACAACTAAAAAAACTCATGCGTGTATTTAGCCTAGTGTAGATCTGTTTGCTTACACATCCCCCAAACTCCATTTACATATGAATACAGGAAAGGCCAAAGCCATTGTCTCACAGGTGAGGAACAGGCCTAACAGAGCTGTTACACCCATGTCACAGACACAAACTTCTCATCCAAACTAGAGAAAACGCTGGGATTTACCTGGGAAAATTAAATCAATGTACACTTTTTCCAATCCCTACGACACATTTTTCAATACTTGGGTCACTTTTTTAAAACTCTTCACACACTTTTTCACACAAATTCACACAACTGAATTTCAGCTTGGCACAGCAGTTATTTTAGTGTTCAAAATGCACTAAAACTACCAAAAAGGACCCAACAAACACACTTTTTCAATCATAAAACACAGACCTAAAACACATGATCATTACACAATGTTTTCTTCTGTAAAATTTTCTTTTCAAAAAAAGACTTACACTATAATTCACTGCAGTTTATGTTACATGGTCCTTGGTCCAGTACAGTATAACATTATTCCTAAATTTTTCCCTTTTGAATGGATGGCAATGCAATTTAAAAACTAACACCAGCTAAAGCAGGAATTATACTGAAATATAAAATCTTAAAATCCAAAGGGACCCACTTTATATTAGGTGGCCTTAACTACTATGTACTAACATTTTAATTATCCATTTGATACAATGCACTTATTGTGTACATACATGTCTTTACATTGTACTTACATTTTTAAATATACCTGCATGTAATTACATCTGTAATTAATTTATGTAGTTACATTTGTAATTACACTGTTGACACTTCCCTTACATCTAACCCTACCTTTAAACTTACCAATACAACCACACCTGACCCTACCCGTATCCCACCTCAATATCAGCAAAAGTGTTTTGCAATACAATATGAACACAATAAGTACATTGTACCTATTTAAGTACATAGTAGTTAAGGCCCCCTAATATAAAGTGGGGCCATCTAAAGTCATAATTTATCATTGATTTGGCATAAAATACATTCAATGGCGACATCTTTCGATTTATAAGAATTATTTTCTTACTTCAACACAAACACCACCAAAACATTATGAACTGTATAGGCCAATTTGAAAATTTTTTGATTCTCTTTTCAAAACTCCCTAACTTATGTTCAAAACTTAACTAAAATTAATTAAAAAAAACAAAACAATTTGCTACATTTAGGCAGTATTACCATATTGAAATATTGGGTGATTCTTTTGAATCCTCAGAATCCTTTTTGGTAGTTTTAGTGCATTTTGAACACTAAAATAACTGCTGTGCCAAGCTGAAATTCAGTTGTGTGAATTTGTGTGAAAAAGTGTGAGAAGAGTTTTAAAAAAGTGACCCAAGTATTGAAAAATGTGTCGTAGGGATTGGAAAAAGTGTACATTGATTTAATTTTCCCAGGTAAATCCCAGCGTTTTCTCTAGTTTGGATGAGAAGTTTGTGTCTGTGACATGGGTGTAACAGCTCTGTTAGGCCTGTTCCTCACCTGTGAGACAATGGCTTTGGCCTTTCCTGTATTCATATGTAAATGGAGTTTGGGGGATGTGTAAGCAAACAGATCTACACTAGGCTAAATACACGCATGAGTTTTTTTAGTTGTCTCTTGTGACTTTCTCACTGCAACCGAACATTACTTTGGAGTTTTTGCAGAAATATCTTTGCCATTGTGCCTGTTATTTCATAAAGAAACCGTACAGCAGCCATTTACAGCAGCCACAGTGCTGTAACACGTCTGTTTGACGTCTATCTCTCAGCTACAATCGCTAGGACACCTTTCAAAGCAAAGCAGTTAATTTCACGTTCAAAATGTGCTAAAACTACCAAAACACTTCATTGATGTCTTAAATCAACTCATTCTTCCAGAACACAATGAGGATTCACCCAACATATACACTTTTAACTCATACAACAAAAAACACTAACAACAGTCAGCATTATAGTATATTTTTTTGCTGTTAACTTCAGTTTATGTCACATGGTCCAAGTTTTCATTAAAGTACACACGTTTTCTCCTTTTGTAAACAATAGATTATTTTTGTAAAACAATAGATCTGTATGGAGTTATTTATACTCATATATCTTATAACATCCGGGTACTTTTGTGCATCCTCTGTACATGTGTTCTTGAGTATTGTAATTGAACTTAGACAGTTGCTGATGACGTACAGCAGAAACACAAGGACGCAATATCACTAAACAACGCTTTTGCGAAACATCCATTAAGTATATTTAATTGTGCTAAAATCACACTATTGCAAGTATACTTTAGGTTCACTTTAAATATCTCACATTTAAAGACTGATATTATACAGTGATCCCTTACTAATAGTGATATTACAGGGTTTTTTAAACATCTGCTAGGACACATTTCTGAATACTCATCACTTTTTCAAAACTCTTCACTCAGGGATCACATCAGCCTATGTGGCTAAACTGTGGATCATTTATTTGCTTTGGCACAAAATGCGTTCAATGACGACATCTTTCAATTTACATTCATTCTTTTCTCAATTAGATACAAACGCCAGCAAAACTTTATGAACTATAATGGCTAATTTGAAGGTTCACACTTTCTTTTTTAAACTGTTCAACTTATGTTCAAAATTTTAACACAAAAATGAATAACACAGAAATTTGAAACCCCTCTTTAAATGCTTGCTATGGATGCGAAAAATGCAGAAAACTGAACCTGATCAGATTTTTTTTTATGATGAAGGAAGGAAAGTTTCAGAGGCTGTGTGTAAACGTGCTTGATCTTTTTTTTAACGTGTGAAAATTTCGGTGTGCGAGGATATTTAGTCATTACCATCTATATAAAAGGGGAAAACTTAGGAACAATTTTATACTGTAATGTAAACATGGACCATGTAACATAAACAATAATGAATAAGCAGTAGAGAGTCAAACTTGAGTCAAACTGTTTTGTAAGGAAATTTTTATTTTTTATTTAAATTTAATATACACTGTATAATGATTTTGGAGGTCAAAACTCAGTTGTGTGTTGATTGTTGAGTTGAAAATCTTCGACTAAAGTGTCAATGTTAAAAGACATTCAGTTCACATAATTTAATTGAGACGGATGAAGATTTTCATGCAAGTCACCAAAAAATTTAGTTCTGACCTTCAAAATCTCTACAGTGTGTTTGTGTTGGCAAGAAATGGCAAAGCAATCAAACAGGTGTCGTGTTTTACCATCCAACAGGGGACTTAAGTCAATTTAAGGAAATCATGTTCACTGTATAAAGTGTGACCTGCAATTGTTTCCTTAAAGAGTGATTTCTGCTTGATTTAAAACATAAAACACCAATACTTACCATAAAAATACACTATAATAAGATTTT
>NC_137114.1:55189092-55196592 GCF_949357685.1 Gobio gobio
ACGTGTGCCGTGCTGCCTCACTTCGTGTGTGTGTGTGTGTGTGTGACCGCTTGTGTTTGTGAGTGTGTATGCGTGATTGTGTGTGTAAGTGTGAGAGAGAGAAAGAGAGTGTGTGTGTGTGTGTGAGACTGTGTGTGTGTGTCTGTTTTTTTGTCTGTGTGTCAGTGTGACGGGTCTCCCGTTACTATTGCTGTTGCCGACCGGTGGGTGTGGCTGAGAGACTCATTGGGAGAACGATGTGCACCTGGGCAGGCTCCTTGAGCAAACTATGTGCACCTGTTTCTTCCTCTATTTAAGGACTTGGAGAGAGCTTCAGGTCGTGCAGCACCATCATGAGAGTGTCCTGAGTTGTTTGCTCCTTTTTCAGTCTCGTTATGGTTTTGTTTACGTTCTTTTGTCATTACTTTGAATTTGGTTCTGTCTGACACATTAACAACATTTGTCTGACAGAGATTGTAGTTATTTTGGTCTTGATTTATTGTATTATATATTTTATTATTTACATAAATAAACCTTATGTGTTGCAAAACCTCACCAACCTACTATGTCCTCCACTTATTTGTCACGGCTTTGAGCCGGTCGTGACAAATATGGGGGCTCGTCCAGCCAATTTGTTAAAAGGTTTGTTCATTATTTGACGATTATGTGGACTTGTCCAACCGTTTTTTTTAGTATGACAAATATGAATTCTTGTCCGTACTAATTGATAAATGTTTGTTTGGTTTGATTAGGTCTATGTTAAAGTTTTTTGTTTGGTAAGAAACAAATTTGGGAGTTAATTTGCTCCGGTATAATTTAATTTGGAAAGGAGTTGCTTTGTTTATATTTCGTTAATTTAATCATTAATTCGTTAAGTTTGTTTTTCTTTGAAGATATTTGAAAAATTTCTGGAGGTTTATAGTGGTTGGTTTGGTGTTTTTTTTTTTTTTTTTGATTGTTTCGTGGGAGTTTCAACTTAAGGATGGTAAGTATGGCTACTCTTTGTATATTTGAGGGAAGGGTTGTTTTGGATTAGACTTTTCCCTGGTTAGGTTTAGCGGGGTATCCTTAACCGGATGCTCCGATCTTTTTTTATTTTAGTTTGTTTTGTTTGTATGGTGAAAGCAGTTGGAGCATTTGTCTCGGGAACACATCCGTGTTTTGTAATGGTGACTCGTTAATCGGTTGCTATTGCAAACGCTGGTTTATAGTGTATAAAAACCCGCTGCAAGTAACTGTACGAAGATTAGGGATGAGTTTAGGTAGTTTCTAAATTTAGAGGGAATTGTTTGTCCAATTTCTTCCCCTCAAATATTTTGGTAAATTAAGTAGCCTTATGTTACAATGGCCTCAAAGGTTGAGGAATTTATTAGTGCTCCGTCTGAAGATTTGTTGAATGATTTTTCTAAAGATCAGCTAGTAAAACTTGCAACTCATTACAAAATTAATTTGTCATGTCAGGATAAACGTCTGAAAGATAATCTTAAAACCATGATAAAGATGGAGTTACTTGAACGCGGAGTCTTAGAGTCTCAAATTTCGGAAGACGCGTCAACTTTTGATATTGCAACATCACCACAGTCTCATTTAACTTTTGAACAACAAAAACAATTGTTGTTAATTCAGGTTGAAATGAAGGAAAAAATGTTAGACGCACAAAATCACATTGAGTTACAGAAAATCCAGTTGCAACAACAGCAGTTTGATCTGGAACGCTATCGTTTGGATCTAATAAGAGATGGTAAACTTTCCGTAACTGGAGAACAGATGCGTGATTCGAGTTCGTGTAAGTTTGATATTGTGAGTAATTTGAGGTTGATTCCTAAATTTGATGAAAAAGAGGTTGAGCGATTCTTTTTATTGTTTGAACGTGTTGCGGATGCGCGAAAGTCCCCACAAAGATAGCAATATCCGAAATCCTCATCCTTGTGGGGACATTTTTAGGTCCCCATGAGGAAAACATCTTATAAATCAGATTAAGTGATGTTTTTTGAAAATGTAAAATTGCAGAATGTCTCCTGTGAGGGTTAGGTTTAGGGGCAGGGGCAGTGTAGGGGGATAGAATATACAGTATGTCCGGTATAAAAACCATTACGCCTATGGAAAGTCCCCATAAAAGATGAAAACCAAACATGTGTGTGTGTGTGTGTGTGTGTGTGTGTGTGTGTGTGTGTGTATGTGTGTGTGTGTGTGTCATTTTCATGACTTTTAGGCAAATATTAATGACCTTCCATGAAACGTCTGTGTGTGTGAAATAAGAATAAAATCCATGTTCAAATGTCATATCACAGCATATCTGAACTAATTAACGACAAGCTCTGTGGTTTAATACACAATAAACGCTGACACACCAGTGAGACGGTCAGATAAAACACTGACCCTAGCAATGGATGAACACACATCAATGGGAGGCAACAATGATAAATAAGTGAATAAAAGTGTCCAGTAACACTGACAGTAATTTCACAAGGTGGCAGTGCCAGAGGCAAACTTTAGGAACACAAAACTGGGCAACTAAGAAGATTTTACAACAGCTTTGCCTCCTATTGACCATCATCTCACTGGAAAACCATCAGTCATTAACAAGATAATGGCCCTATTTGAGTTCCCAAAAACAGCCGAGTTTATGTTTTAATTTCTGCAGTTTACACCGATACAAACTGCGACTGCCAGACGTTCCCCAATGCCAGGGGCAGAAATGAACTTTTCCATTACGGGGCTCCTTGCGATTGATTTCCAGGAGCATTTTATTCATTTATAAGTGCAGTTTTGAATGATTACCTGTGTTGTCGTTTATCAAATACTTCAATGTAACCAATGACTTAAATCAATCAGAATACTATATAGACTGTTAACAATAACTAAAGCCATCTTTACACTGCAAAGGTGGAACAGAAGCTGCATCTGAAATAGTAGAAATGTTCATTTACAGACGGTTTAATGTTACTCAAATTATAAAATGAACATTTATGCTATTTCAGATGCAGCTTCTGCTCCACCTTTGCAGTGTAAAGATGGCTTTTAAAGTCGTCATATTCTGACTACACAGATAAAACAATCTTACAAACATTTATGAATTATTTTAAAGGTGTCATGAACTGGCTTTTTAATTTTTTTAAAGGCCATCGTTTGCTTAGATCTATTTTTATTACCACAAAAAAATCTGATTACTCGATTAATCGTCAAAATATGGATTATTTTAAAGGTGTCATGAATTTTATACTGTTGTCTGAGGTCAACTTATGACGTTTGCGTGGTTTTTACATTCAGAAACATCATAATGAATAAGTAATGGGCTATTTTCTAATAGGCTCTCTGAAGAAACGCTCGGTTTTGATGGGTGTGCCGCACTGAAGACATGGAAGTAAACGCCCACGGCTAGGATTGGATAAGATTTGCATATTTAATGAGCTTCAGCTCCTCTCAGTACATGTGGGGATTGTTTTGAAAGCGTCTGGAGAAACGCTCACAGGACTCGCAAAATATTTAAAACCATCTGTAACAATGCAAATCCAGTCTCGACCTGTATCTTGTTTACAATCAATTCTGTGGTGAAATGAAGTGAACAAACACGCAATGTCTTACGCACGTGAGCTGGAACCGCCATGTTTATTGCTCGGTAGCACGACCCGTTTAGCTCCACGAGTCGGTGGGCGGGGCTTGAGGCGGTGCTTCTGCATCCAATCACATCAGTGATCAACATATTCAGAGATCTCTCGTTTTCTGAGCCTGGTGACAATAAAAGCTTTTCTTTGAAGGCATTTGAAAGCCTGCTCTGAAACTTACAGGATATTCTTATATCACGATTAACTTTTATATAATCACTTTTAAAGACTCAAAGGAAAGTTGATTTCTCAATTCATCACCCCTTTAATGCTTTTTATGCATTAGTGAAGCCTTCATATGATCTTAGCAGCATGATGAGTAAATTATATTAACTGGAATAAACTGAACAGAAAGGGAGCAGAGAATGTGACCAATCGTGAGGCCGTTCATAACTTGGGTCTAGCACGAATGTAAGCGAACTTAAACATTTATTCTATTACATAAATATTTTGAAACACATTAATAAATTAAAACTATTAATAAAATAATTATGAAATATATAAAATAAGTATATGCCAACACTTTTATATGACCTAATAATTAAATATAGACTGTAAGCATTGAAATAAATGATTGTGATTTTTTAAAAATCTGTTATTTTAAATCTTCCAGAAAATAAGATTAAATATTTTTTTAAAGTGCAAAAACATAATTCATGCATTAGAGGGTTAAGAATAAATTCAATTATAAAATTCACAGTGTGACGTGTAGGTGACGCTCATTTGCATCACACCACCGGCCTCGCACCGTTCTCTCACGGCTCTCGCCCGCCCTGCTCGTCACACACGGAGACTCAGTTTCATGTCAGAGTCACGTATGATCTTACCACAGTTTCTCCAGTTTACAGTGAGGATTCTCCAGTACTGCAGAGAGCAGCTTCACTCCTGGGTCTCCTAGATTATTCCCAGACAGATGCAGATCTCTCAGGTGTGAGGGGTTTGATCCCAGAGCTGAAGCCAGAGCAGCACAACCTTCATCTGTGACACCACAGCTCATCAACCTGTAGAGAACAATGACACACATTAAGTCTATCTCCAAAGCTAAACATGACCACTTAAACAAAATGAATAAAAAACATAATGCTGTCAATATGAAATATATATAAATACTCATTAGTTCATGTTGTTAAAATACATCAGATAGGATTAGAGGAGAGAATATACAGTTTGTGGAAAGTCCCATAAAACATGGAAACCCAATGTGTGTGTGTGTGTGTGTGTGTGTGTGTGTGTTTGTGTGCGACTATGTGTGTGTGTGTGTGTGTGTGTGTGTGTGTGTGTGTGTATGTGTGTGTGTATGACTGTGTGTGTGTGTGTGTGTGTGTGTGTGTGTGTGTGTGTGTGTGTGTGTGTGTGTGAGACTGTGTTTCACTTTCAAACACAAGTGAAGATATTTTTATAAAAACAGAGATTTCTGTCCCTCCATTTAAAGTCCATTCTTCTCAAACTTAAAAGATCAAAAAATGTCATAAAGGCATCGCAAAAATAACCAATCAAGTGTCTGATCCAAATGTGTGTGTGTGAGACTGTGTGTGTGTCTGTGTGTGTGTGAGAGACTGTGTGTGTGTATGACTGTGTGTGTGTGTGTGTGTGTGTGTGTGTGTGTGTGTGTGTGTGTGTGTGTGTGTGTGTGTGTGTGTGTGACTGTGCGTGTGAGAGACTGTGTGTGTGTGTGCGTGCGTGTGTGTGTGTGTGTGTGTGTGTGTGTGTGTGTGTGTGTGTGTGTGTGTGTGTGTGACTGTGTGCATGTGAGAGACTGTGTGTGTGTGTGCGTGTGTGTGCGTGTGAGAGACTGTTTGTGTTTGTGTGCGTGTGTGTGTGTGTGTGTGTGTGTGTGACTGTGTGTGTGACTGTGTGTGTGTGTGTAGACATCCCAAGTCTCCCGTAAGTTCCGGGAGTCTCCCACAAATTGATCAGTCAACCAATCAATTGTCAGTGTACGCGAAAGTGTATACTACCCCTGTCTTATCAGTCCTTCCAGAAAAATGCGGCTTTTTTTTGGTGATTTTTGATTCTTGAATTCTTGATTATGCGGCATGTTTTCTTAAAAAATGCGATGGAAAATGCTTTTTTTGTTTCTCAAAAACTGCGGTTTGATGAAAAAGAGAAAAAAGAGAATATTTTTTATTGAATATTTAAGTTCTCATCTTGTTTTATTGAAGACCTTAATAAACACATGGCTCAATTTGGACCGATTTCAAAACACAGCATCATGAAGCTTCGAAGCGTTATGAATCAGTGAGTCGATTCATGATTCGGATCGCGTGTCAAACTGCTGAAATACGTGGCCGTTTCTCAATACCAAGTAAGACCGGTATCCCAGAATGCATCTCGCACCAACAAGCAAACGTCAATAGCGAATGAGAAACCCCTCGTAATTTAAAAATACTACTGTTAATGTTTCACAAAATGTAGTTTTAAGACTTTTTCAGGCGAGAATGTACTTGTTTAAAGCTCAAATCTGTGGTTTATTTATAAAGAGAGAGCCTTTTTGAAAATTTGATCTGGCGTTTTCGGAGTTTTGAGCTCCAGTGGATCAGCGGCGCTCAGCGGGCGCTCTCCCCGCCGAGAGCAGCCTTAACACGGCTAGTCCTTCTGACGCCTGCCGCTGGCTCTGATGTCTTCAGATATAATTCGTCTTCTAACGGCCGATCTTTGGTCTCATGAATCTATAATTTGTTCCCTGGCAAATCGTTTTGACCGAGGGCAAAGTGAAGTTTCATAACTTTATATTTTTAGGCTATTAAACACATAAACTGACATTTAACAAAAATAGACTGGGTTGTGTTTTATGTCATAATTAATTTTATTACAGTGATAATCACACTTGTCTGAACCACATATTAATGCTTTTTTTATGTAAACGAAAAGATTTTTAATACGGAAAGGTTTTTAATATTTAGTTTTGTTATAAATGTACATGCAATAACATTGCCTGCACTACATTTGTGTGGCTATAATATGTTTAATATTTTTTTAATGAAAATGAAAAGAGGCAGAGTGGTGTTTTATCTTATATTTGGTTTTATTGTAGCCTAAAATATACATATATACACTGAATAACACTATCAAGAACGCTGCTGTTCCATTAGCAGAGTACCAGACTATTGTCCTCCCGTCCTCAGGAGTTCGTTCTCTGGAGTTGAACTTGGCGAGCCTGAATTAACTCCATGGACGCAAGTCAGAAGTTCGCAAAGGCCTACTCTGTATAGAGAAACGTATATTTTAGGCTACAATAAAACTAAATATGTCATAAAACAGCACTGCCTCTTTTCATTTTTTTTACAAAAAAATCTTAAACATATTAGCCACACAAATGTCGTTCAGGCAGCTACACTGATTATCTTATATATTTATAACAAAACGAAGTATAAAACACAACCCTGCCTCTTTTCGTTTAGATTTAAAAAACAATAGGCCTATATTAAACATTAATATGTGGTTTAGGGTGACCAGATTTCTGAAATGGAAACCGGGGACATTTCCTATTTGAGTGGTCAAAATATCACTAAAATCTCATTTGTTATTATCTTTTAATTAAAAAACGGTACAATAAACGGTACAATATATTTTTAAATGTTTATGTTTGTTTATTTGTTGTTGTTGTTGTTGTTGTTGTGGGCTCTCTATATTATTATTAACATTAATAATTATTCTGATTTAGTTTGATTATTAGGATTTTTATGTGGTTTTAATACAATTCAAAATAAAACAGTTAATAGTTGCCATTGTAAATAACAAGCAGTTCAAAACAATATTATATTATAACATGACTTAACAAAAACACATTACAAAAATAAAACATAAATATGATGAATAAAACTATTTAACAAATATTTTAAAATTTTATAATTGAATTGAATTGAATATTTTAATTTTCACAAGTTTATACTACTATATAAGTAATAAATAAAAT
>NC_137114.1:55201592-55204092 GCF_949357685.1 Gobio gobio
TCCAGCAGCCTTGTGCGCGCTGATCCGGCTCAGTGACTTGCAGACATCTGTGGAGGAGAGTGTGATTGGTGGGTCAGCTGAGGGTTTGAGCTTGGTGGCAGTTTCTCTGTTTTCTCTTTCAAAACGAGCGTAAAAGTGATTTAGCTCGTTCAGGAAGTTGACATCAGTGGCTGCGGGGGTGGAGTGGGTGGGTTTGTAGTCACTGATGGCCTGGATGCCCTGCCACATGCGTCGAGGGTCAGAGTTGGAAAAGTGACCCTCTATCTTTAGCTTGTAGCAGTGCTTGGCCTTTTTGATGCCCCTCTTCAGGTTTGCTCTGGATGCGCTGTAGGCTTGTGCATCTCCTGATCTGAAGGCAGTATTGCGTGACTTCAGCAGGAGTCGCACTTCCCTGTTCATCCATGGCTTCTGATTTGGGTATGTGGTGATCTGTTTCTGGGTTGTAACACTGTCAATGGTGGTATTGATATGATCCAATACAGAGGAGGTGTAGGAGTCAATGTCCGTGTGAGCGCCACTGGTGGCTTGAGAAGCAAACATACTCCAGTCTGTGTTTAGAAACCTTTCCTGGAGTGTGGAATCAACCCCCGCAGGCCACACCTTGATGGTCTTCACTGATGGCTTCACACGGTTGATGAGGGGTGAATATTTGGGGATGAGGAACAAAGAGATGTGGTCTGACTGTCCCAGGTGGGGGAGGGGTGTCGCAACGTAAGCTCCCGCCATGTTTGTGTACACGTGGTCTAAGGTTTTGTTTCCTCTGGTGTGGCAGGAAACATGCTGGTGAAACTTGGGTAGCACTGACTTTAAGTTTGAATGATTAAAGTCACCTGCAACAATAAAAGCAGCTTCCGGGTGATCAGTCTGTTGTTTACTGATGGCTGCATGAAGTTCTTTCATAGCAAGCTTGGCATCAGCATCCGGGGGAATATAGGCTGCAGTTATAATGGTGGAAGTGAACTCTCGCGGCAGATAAAACGGTCTACATTTAACCATGAGAAACTCCAGGTTAGCTGAACAATGACTCCCAACAATAACAGAGTTTGTGCACCAGGCTTTGTTAATGTAAATGCACAATCCACCACCTCTGGTCTTACCGGAGCCATCTAATGTTCTATCCGCCCGGAGCGTGTGGCATCCCGCTAGCTCAATAGCTATGGGATTTCTCCGAGAGAAATCCCATAGCTCAATAGATAGATTCAATAGATTCTCAATAGATATCGAAGTCTATGGGATTTCTCCGAGTTTTGATCGGTATTTTTAGGAAAACCGTAAGCCGGATCAGTCTGAAAAGATATAGCAACTGACCTCTCTTACTTTAGTCCGATGCAATCTCCAGTCTTAGATCAGATGAAGTTGTTTAAATGAAGGAATTCTCCCAGAGTTGATCATACAGAAATAACAGGGGCTGATCATGATAAACAAGTCACACCATCCGGGTTTAAGTTTATAGCGTGCAGGGACTAGGCTATATTGGCAGAAATGGGAGATTAATAAACATGCAGAAACAATAAAAACATACAGCGAGCAGCTCTTCATTAAGATCTCATGACTGTACAGGCGATCGCATCGCTCAGATAATGTTGCACAATTAAAATAAAACATGACACACACATGTTGTGTAAATAATAATGTGTCTAAATAAACTGTTATAAAGATTGAAGTTTATTGTAAAGCTCAAATAAGTTTAATTGCTTGTCAAAACTGCGTCTGTCCATTATTTTCTGAGGGATTTATATGACGCCGCCTCTGAGTGTAGATCCGATGCTGGATTGAGTTTACATTACACTGAGATCCGATCACAATGTGTCCTCGACTACCTCTGGACCAGGACACGCTAATCGGATAACATGTGGACAACATCCGGATATAGGTCACATGTTAATGCCAAGTGCAACTGCAGCCTTAGATTGCCATAAACACAGAGGGAGAACTAGAACAAGCCATCTCTCCCAACCTTGCACCCTGAACACAGATTTGCTTTCTTTCATACGGGCTCATCTACTTTCATTTACAATATCTACATATTAATCCTTATTCACTCCGAGTCTTTATGGTAGAGATGATCTTACCCCAGTGTCTCCAGTTTACAGTGAGGATTCTCCAGTCCAACAGAGAGCAGCTTCACTCCTGAGTCTCCTAGATTATTCACAGACAGATCCAGATCTCTCAGGTGTGAGGGGTTTGATCTCAGGGCTGAAGCCAGAGTAGCACAACCTTCATCTGTGACACCACAATGACTCAGCCTGTAGAGAACAATGACACTCTTCACTCTCTCAGATCAGATCAACAGAGACTTCATTATTATAAAGCACAGATCACCATGTTTGATGTTAGTGAGATTTACAGTGAGAGAGAGGGAAAGCTTATATAAAAACTGATATAACAAATTATTTATCACATTAAATAATATGTAAAGATGATCACAGAAATGGATGTGATGGTCATTAAGGATGAATTCATCTTGTTCTTCATGTGTTGAAGTCCTGACTGTGCTGAG
>NC_137114.1:55206592-55219092 GCF_949357685.1 Gobio gobio
CTTTTAATGTTGATGATTATAACTGACAACTAAGGAAAATCCCAAATTCAGTATCTCAGAAAATTAGAATATTGTGAAAAGGTTGAATATTGAAGACACACTCTAATCAGCTGATGAACTCAAAACACCTGCAAAGGCCTTTAAATGGTCTCTCAGTCTAGTTCGGTAGGCGACACAATCATGGGGAAGAAGCTGACCTGACAGCTGTCCAAAAGACGACCTTTGACCCCTTGCACAAGGAGGGCAAGAGACAGAAGGTCATTGCAAAAGAGGCTGACTGTTCACAGAGCTCTGTGTCCAAGCACATTAATAGAGAGGCGAAGGGAATGAAAAGATGTGCTAGAAAAAAGTGTACAAGCAATAGGGATAACCGCACCCTGGAGAGGATTGTGAAACAAAACCCATTCAAAAATGTGGGGGAGATTCACAAAGAGTGGACTGCAGCTGGAGTCAGTGCTTCAAGAACCAGACGTATGCAAGACATGGGTTTCAGCTGTCGCACTCTTGAGCAACAGACAGCGTCAGAAGCATCTCGCCTGGGCTAAAGACAGACAGGACTGGAGCTGCTGAGTGGCCAGAGTTATGTTCTCTGATGAAGTCAACCAGGGTCTCAGAGTCTGGAGGAAGAGAGGAGAGACACACAATCCACGTTGCTTGAGGTCCAGTGTAAAGTTTCCACAGTCAGTGATGGTTTGGGGTGCCATGTCATCTGCTGGTGTTGGTCCACTGTGTTTTCTGAGGTCAAAGGTCAACACAGCCGTATACCAGGACGTTTTAGAGCACTTCATGCTTCCTGCTGCTGACCAACTTTTATGGAGATGCGGATTTCATTTTCCAGCAGGACTGGGACCAGCACACAGTGCCAAAGCAACCAGTGCCTGGTTTAAGAACCATGGTATCCCTGTTCTTAATTGGCCAGCAAACTCGCCTGACCTTAACCTCATAGAACATCTCTGGGGTATTGTGAAGAGGAAGATGCGATATGCCAGACCCAACAATGTAGAAGAGCTGAAGGCCACTATCAAAGCAACCTGGGTTCTCATAACACCTGAGCAGTGCCACAGACTGATCTCCTCATGCCACGCCGCATTGCTGCAGTAATTCAGGCAAAACCAGCCTCAGCTAAGGATTGAGTGCTGGACATGCTCATACTTTTCATGTTCATACTTTTCAGTTGGCCGAGATTTGTATTGGTCTTAAGTAATATTCTAATTTTCTGAGATACTGAATTTGGGATTTATTTGAAATATATCAGTCTGTGTGTAATTAATGAATATAATAGACAAGTTTCACTTTTTGAATGGAATTAGTGAAATAAATAAACTTTTTGATGATATTCTAATTATATATGACCAGCACCTGTATGCTGGGTTCAGTCCTTTTTGTTGGGTGGTTTTCACTATGACGACTAGATTTTGGGTCACTCCCTGCCGAGTTAGCAGCTGGGTTACTCTCACTGACAGTAGTAATAGTGCTCCCCATCACAAACATGTCCAGCTAATGGGTCACATAACCAGCGCACTATCAAATCTTTACAGAGAGAAAAGAGAAGACTGCACCCATATCAACATCACAGAGTGTAGTGTCATGAAGCATGCCTTCTGCCGCTGCCACACGTGCAGTCTGGGAATCTTTGTTGATTACACTGGGAGTCATGTAGAGTGATCATACCATGCTCGACTGAAAGTGAAGCCTTTAATGTCAGAATGAGGAGATGACACCAGCTACAGCTGCTTTAGCACAGAGCAGGGGTGTCCAAACTCGGTCCTGGAGGGCCACGGTCCTGCAGAGTTCAGCTCCATCTTGCCTCAACACTCCTGCCCGGAAGCTTCTAGTATGCCTTGATGAGCTGATTTAGCTGTGTTTGATAGGGGTTGGAGCTGTACTCTGCAGGACAGGACAGTGGCCCTTCAGGACCGACTTTAGACACCCCTAGTGTCTCATCAGAAGACTGGATTAACCCCCTCCATTCATATGGATTTATTTGACCATCTCTTTATGAACGTTTTGAAGCCTCAGAGTTTTGGTTGAACAGACTTTCAATGGAAGGACAGAAATCTCTCAGATTTCATAAAACATATCTTCATTTGTGTGCTAAAGATGAATGAAAGTCTTATGGGTTTGGAACGACATGAGGGAGAGTAAATTGGGGCGGCAGTGGCTCAGTGGTTCATGTAGGTTGTCTACAAACCGGAAGGTTGGTGGTTCGATCCCCGGTTCCACCTGACCAAGTGCCGAGGTGTCCATGAGCAAGACACCTAACCCCAGCTGCTCCCGACGAGCTGGATGGCGCCTTGCATGGCTGACACCGCCATCGGTGTGTGAATGTGTGTGTGAATGGGTGAATGTGAGGCAAAATGTAAAGCGCTTTGGATGGCCGTAGGTCTGTTAAAAGCGCTATATAAATGCAGTCCATTTACCATTTACCAAATTATATTTTTGGGTGAATTAACCCTTTGAAATATTCAAACCATTAGAGTGATACTGTAGTAGTGCTACAGTGGTTGGATTAGAAGCATGACTGCCTCCGGATCGTCTTTGCAAGTTTTACTGAAACATCCTCGCGGGTTCTAAAGAAACAATACCTCCCCTTCATTAAAGAGGCTTCTGAGAGGTGGCAAATAAGCAGTTGAGCAAGTTATTAAAATAAAGTCACAAGTTTTAACCATGTTAATGTTTTGAATTTAATATTTTGAAGAGCTTTAAAACAGTCAATGTGAACAACAATACATTTTGGTTATCTTGCCACAGATGCAGATATCTGAAACATCAACTATAGTTAATGCATGTCAGATGAAACAAAATGCCCAATCACAGCAGCCACTTCTGCTTTTTCTTCATATCAGTCGATGTTCCCACGATGTTCAGCACTTCCATCACTAAAAACAAGAAAGCATTGCAGTGTGAAATGTTTAATATTTAAAAAATGTTCAGACTTATAAAATCTAAAAAACTGCCATACTAGCGAGCTTGTTCTCCTGTTTTATCAACAATTTCCTCGCTCGCTGCGGCCCTCATTTTCCACTTATCACTCCCCGCCGGTTCTGTTACAGAAGAGTCCAACACGAGACAACGATATGGCGCAACCAGACAGGATACTGTTACATGATTGGCTGTTAGCGGGTCACGCCCTACGTTGCTAGGTTACCAGAGAGCGAGTGCCTTTGTTCATGCAACCAAACTTGCTTCTCAACCTCTGGTTTCTTCCGACAAAGAAAAAAAAATTATCGAACGTTTTATCGAACGCATTTTTATTGATATCGGTTACGTGTCTATCGTGATACATATCGTTATCGTTTTATCGGCCAGCCCTACGCAGTGCTGAGTTTATTTACACACGTGCAGCTCATGATACAGCATCTCAGAACAGCTCATTTACTGTGAACACAGCTGAAAACACCGGATCATGAGCTGCCCGATGTCAAACAACAGTACTCGAACCATCAGCACACATTTATTAGCTGACAGTCAGATAAAAATAAAAAGATTGATGTGTAACATTTAAATAAATTATAAAATTTTATTACATTTCAGGAATCATAAGAATAGACAATTTTTTTCTACAGTATAATGTTATCCAATCACTCCATTCAAACTGGGTTTGACAATCATCTGTCATAGTCACCCTGCAGTAATCTGTGATCGCACAGACCAGGGCCCTCATTTATCAATGGTGCGTACACACAGATCTGTGCGTAGTGAGTGCGTAAAAGAACAGTTTCACGCAAAGTGTGGGATCTAACAACTTGAACTTGGACGTAGAAATGTGTGTAAATATAAGCACATCTCTGAGCACGCTTACGCTGAGAATCTAGTGCTAGAACAGCGACACTACACATAAAAAGCATTTAAGACAGTTTGCATTAAGCAGATCACATATGTCCTGTTTCCTTTAATTATAAAACACTCAATGTCTCATTTTTGTAGGTGTAAACAAGATGTGTAATTTTTGTCAAACCCTATAAAAGACAGCTGTGACAAATGTAATTTATTTCCTTGGACCCAACCTACATCCAGTTCCCTTACCGAAATCCTCAACAAGCTGGAATAAAATGGGGCTTTCATGCTATCGAATTTGATGATGTAAATAGAAAAGGGTTTCATTCTGTTAACATGCAAATCATTTATGATGCAAATTTGTTGTTGTTAAACGTCGTTGCGCAACTCCTTCTGTGTTTGTGAAGTTCCTCTTCTTCGCCACAATTGCAGTGAGGAAAAAACACAATCACGTGATTTTTAAAGGGAGTGTTGTCCCCATATATGGTTGATTGGAGGCGTTTCCGAATGCTTATGACCGTGAACAAGAATTGCACATGTGGGATTTATCAACATTGAGTGCTTACTCATGTGCGTAAGAACTGTGGTGCGCATGTTTGATAAATACAGATTTTATTGTACTTAGGCCCATTTTAAATTTCATTCGTAGGACAAAATATAGAACCTTTTCTACGCACTGTTGATAAATGACCCACAGTTCAGAACATGTGATTTGCGGATTAATTGCAAAATTTAACCAAAAGTCCAGTGCTCAGATACTGTACAAAATAAAATATTAAAAAACAAACTGGCTTAAACACTAATGTATCTTACAAAACGACACAATACCTGTTCTGAACTTGCTTCTGGCAAACAGGGTGTAAATATCTCAGTGGAGGCAACATCTGTGTTCATCTGTAAAGGAGAGGATGAAAAGAAACACTGCTGTAAGACACTCGCTGGAGCTCAAGAAGCTGCAAAATAAGACTAAACCTAGACATGTAGTTTTTGGAAACAAACTGAATAAACATGGGTTACTCTGAAGGCATTCTGTTCCCTCTATAACTAATACACTACAGTGTCCTAGTAAACCTGTCTGTCCTCATAATGCAGTGTGTTTTCAGGTTCACACACTCATGCTCCAGTGTTTCCTCTATAACTAATACACTACAGTGTCCTAGTAAACCTGTCTGTCCTCACAATGCAGTGTGTTTTCAGGTTCACACACTCATGCCCCAGTGTTTCCTCTATAACTAATACACTACAGTGTCCTAGTAAACCTGTCTGTCCTCACAATGCAGTGTGTTTTCAGGTTCACACACTCATGTCTTGTGTTCCCTATATAACTAATACACTACAGTGTAGGGATGGGCATTTTTGTCAATTTCTCATTTCGATCATCGATAGGTCTCAAAAACGAGTACTCGAGTAATTGGGGGCGGGGCATGTGCAGGGGGCGGGGCATGTCCGTCATTGAGATAATGAAAATACTGTTATGAAAATGGTTGTTGACAAATACAAACGTGACATGAAAACGGGTATATGAAAACATGAACATATAAAACAAAAAATAACTGCTAGATTATGATGCATAAATGTCTTTGAAAAAGAAACATCTTTATAAAATGACCGTCTCAAATAACCAAGTCAGTAATATCGAGCATTGCCTTTGAGCTGAAACTGTGAAATAACACCACCCTGCAGAGCTTGCTATCTGGTTAATAAACTCAACCAAACGCACCCTATATCAATATTAATATGAGATTATTATGAACCTATAACGACATAAATCAACACAAAAGGACGTGAATGCGCACGTGAACTTCAGCGTGCTAGATTTTACAGCCGAAGGGTTTGAAACGGAACATTTTGAATGCGCTCTTCCCTTAACAACGCTGATACACGGACAACGAAAGCACACAGAAACATTTTATTAAAATCCTGTTCTCATTATAATGCTTTGACAGATTGACTCTGCACATCATGCACTTAATTTTATTATTCATGATCGAAGCGTTACAGACATCACTGCGCGTTTTCAAACTCATAGCGAAAAACCAACTTTAAATAAACTAGGTCTACTGTTAAAAAATACGAGAACAGTATAGCAGTGCTCCATTACTAATATCAATGATTCTGAGAAAGAAATAGCCTATCTGAAAAGAATATGACCGTCTCTAAACCATCATGTCGAGCATGAAATATGCGTTTGAGCTGAAACTGAAGAGAATGAACAACAGCCGGTATAACGGCAGCGCTTTTCTAGCTTATTAAGCTCAACCAAACGCTTCTTATATTAGATTAAACAGATAGACAACATAAAAGTATCTTACAACGTGCATCTGCAGATAAGGACGCGGATGCTCACATGAACTTCACGCGCTAGTCTGAGTGTTCTCGCTAGTTTCTCTGTGGATCAGCTGATACACGGGGAACTAAGCACAGATCATTTACAGCATTCTAATTTCCATCGTGTTTTCATTATAATGCTATGTAGGCTATGACAGATTGGCGCTGCACATCTTGCACTAACCATTCAATGATCTCATGATTCCAGACATCACTGCAGTGCACGCCTTTATTTCGCCGCGGTCTGGAGGCGTGCTGTAAAACGCTAACCAATCAGACCTCCGCAAAACGATGCAATAACCAATAAAAAAAGAGACAAATATATTTTTTTCAGGGCGATCATCGTTCTCATGATCGATGATCGCTGTCACGTTCGAGTACTCGATTACTCGACCACTGTTGCCCATCCCTACTACAGTGTCCTAGTAAACCTGTCTGTCCTCACAATGCAGTGTGTTTTCAGGTTCACACACTCATGCCCCAGTGTTTCCTCTATAACTAATACACTACAGTGTCCTAGTAAACCTGTCTGTCCTCACAATGCAGTGTGTTTTCAGGTTCACACACTCATGCCCCAGTGTTTCCTCTATAACTAATACACTACAGTGTCCTAGTAAACCTGTCTGTCCTCACAATGCAGTGTGTTTTCAGGTTCACACACTCATGCTCCAGTGTTTCCTCTATAACTAATACACTACAGTGTCCTAGTAAACCTGTCTGTCCTCACAATGCAGTGTGTTTTCAGGTTCACACACTCATGCCCCAGTGTTTCCTCTATAACTAATACACTACAGTGTCCTAGTAAACCTGTCTGTCCTCACAATGCAGTGTGTTTTCAGGTTCACACACTCATGCCCCAGTGTTTCCTCTATAACTAATACACTACAGTGTCCTAGTAAACCTGTCTGTCCTCACAATGCAGTGTGTTTTCAGGTTCACACACTCATGCCCCAGTGTTTCCTCTATAACTAATACACTACAGTGTCCTAGTAAACCTGTCTGTCCTCACAATGCAGTGTGTTTTCAGGTTCACACACTCATGCCCCAGTGTTTCCTCTATAACTAATACACTACAGTGTCCTAGTAAACCTGTCTGTCCTCACAATGCAGTGTGTTTTCAGGTTCACACACTCATGCCCCAGTGTTTCCTCTATAACTAATACACTACAGTGTCCTAGTAAACCTGTCTGTCCTCACAATGCAGTGTGTTTTCAGGTTCACACACTCATGCCCCAGTGTTTCCTCTATAACTAATACACTACAGTGTCCTAGTAAACCTGTCTGTCCTCACAATGCAGTGTGTTTTCAGGTTCACACACTCATGCTCCAGTGTTTCCTCTATAACTAATACACTACAGTGTCCTAGTAAACCTGTCTGTCCTCACAATGCAGTGTGTTTTCAGGTTCACACACTCATGCCCCAGTGTTTCCTCTATAACTAATACACTACAGTGTCCTAGTAAACCTGTCTGTCCTCACAATGCAGTGTGTTTTCAGGTTCACACACTCATGCCCCAGTGTTTCCTCTATAACTAATACACTACAGTGTCCTAGTAAACCTGTCTGTCCTCACAATGCAGTGTGTTTTCAGGTTCACACACTCATGTCCCAGTGTTTCCTCTATAACTAATACACTACAGTGTCCTAGTAAACCTGTCTGTCCTCACAATGCAGTGTGTTTTCAGGTTCACACACTCATGCCCCAGTGTTTCCTCTATAACTAATACACTACAGTGTCCTAGTAAACCTGTCTGTCCTCACAATGCAGTGTGTTTTCAGGTTCACACACTCATGTCCCAGTGTTTCCTCTATAACTAATACACTACAGTGTCCTAGTAAACCTGTCTGTCCTCACAATGCAGTGTGTTTTCAGGTTCAGACACTCATGTCCCAGTGTTTCCTCTATAACTAATACACTACAGTGTCCTAGTAAACCTGTCTGTCCTCACAATGCAGTGTGTTTTCAGGTTCACACACTCATGCCCCAGTGTTTCCTCTATAACTAATACACTACAGTGTCCTAGTAAACCTGTCTGTCCTCACAATGCAGTGTGTTTTCAGGTTCACACACTCATGCCCCAGTGTTTCCTCTATAACTAATACACTACAGTGTCCTAGTAAACCTGTCTGTCCTCATAATGCAGTGTGTTTTCAGGTTCACACACTCATGTCCCAGTGTTTCCTCTATAACTAATACACTACAGTGTCCTAGTAAACCTGTCTGTCCTCACAATGCAGTGTGTTTTCAGGTTCACACACTCATGCTCCAGTGTTTCCTCTATAACTAATACACTACAGTGTCCTAGTAAACCTGTCTGTCCTCACAATGCAGTGTGTTTTCAGGTTCACACACTCATGTCCCAGTGTTTCCTCTATAACTAATACACTACAGTGTCCTAGTAAACCTGTCTGTCCTCACAATGCAGTGTGTTTTCAGGTTCACACACTCATGCCCCAGTGTTTCCTCTATAACTAATACACTACAGTGTCCTAGTAAACCTGTCTGTCCTCACAATGCAGTGTGTTTTCAGGTTCACACACTCATGCCCCAGTGTTTCCTCTATAACTAATACACTACAGTGTCCTAGTAAACCTGTCTGTCCTCACAATGCAGTGTGTTTTCAGGTTCACACACTCATGCTCCAGTGTTTCCTCTATAACTAATACACTACAGTGTCCTAGTAAACCTGTCTGTCCTCACAATGCAGTGTGTTTTCAGTTTCACACACTCATGTCCCAGTGTTTCCTCTATAACTAATACACTACAGTGTCCTAGTAAACCTGTCTGTCCTCACAATGCAGTGTGTTTTCAGGTTCACACACTCATGTCCCAGTGTTTCCTCTATAACTAATACACTACAGTGTCCTAGTAAACCTGTCTGTCCTCACAATGCAGTGTGTTTTCAGTTTCACACACTCATGTCCCAGTGTTTCCTCTATAACTAATACACTACAGTGTCCTAGTAAACCTGTCTGTCCTCACAATGCAGTGTGTTTTCAGGTTCACACACTCATGTCCCAGTGTTTCCTCTATAACTAATACACTACAGTGTCCTAGTAAACCTGTCTGTCCTCACAATGCAGTGTGTTTTCAGTTTCACACACTCATGTCCCAGTGTTTCCTCTATAACTAATACACTACAGTGTCCTAGTAAACCTGTCTGTCCTCACAATGCAGTGTGTTTTCAGGTTCACACACTCATGCTCCAGTGTTTCCTCTATAACTAATACACTACAGTGTCCTAGTAAACCTGTCTGTCCTCACAATGCAGTGTGTTTTCAGGTTCACACACTCATGTCGTGTGTTTCCTATTTAACTAATACACTACAGTGTCCTAGTAAACCTGTCTGTCCTCACAATGCAGTGTGTTTTCAGGTTCACACACTCATGTCCCAGTGTTTCCTCTATAACTAATACACTACAGTGTCCTAGTAAACCTGTCTGTCCTCACAATGCAGTGTGTTTTCAGGTTCACACAGCGCTTGACTCTACATCAAATCTCTATCAACTTTATACTTTTCAGATGTACAATAAATAAACATAATATTAAAAATTCATCTGGCTTAAACACTAATGTATCTTACAAAACGACACAATACCTGTTTTGAACTTGCTTCTGGCAAACAGGGTGTGGATTGTATCAACCTTATTTTGAAAATATGAACAAGGCTTGTTTTACGGATATTACAAATAAGGAAAACGGAGCAAGAAAAGAACAAGATCTGCTAAAACTCAAAATATCATGCCCTTTTCTAACTAATCCTAAACTAACTTTTCTTCACGGGACAGAAAAGCCCTCTTTGTTCTCTTTATATGGGTCATTCTCCTTCTGATGATTGTGAAAGAGTGCGCCGGTGTCTACTGTTGCTATTATCAGAGGCCACTTTATCTGATTGATGGACAAAACGCACAGCTTATATTTTATATAAAATAACAGTGACGTTTTCACGCAATGAAAGCGTTTTATTTCAACAGTAGTGACCGCAGTGACGACTTTGCAGTTGACAATGGCTTGAGCGGTTTGACTCAGAACTATTCCTGTCTCGACAGAGAGCTGTCATCTGCTCTTGTGATCTGTATCTGCTTGCGCGTTACACGCGAATGGTGCTTTTGTGCATTCAAGCGTTTGAAGCGAATTCGCATCTGACGCCCCAGTTGAAAAATTTGAACTTTGGCATCAATTCGCGGCACGTTAACCAATCAGGAGCCTGCTCGCTGCGGTCATGTGGTAAAGTGATGTGATGAGAAACCCTGCATAATTTAAAAATACTACTATTGTGTCACAAAATTTAGTTTTAAGACTTTTTCAGGTGACAATGTAGTTGTTTAAAGCTCAAATCTGTGGTTTATTTATAAAGAGAGCGCCTATTTTAAAAAAAAATCTTGTGTTTTTGGAATTGTGAGATCCAGGCGATCACCGGGCAATCAGCGCTCATAACCCCGGCGAGAGCAGCCTTTCCTCGGCCAGTCCTTCTGCCGTCTGCCGCTGGCTCTGATGTCCTGTAGCGGCTCATCTTGTGTAGATCTAACGGGCGATCTTTGGTGTCATGAATCTATAATTTGTTGTCTGCCAAATCGTTTTGACTGAGGGCAAAGAGAAGTTTCATAACTTTTTATTTTAAGGATATTTAAATATACATGCAGTGAAGATAATGTAGGAGTCGCCTGGACCACATTTGTGTGGCTATTAATGCTTAATATATATTTTTAATGAAAATGAAAAGAGGCAGAGTGGTTTTTTATGACATATTTCATATTTTATGAGTGCCTTGAACGCGCGTCAATTTCGCATCCAGCTCTCGATTTCTACGCGCGTCCAATTCGCTGCGGACGCGCGAATGCATTCATTGACGCTCTATTCGCGTTTGGTGTGAACGCAGCATGACACGTGTCAATGAGCTACGTACAGAGAGCTGTCATCTGCTCATGTGATGGCAGTGGCCGTCCTGAGGAGAACGTGGGCTGCTCTAACACGTATCAATGAGCGACGGACAGAGAGCAAGCCCAATCCAGTGAAGGCGGTAAAGAAAACAGTGTGTGTCTGTGAAGGCGAGCTGTGAAGGTGTGGATGACGCAGCACGATTCAAAAATACATGTTTCAAGATCGATTTGTAATCGATGCATCGAGAAAACGAGTGAATCGTTACACCCCTAATTATTGGCACTGGAATCTGATATTGGCTACATTTAAAACAACAATGTGAATAGCTGTACTAAAAAATCTGATCTGAGCACAGACTGTGATGACGCGTTTCAACGGTCATCAATATCGTAAATCCTGCAACGTTTTTTGTAATTTCATTTTTAAAAATATATATACATTTATAACACTAATACTTTGTATTTTATTGCTTTTGCATAAAATGACAAAAACAAGTTACCGCTGCTGTGAGGGTGTTACTAATACAGCGTCTATGGGAGTGATGGTGAAAATTAACATCTTAATTTTAAATTAACATCTTAACATCTCATCACATACGTGTGATGGTACATGTCTTCAAATGCACTATTGTGTTGTACTCTGACATTATAAAACAGGACAGATGTATGTGGTGTACCTTTAAATCTGTGGATATACGGCTGCTCGAGGTGTGGCTCGTCAGGTCTGGAGTTAATGTGGTCTTAGGTCTGCGTCGTCCATTTCATCTGGCTGCAGAATTAAAGGCATAGTATTTTAAACAGAATAAAAAAAAGCATACAAATATTTGCAAATACACAAATCTAATATGATACTCACTCTATTTTTTCCCTCTTTTTGAAAGTTGTGAAATCACCATTGTGGCGTTTTTCTTTTGCTATTTGAGTAAATCGGCACACAAAAAAATATTTAATGTATTCATTCACAGCTATAATATTTAACCCAACTATGATGACTTCCGCTCGGAGAAACCTGGAAATGTGAAATGGGTCTATAGAGCACCAAGGCTCGTAGTGTGAACGTCGCCTTAAGTGTACACGCTCAGAAAAGTGTATGTTAGATCAGCGTGTAAATATAAAGTTTATCTGGCAAGGCTTTAAAACGCATGCAAACATAAGCTTTCATGATGGCGAAGATTGCGATGCCACTCTATCGCTGCGCTGCAAAACATGTGTGAACGTAGGGCTGTAACGATTTGACCAAAAATAAAAATCTCGATGAAATTAACATTTTACCTCGATTACGATTAACGAACGATTATTTTGCTCTTCTTTTTTTTTTGCTTTCCTTTTTTGCCCTTATAGTTCACTGATAAGGTTTGTACTGTAAATATTTTCTACTATTAAAGGTGGGACATTTTTTTTCTAATGAAAGTGCATTTCTTTGTGATTTTAAAATACTTGAAGGAAACGGTTGACTTTCAGCAGTTATTGTCTGTGGGGCAGATTTCTGCTTGTTGTACACCAGATACAGATA
>NC_137114.1:55224092-55444092 GCF_949357685.1 Gobio gobio
GACGGCTGCATACTAGTGAGGGCGTGTCTTTCCTAGTCCAGTCCTTCTGAGGCTTGTAGACTCCAGTCCTCCTCAGCATTAAACACTAGGAGACGCTCTAGTAAGTGCTCATGGCTACGCCACACGTGTTCCCGCCCCCACGGTCACGCCACCAAAATACTGTGCAAACTTCACTTTGGAGAAATACTTTGTATTAAAGATCTTTATATTAACTGGCTCTTCTATGAATGAATGCAGTGAATGCCAGCCGTCTGTGTCTCCAGTGGCTCACATTATTGGCAGTTTAGTGTTGAGGGATTAATTTACACCAAAACTAAAGATAACGTGTGCCTTCATCTCTGAAAACATTATTTGTGTCTCACATTTCATAATGAGCTCAGATAAGCTCAGCTCGTTCTCCAGCAGGTCTTTATCATGAATGTGAATGTGTGCAAAGGATTGTGGATGATTGAGCTGAATTAAAGATGCGAAATGAAGGCTGGCGTCAAAGGATCCTTCAAACTGAGACGGCCTTCAGAGGCACTTGATGACGTGGCCATCGAGATATGCAGCCTTACTAGGACACAGCCTCCGTTTGAGAAACACCCGCAAATTATGTACAATATCCCAGAAATCAATCTGTGCCCCATGATTTAAACACCTCTGACCTCTGTGTGTCTCTGTTCATAATGTTTTAGACTGTAATGATTGAACTCAGTGTTACTTACTCATCATTTCCAGCTCCAATTAAGCTGAACAGTTTAAACTTCTGCATCGTCTCCTCTGAGGACAACAACACAAAAACTAAAGCTGACCACTGAGATGAGGAGAGTTTCACAGCACGTAATCCTCCAGAGCTCGTATGAGGTTGAGCTTCGTTCACTAGTGAAAGATCACCCAGTTCATTCAGACAGTGAAACAGATTGATGTATTTATCTGGAGAGGGATTCTCACTGATCTTTTCTTTAATATAGTCGACTGTTTCCTCATTGTTGTGAGAGCCGTTTCCTGTCTGTGTCTTTAGTTCTTGTAAGAGACTCTGATTGGACTTCACTGACAGACCCAGAAGGAAACGAAGGAAAAGGTCCAGATGCCCATTTTTACTGTCTAAAGCCTCATCCACAGCTCTCTGATGGAGATCAGAAAGTGAAGCTGTGTCTCCATTAGTTGGTTTGGTAATCTGGTCAAACACATTGATGTTCTTGTTTATAAAGGAGAGATGCACATATAGAGCCGCTAGATGTTCCTGAATGCTCAGATGAACAAAGCAGAACACTTTCCCCTGATACAAGCCCAACTCCTCTCTGAAGATCTGAGTGCACAATCCTGAGTACACTGATGCTTCTGTCACATCAATGCCACACTCTCTCAGGTCTTCCTCATAGAAGATCAGGTTTCCTTTCACAAGCTGCTGATACGCCAGTTTCCCCAGTTTGACAATCATGTCTTCATCTTTCACTTTCTTCTCATAGTCCTTCTCATGTTTGATGTTGGTCTGAAGGATCAGGAAGTGTGTGTACATTTGAGTGAGAGTCTTGGGAATCTCTCCAGTCTCTGCTCCGCTCAACATCTTCTCCAGAACAGTGGCTGAGATCCAGCAGAAAACTGGGATGTGACACATAATAAAGAGGCTCCTTGATGACTCCAGGTGTGAGATGATCCTGTGGGCCAGACTCTGATCACTGATTCTCTTCCTGAAGTATTCCTCCTTCTGTGGGTCACTGAAGCCTCGTACCTCTGTCACTCGATGGACACACTCAGAGGGGACGAGATCAGCTGCTGCGGGTCTGGAGGTGATCCAGATGAGAGCAGAGGGAAGCAGATTCCCCACAATGAGGTTCGTCAGCAGCTCGTCCACTGAGGCTGATTCAGTCACATCACACAACCTCACATTGCTCTGAAAATCAAGAGACAGACGACACTCATCCAGACCATCAAAGATGAAGGACACTTTATACTGATCACTGGATATTTCCATCTCTTTGGTTTCAGGGAAAAAGACATGAAGAAGATCTGAAAGACTGAGTGTTTGGTCCTTCATCAAGTTGAGCTCTCTGAAAGGAAGTGGAAATATGAGCTGGACGTCCTGATTCTGTTTCCCTTCAGCCCAGTCCAGGATGAACTTCTGCACAGAGACTGTTTTTCCAATGCCAGCGACTCCCTTTGTCAGCACAGTTCTGATGGGTTTGTCTTGTCCAGGTAAAGGTCTAAAGATGTCACTGCATTTGATCGGTGTGTCCTCTGTTTCTGCTCTCCTGGACTGTGTCTCAATCTGTCTCACCTCATGCTCATTATTGATCTCTCCACTTTCACTCTCTGTGATGTAGAGCTCTGTGTAGATCTCATTCAGGAGTGTTGGGTTTCCCTGCTTTGATATTCCCTCACACACACACTCAAACTTCTTCCTCAGATTTGATCTCAATGTGTCGAGGACTTCAGCAGGTTTAGAGTCATGGCTGTAAGATTAAAATACCACATTATTACACAAGTTTAGAGAAGTAAATAGCCATAGATCACAAAATGGATGACTTGTTTGCTTTATTATGGGACCCAGAACATCATACGGTTTCTGAAATGTTTCAATCATTAATCATGTGTTTGAGTGATATGTGATGTCATTGCAGCTCCTAAAATTAAACAACAACAAAAGTCCCACATTTTACCTGAAACCAGGACACATGCTTTCATTCAAGTCTTGTGGTTGAATCTCAGGCATGAACACAGTTTTGTTTTTAACTGGTCTGGATTGAAGATTTGACCTTAAATCAGAACACACTGATATTGATGTAATTGTGTCATTAACTGAGTAACAGACCAACAGCTTTTACAGTGTGTGAATGTATTAACAATACAATACATAGAGCTTTACACAAGAGCACAATGATCATCATTAATAGACTGAAACTTACAGGATCTGAACTCATTACATTGATGTATATTAATAACAACTTCATAAAAATAAAATACTATAAGCATAACGTTTATTGAGATGATATACCTGAGATCAGGCCGTGTGTCTCCACTCTTAAAATTTGTTGGCGGATCCATAGACTGGTCACTCTTCATAGACACACAGCTGGACTCTGGTCTTGATCTCTTCTGCTGGACTGAACTGGTTTTAAAACTAAGTAAAATAGAAAGCATACAGACTCATACATGTTGTGCACTTTTACTGGAAACTTCTGTCTTAGGAAAGATCAGCGAGTGTTGTAACACTTTTGCTGTAACGTCTGTAACTCAGAGGTGTTTCACTGTCTCTCAAACTTTGATGACAATTATTTTGAGAAATGAACTTTTCAAATGTTAAAAATGATTCAAAAAAATAAAAAAGCGACTGAGAAAAACGGTATTATTAAGAATTCAAAACAAACAAATTGAAAACAACTATAGAATTATAGAACGATTCAACAGGTGAACATCAACGACGATCACAAGACTCTTTTCAGTGGCCAGGAAATAGTACTTTAATTCAAACACGTAGAAACAGGAAGGTGAAAACTGAGGGAACATGACAAAACCGCACCTCAACATTGACCAGATCAGACACTGACTGAAAGAAATGAGGAGTATAAATACTAGAACACATGAGGGAGCTTATTAACAGGTGAAAGACATGACTAATCAGGACTGACAGGGGAAAACTAGATCACAATGAAAAACACAAACACAGCAGACATGTAACAGACTTAAGAGAGCAATGTTTTGCTCAGCTTTACAGATAAACCACATTACTGTCCTCTAGTAACGGTACTCTTGCTGTGAAACATCCCTGTTCTGACAGACACTGTGAAACTTTCAACAAATCTGAACCAGCGGTTAGAAAAATCAGCTCAATTTTACACCTATTCTATTATATAAAGGTGGAAAAATCTCAGATTACATTTACTTGATATCATTGCTAGTATTAGACTGACTGACTGATATATTTAGCTTCTAATTAAAAAAAAATCATACTATAAGCATCACTTTTATAGAGATGATATACCTGAGAGGCCGTTTGTCTCCACTCTTAAACTTCATTGGCGGATCCATAGAGCGGTCACTCTTCATAGACACACAGCTGGACTCTGGGTTTGAGCTCTTCTGCTGGACTGAACTGGAACAGAGAACAGATTCAGTTTAATCCTTTAGATTACTGTGATCATTCTTTATGAGAGGAACCAAATTAATAAAAACACATTCATCTTTCATCAAAAACACTTTGGGGAAACTTAATGATTGATTAATTTAATATTTCATGTTAGTTTTAAAACAAAAATAATATTTGTTCTGTAAACTGTAGGGAGGGCTGAAACAATTCCTCGATAACTCGAGTTACTTGTATTCAAATAATAATTTGCTTCATGCTTCGAAGCGTCATGTAGTCCCTTTAACACGGTAATGATGCAGAAAGAAATTTTTTGTGTAAGGACTCGGATCACGGTTATATCCGCGGGTCAGGTGGGTAAAGTAATAGTGGATGAGAGTTAAATCATTAATGTTTTGATTTTAATAAAGACGTGGAACTCTCATTTCACGGTAAAATGCAATGAATGTGGCTCATTCTTTAACGTTCGGTTTCAGCTCACCTCAAGATCAAAGACCGCAATGCGAGAGAGAGCAGCATCAGCACTGGTGATATAATTTAGTCTCGCTATTTTTAAATGAAGACTTCTGTGTGTCGAGCTTCAAGATGCGACGCTGAACATTTAAGCTTAATTTGCGGCAGTTCGCGTGTCAGCTGAAGAGATACTCTAAACACATGAACAGCATGAATGGAGTTTGCCGTCATTGTGATGTATATGTGAAATGTTTAATGAGACTATATATACTTTATATCTGCAAAGTACACCATTAAAATGTTCTCAAAGCTAAGCGCAACGAATAGCAGAACGAGCTGTAACTGTTGTGTGAGCGTGATATTAGCGCTTCTGCTCTCAGAGCTGCATCCTTTCATTGATTTGCGCAATTTAAATCTAATTTAATCATATTTAAAGCTCCTAACTTAATAAAACAAGCGGTGTTACTATGATGAATGATTAGCTCAAATGTAGATCTGTATGTGTGATGTAGCTACTTTATCTGAATTAAACACATCTCTCGTGTTTCCTCATGTTCCAGCGGTTACTCCTTTGTGTGCTGTATAGGTTGCCGACCCTGGTTTAGGTTTTTTAAAGAAATTTGGCCAAAGATTTTTAAAGCAGCCTACTTCAGTGTAGCTAATATGTTATGATTTCATCTGCGCTTAACACTGAGAATTTGAATAATTGTATATGATGATCGGGTGCGGATCTATATCAGAGAAAATCAGAGGTTGTGGGTGGATGGTTTGTTTTTAACAGCGGATTCGGTGGTGTTAGAGCTGATCCGCACATCTCTACTCTTGCTCTTATTCCAAGTTTCCTTCCTGTACAATATTTTTTGCTTCTTACAAAAGCCACAAAGCCTTCAGAAGACAGAAAAGGCTTATGTCATGCCTGAGCTGAAGCTAACACTTGAAAGTTCAGTTGCACAACATAAATGCAATGTTTAGGCTTTATTATTATTTATATTACTATTGTTTTGTATATGGTTTAGTTTTAGGTTGTACTATGTTTACTTTTTTTAAGTAATTTGAAACTGATTTTTATTGTTTTATGATTTTTTTATTTATATATTAGTATTTTGAATATAATATGGCAATTGAATGCACTAAACTGGTTTAGTTTTCACAGATATTAATGTATGCAATTTCAGCAATAAAACATATTACGTTAGTTGTTCATTTCAAGATACCCGTCTTATTTTCTTATTTTCTTATATTCTTGTATATTTAGTATTTCTCTTTAATAAAGAAAAAGTACTTCTTATCCGATTACTCAATTCATTGATGGAATAATTGGTAGAATACTCGATTACTAAAATAATCGATAGCTGCAGCCCTAATAAACTGTTTCTTTGATTTGTGTGTGTGTGTGTGTGGTCTTTTTCAGTGATGTAACACAATATTTATCAGTGTGTGTTGAAAGTACCTGCATCCTGGAGAGAAATCTCCATCTGTGGATCCTTGTGGATCAGCCATGATGAAGCTGCAGGAGAATCTGATGAGTTTGATCTCCTCCACTGACTCTGAATGAACAAACATCAGACACTAAATTAAATAATTAAAATAAATGGTAAATGGTAAATGGACTGCATTTATATAGCGCTTTTAACAGACCAATGACCATCCAAAGCGCTTTACACATTTCCTCACATTCACCCATTCACACACCGACGGCGGTGTCAGCCATGCAAGGCGCCATCCAGCTCGTCAGGAGCAACTGGGGTTAGGTGTCTTGCTCATGGACACCTCGACACTTGAGCTGTGTCTCATTTCGAAAGGCTGCATCCTCCGGAGGTCGCATTTGAAGTCTGCATGCGTCTGAAGGCTGTCTCATTTCAAAAAAGTAAGTAGGATACTCCGAATGCGACCTTCAAATGCGCCCTTCTTTTCAGGAATTCGGAGTGTGCATAAGATGTATCCTTCGTTGCTGCAGATAACCCACAATTCTTTGCGTCGCCATTAACTACCGTCATATGTTTCTTTTTTTGTATTTGAAAAAGGGCGGCACCGGCTGATAACAACGTTACACATGCAAGCGAAGATGTTCATTCTTAATATTTACTATTGTTTTTAATCATGTTAATAAACAACTTTATTGTATAGCATCTCTTTTTTGCTTTAGTTTTTCTTAAAATTATCTAAAAATCATGAACACTGGGTTAAATTATGTAATTTGTAGCAGTTTCACAGACAGTGCTCATCTATAATAATATTGTATTTGACCAAAATAGTACTATTATGTATAGATAAATGTATTTGTAATTATCGCCTCATTACCCTACAACTTACTTGAAACGTCCTCTGGTAAAAACAGATAAACTTTGTTCTTCTTAATATCCTCCTCCTTTGTCTCTGTAACAGATATCTGTTGTGCGCAGCTCCTCAAGTATTGAACAAAAAACAACAACAAATGAACACATCTATTAAAAATTACTTTCCAACGTTATAAATAATTTTCATTAATTTAACTGGGGTGAGTGAGAGAGCGCTGTGAACGTGTTGGCATAGCAACGTGATACTTCCGGTTTCCTTTTCTGCCCATGCTTCCTACGAAGGACGTCTCGTTTAAATTCTGATTAAGGACACTCCGTGTACTGCATCCTTCACAGGATGCGTCCCCCAACCTACATGAACCACTGAGCCACTGCCGTTGTTTCAAATCATGAAACAACTTTCATAATTTATCTGAACACATCTGGAGTGTGTGAGGAAAGGGTCATGTAACTTTGTGAACTCAAGCTCAGTCACTCATGTTTACACATATGCTGTTAAACCTCTGAAGAATCACAGACATCACCAAACACAAAAGAAACCATTTATTAAAGATTTCATATCAAACAATCACTCAAAATGTCCTCCAGAGATTCATATTAATATGAGGAAGACACATGAACACTCACCTCGATCAAACTTTCACAAGATACAGCTTCTCAAATCCTCCAGCTTTAATATCATAAACATACACGGACACTCCTGATTAAAACTTCGATAAACGTTTCTATTAAACACTTTAAAGCTCTGTTTTCCGTGTCTTATTCGTGTTTTCCATCTTAAAAGGGCGACAGGAGAAAATAACTCTTACTTTCACTTTCACAGAGTAACGGATACGCGCGTTCACGAGAGCGCATGCGTGTTGTGTTCTTCTTCTTTTGATGTTTTATGGCGGTTGGCGAACCAGCTTATGGTGCAAATTCCGCCACCTACTGGGATGGAGTGTAAGGCGATGATATGAAGGGGGAAAAACTAAAAGTAAAATTATACATATAATTAAAATAAATAATAATAAATAAATCTATATTTTTTATGTAACCTTATAATCTTCAGGAAATGTATAAGCGCTTTTATAAGAACTGTTTAGTGCGATCTGTAATGTTGGGGAATTAATGGCAGCAGATTTGAATTCCTCTTTTAACTGAAGTCTTTCCTCTTCATATGCACTACAGTTGATCAGAAATGCTCGACGGTTTCTGGAGTCCACAATGATTACACTGACCGGATTCATGTTTCCCTCTCATCTGGACTGATTTTATTAAGAGTAGAGTGTCCAGTTCTCAATCCAGATATAACCGTATCATCCCTTCTATTACCATAAGATGCTCTTATATGGACAACTTGTTTAGTCTATGCATATTAAACACATATCACCCTTTATTTCCTTTACCCCATCTCTCTTGCCACATCTTTCTGACAGCTACTTTAATTAACCCTTTCATTTCTGATTGACTTAAGGGTGTGTGTTGATATTTGTAGCTTAAGAGCCGGTTTAACGGCCTTGTCCACTTCCTCATTTCCCTCCACTCCAACATGAGCCAGCACACATAAACATTCTGCTATTATTCTCAGCTGCTATATTCTGTACAAACTTTGTCGTTCTTCTATTAATATATCTTGCCTAGATTCTGGTTTTCCATTCCGTATACTTGTAAGTGCAGAATATGAATCTGAACAGATTACTCCAGTTGTAGGCTGGACTTCTTCCACCCACTGTGAGGCGATCTGAATAGTGACCATCTCTGCTGCATATCCTGATATATTATCAGCTGCTCTTTTGCCCATTTATACTTAAAGTGAGGAATATACATAGCAGCCGCTGTACGCCCAGTTTCTTTAGAACCACCTGTATAAATAAAGTATTGACTATCTAAATATTGCTTCCTATGGAAGATAATTCTGGTGTCCATGTATTAATTGAGATATTTGCAGATGAACTGTTGGCGTAGAGAAGAGCCGAGGTGGATAGACTGGCAGATGCACTGTGGGACTAATATCTACATCACTAATACCTGTTTGCTGAGCTTGCTCGTCTACTGTCCAGCCAAAGCTATTCAGAGAAGTACTCTGGGTGGTTGCTATGCAGTTGGTAAGGTACTTGGGGTGGTTGCTAGGGTGTTGCTATGTGGTTGCTAGGGTACTGTGAGTGGTTGCTAGGGTCTTGCTATGCGGTTGCTAGGGTACTTGGGGTTGTTGCTAAGGTGTTGCTATGCGGTTACTAAGGTATTCTGGGTGGTTGTTAGGGTACTATGGGTGGTTGCTATGCAGTTGGTAAGGTACTTGGGGTGGTTGCTAGGGTGCTGCTATGTGATTGCTAGGGTACTCTGAGTGGTTGCTAGGGTATTGCTATGCAGTTGCTAGGGTACTTGGGGTGGTTGCTAAGGTGTTGCTATATGGTTACTAAGGTATTCTGGGTGGTTGTTAGGGTACTCTGGGTGGTTGCTAGGCAGTTGGTAAGGTATTTAGGGTGGTTGCTAGGGTGTTGCTATGCGATTGCTAGGGTAGTCAGGTGGTTGCAAGGGTACTTGGGGTAGTTGCTAGGGTGTTGCTTTGTGATTGCTAACACACTGAGGGTTGTTGCTAGGGTGTTGCTATGCGGTTGCTAGGGTACTTGGGGTGGTTGCTAAGGTCTTGCTACGTGGTTTAAACTTCTATTTTTCTGGCCCTTCCCCTTACCCCTACCACTCCAGCCAAAAGAGAATCGCCACACCTTCACATGAACGTGCAAAATAAAAGGTTGGGGGAAAGGGAAGGGCTAAGGGCTAGAAATGGGATTGGGCCTAAGTATTTGCCAGGCGTACACACCCAATCGAAATCATACCTTTGCAATGTCATCATCAATCTTTGAATCCTTGGTGTCATCTCATTCAGATTCTTCTTCACTACTGCGATCAATGGACGATGATCCGTTTCTGCTGAAAGTAGGAAGACCATACACACAGGTGTGAAACTTTACTCTTTAAAGAAACACTCTTTTTCATGGATCTGCTCACAGATGCTCCTGCAAGTCAAATTTAAGACTTTTTAAGACCATTATGAATGACATTTAAGGCCTATATCACGCAATTCAAAAATGTTCAAAAGAAATGCAGAATCACAAAATGAATCACAAAGCAAATTCATTTATTCAAATTAAACAAAGAATCAGTAAACTTGCACTTCCCCATAGCTCAATCCCACCAGGATTTCACTATGTATATTTTTTTTTGATCAAAATGACTTTGGTTGTAAAATTTTGTGGTGGTAATTTCCAGAAATGTGCACGTTTTTCCTCTTCATAATTAGGATGCCACATTTACCATATTATTATGTTATATGCACAATAGTCACACATTACAATAAAAAAAACAAAATGCATAAATCTTGTTTGGTATCTTACAAAAGATAAAGGCTATGCCGGCAGTGTGCTATCTAGCTTTAATAACACGATCGCTTAGGGTGGGAAATACGACAACCACAGCAGAAGTAAACCACAGCAATAAGCAACTGCTTAATAGAAGTAAAAAGTTCTCAAGTAATTAGGCTAAGTAATCAAGTAAACGGTCCGTAATAAAATAAAAACCTATAAACAAAAAATAGATACCAACAGTGCTTTAAACTCTGCTTGTTGCTTGTTTAACTTTAACGACAGGAGCGGGTATAGGCTATATTATGTTGCTCTCACTTTAAGACCTAATTAGTATAGCGCGGATTCAATACTGACACACATCCCAAACTTGCTTACTCAAGACATAACCGTCAAAATGGATAGTCATAGGAATAATTATGTGTGTATTTGATCATTCAAGGGCAATAAGCCTAGAGATAGGACACATTTCTGTACACTTGTGCGAGCGCGGACAGGGGGCAAACGCTTGCACAGAACAAGCAACCAGTCTGACATCGTCCCGTGTGTCAGTACCACATTGAGTTTGTGGTTTACATCGCTTTTATGAACTATTTTTAGTGCTTTTATTTGGTCATTCATCCACCTTGCGCAATCCCTTCGTCCGGTCCTTGGCGCTTATGCGAGACGGTCGGCAGGTGAGAAAGATTCCCCTTCGCTTTCACGATCGCAGAACTGAAGAACTATTAGAATAGCTAAAGAATAAAATCCGTTTAGTGTGTCTGTGGTACAATCCGAGACACACGCCAATAACACGAAAGCTGATTGGCTGCCATACAAGATGCATGTTGGTCTCATTTGTAGTCATAATACTGCGAAGAACTACAACACCCCGGAATAAAACACACACACACACACACACACACACACACACTCACACACACACACACACACACACACACACACACACACACACACACACACACACACACACACACACACACACACACACACACACACACACACACACACACACACACTAAAGCGCTGCAGTATTTCAATGAGTATCAGAGGTAGCGTTACATGGACGTAGGAAAATTAAGACCTGTTTAAAATTATTTAAGACCTAGAACTCAATACTTCAGCAAATGAGCGAAGGCCTAAAATTTTGATTTTGAAATGCAAGACTTTTTAAGACCCAGTGGAAACCCTGCTCCTGGCTTCTCATCATCAGCAATAAAACCGCACCAACACCATTTTCTGACGCATCAGAGACACTTTGGTTTTCTTTGTTGGATCACAGAATTGCAGTACGAGTGCGGATGTCAACGCTATTTTCAACCGCTGCCACTCCGTCTCATGTTTGTCTGTCCACTCGAAGTCTGATGTGTTTTGTGCGAGTTGTCGTGTGTGTGATGTTCTTGCAGAAAGATCCGGAATGAACTTTCCTATGTAATTCACCAAACCCATTACTCTTTGTACACCTTTTCTGTCAGTGGGACTTTCCATCTCTAGAATGACATTGATCTTCTCGCTGTCTGAATGTATTCCTTGACTTGATCGTTTATCTCCAAGAAACACAAGTTCTTGCGCACCAAACGGACATTTGTCTTTGTTGAGTTTCACTCAGTTTGATCTTTGGTCCGTCTGCTATTGTGCTCTTGAAGCGAAGATCCCCAAATGATCATCAATGTCAGTTCTGACTCCTTCAAGTCCTTCGATGATGTTCTCCAATCGCTATTTGCCTAAAATCACAATTTCTTCACGGTTTACAAATAGTTGGAAACATTTGGGATATTGTAAGCTCTCAACTGAACAAAATATACAACACTGGCCTAGTTTTGAGATATTTTACTACAAAAATCTTACATATTGCACCTTTAATCAGAGCTTTTTTCAGAATTTATACTATGAAAATGATTCTCTTCTCTCATTTTTCAGCGTCTATTGCATCTGATTTTGTGATCAATCTACACTCAAAAAACTTTAAGCACATCAGAAATGCAGGATCTTTTCAGATTTACACATTTCATTTAAGAGTAAAATCCCATCAGATGGAAATTAATAATCATTATGTAAAAATATGTGAGGATTATTCAATTTGATGGACTTTTGCTATTAATTGAAATGTGTAGTTCTTGAAAAAAGGCAGTCCTCCTGCATTTCTGATTTGCCATATGATCAGTAAATAATGCTGACTGAAAACTGAATGCATGTTTCCTTCTACAGACTTTTGCAACATCTCGCTCACATTCTGTCATGTTTCTTCTTCTCCCCTTGGCTTGTGTCTCAGCAGCTGCTTAATACACCCCAAAGGCTCTTTAAGAGCCACTGCACAGAACGAATCTTTGACTTTGTAAGTGTTTTTCAGACTGTCAGCCTTTCTCAGTATTTGAGTGATCAGCTCAGAGTCATCACTGTCTTATAATAAAGCCATTACATTTATGATCCTGTAACATCATTTCAAATGTAACGCTCTTTTGTAAATAATAATTGTTCTTTAAAGACTAGTTATTCTAATTATTATTCACATATATATCACAGGCCTATTTAATATCTTTACCCCCTTCTGCAAACACATCATTGACAATTGGCCATCTTCCAGTTTCCAAGACATCCAGAGTTGAAGAAGTGTTTGCAGAAGAAGACAGAAGACAGAGAGTCATCCCACAGTGAAACACTGCACCAGCCCTCCATGAGATGATCAAGAGTGAAGTGTCCGTCTACAGAGCCTCAGAAGAGCCGTCCTCTCGTGGTGGGGTCAGAAACACACTCTCACAGCTCTCACCATCCACCTCAACACTGTCAGCTGCTTTACACACTATATGAAACAGCACAACTGTTCTCAACACTGATAAAAATCAGAAATGTTTCTTAGCAGCTCCTCCGTTTCAGCAGCCTGAGAAGGATGATGAGGAGACAGCTCAGGATGAGGATCAGGAAGAACCCAGGTAGCAAAAATTGTGCGGGCCGAAAGCGGCCCAATTAAGGCTAAAACACTCGGACGTTCCTCGGCTTGAATCTAGGTCCGATTGCTCTGCGAGCGCTCGGTTTTAAAGCGGCCCGAGCCCTCGGTTTTAAAACGGGCCGAGCCCTTGGTTTTAAAGCGGCCCGAGCCCTCGGTTTTAAAGCGGCCCGAGCCCTTGGTTTTAAAGCGGCCCGAGCCCTTGGTTTTAAAGCGGCCCGAGCCCTCGGTTTTAAAGCGGCCCGAGAGAGCCCTCGGTTTTAAAGCGGCCCGAGCCCTCGGTTTTAAAGCGGCCCGAGCACTCGGTTTTAAAGCGGCCCGAGCCCTTGGTTTTAAAGCGGCCCGAGCCCTTGGTTTTAAAACGGCCCGAGCCCTCGGTTTTAAAGTGGCCCGAGCCCTCGGTTTTAAAGCGGCCCGAGCCCTTGGTTTTAAAGCGGCCTGAGCCCTCGGTTTTAAAGCGGCCCGAGCCCTCGGTTTTAAAGCAGCCCGAGCCCTTGGTTTTAAAGCAGCCCGAGCCCTTGGTTTTAAAGCGGCCCGAGCCCTTGGTTTTAAAGCGGCCAGAGCCCTCGGTTTTAAAGCAGCCCGAGCCCTTGGTTTTAAACAAGCGGCTCCTCCCGCAGTTTCTCTTGAAGCCAATACGGAAGTGCCTCAAACTGCAATTCATCGACTGGCCCCTAGGGACAGGATCCAGAAGGGAGCAGAATCTCATTGAGCTCATGTTAAAATGGCCGACTTTAGAGCAGAATAAAACATGTTTACAGCCTGGTACAAATTGTGCTTTTGGTCTATACGGCTCATTTTGCCCTTCATGACAACTGTGAGGGGGGTGAATTTTTTTATAACTCATTCGTTTACATTATATAAAGCCTTAAAATTCTGCATAATTAAGGGCGTGGCCATTTCGAGACAGGTGGATAGCCATTTATCTGCTGTCTGTTAGTCATCGCGTCACTTAAGCTCCGCCCACGTCCCGCCTTTTTGCCCATTTTCTGTTATCCGGGAGTGACGCGCGATGACGCGCTGCCAAGATGGCGCATCCCAACTTTGTGCTTCAAAACGGCTCATCAGAATCCTATGGGTGACGTCACGGACACTACGTCCATATTTTTTTACAGTCTATGGTTTTAAAGCGGCCCGAGCCCTTGGTTGTAAAGCGGCCCGATTGCGGAACCCCGAGTGAGGACGTAAAGCCCCCCCTCTTATCCAGTTCCATGTTCGGGCTTATTTAAACTTTAATTATTTACACTCATGTCAGGTTAATAATTACATTTCTGAGCAACTGTTTATTATGCAATATAAACTGAAAATAAAACAGCACAAGAGAGACAGTTTTCATGTTCAATTAATTTTTTTATTGAAAAAGGTAAAGTGTGCTTTATTTAAAAACGGGGCTTGCGATTCAGACCAAAAAAATAAATAATTTTTTTTTTAATAACATTGAGATAATCACAGAATTATTGTAAATTCAACATGGAGTTCAAATAGCTACTATTTTACAATATTTAACTTTAAAACATTTAATTCTGGCACACTCCGTTTGAGTTGTCTCTAGGTGGTCTGCCTGTGTTCGCCCTCTGGCTTCGGCCACCATCCCGATCAGAGGCTAGCTGCAGCCACCTGGTGATGAGGAGCTCAATTTCCTTTTCAGTAGAGTCTTTGGTCAGGGCATTCCGGCGGACTGCATCTGAGAAAAACAAAAGACAGAAGAGGGCAGCATGACCAGGATGTTACTCAGCAACCACCAAAACTTAATTTGGATGTATATTATTGTTCAGGATTCTTTGGGGATAAAAAAGTTAAATGAACAGCATTTACTTGTATTTATAAAAAATATTACATGTATTAAAGCATTGATTAAATATACATTTTGTAACATTTTAAAGTCACTTATCACTTTAATAAATGATTAATTAAAGTATTAATTTCTCTCTTTTAAATCTTTCTACAAATGTTTGATTGTTAGTCTATCATTGTTTCAAATTAAGCAGCAAAAAGTTTTTTTAACACTGATAATAAATAGTAAATGTTTGAGCATCAAATCAGCATACGAGAATGATTTCTGAAAGATCATGTGACAAACTTTGTTAATACCAACATATTTATAAACGATTCTAATGACGAAATTCTGATTAATGCATCATTTAACTCACCAAATTCTTCTTCTCCTCTGGATTCTTTAATGTCTCTTCCAAACGTTGTAGCTCCTCAATAGTTGAAAGTGGGAGCCCAAAATGTGTTGGGTCTGGCATGATGTCTGGAACCGCTTGACTGCTGGAAATGTTTTGGAGCTGCAGCAGGATGAGCAACTGCTGCTCTCTGATAGAATCCAGCTGTATAAGCATCTCCTTGGCAATTGCTGTAAAACAAGAAAAAGCAGGCATATCAAATTAGTAGCAAAACATTGTATGTAGATATGTCAAGAGTAAACTGAAAAAGATCACTTTGTAGAATTCCTACCTGTAGGCACAGCCTCCCGAGAAGACCTGTTGTGTGCGTCATGTACTTGTGGGGTGTTCTAAAAGAAAAGAAAAATATGTTTTAATCTCATCACACATATACCAAAGTGAATTTTTGTTTCCATGAGCTATAGAATAGCTTTCTTGCCCCTCTTACTTGATATCCATTTTGGCCTGATGACTGACTTCTGCCAGCTGCTGCATGGGTTGGGGTGTCAGTAGGAAGTGTAGCCCATTGACTAGGGTAGTTGGTAGTGGAGACTGAAGACCACGGTGGTGGACTAGCTGCTGGGATGTTCGCTGAAGGGGGAGAAGCCCACAGACCTACAGAATTTCTAACTTTGGGCACAGCCTCCTCACAAGACCTGTCCTGTGTGCCATGTACAGGTGGGGTGTGTTAAAAGAAAAGAAGAAAATTATTTTTTAATCTCATCACACATATACCAAAGTGTCATCACTGTCACAGTTTACAACAACGTCTAAGTCATGTACAGTGTTGTCATCAGTCAGATCTTGCAGCAAGTTAGACACAGATTTAACTGCCTTGCGTCTCAGATTAGATTTGAAAGAATGTATTTGATCAGCCATTCTTACCTTAGAAGTGTTTTTTAAAATGGAACAACAAAAGCAAGATTACCTGAGGAAAAAAAGAAATTGTCATTGATTTAGTCCATTTAAAAGATATTAATTTGAACTAAATAGAAAATTTGAATTGAATAAGTTAACGTCTTATTCATCAAGACTTTGTTTCATTATTGGATTGAATCAGTATTTGTGAATACATTTTTAAAAGTCTGCAAGGTGCAACAAAAAAAATGCAGTAAAAAGTAAAACTGAAATATCCGAATGTAAAGCAGCTGTTATCTATGTGAAGAGTTAAAATATTTATAATTTATTCCTGTGATGAGCTGAAATTATCATCATTACTCCAGTCTTCAGTGTCACATGATCCTTCAGAAATTATAATATGAGGATTTGATTATTAACAAACATTTATGATTATTAGTGTTGAAAACAGTTGTGCTGCTTCATTTGTTGAAACTTCGATACTATTCAAACATTTGTGGCAAGATTAAAAAAATACATTATTCATGCATTAAATTCATCACAAGTGACAATATTACAAAACATTTCTATTTAATGTTTTAATAAAATGAACTTTGTTCATTAAATCCTGAAAAATAAAATGCATCATGGTTTCCACAACTTAAGCAACTGTTTTCAAATCATATCCTCATAGGAAAATGATTTGTGAAGGATCATGTGACACTGAAGACTAGAGTAATGATGAAAAATTAAACTTTGATCACAGGAATAAATAAATTACATTTAACAGCTTTTTATATTTGTAAATATATTTCGCAATATTACCGTTTTAATCATTTTTGATTAAATAAATGCAGCCTTAGTAAGCAGAAGATACTAAAACATTAAAAGGGCTGTCAGTTAGCACTGATTTATTCATATACTTTGTCAATAAATACCTTGAGATGGCTTGAAAAACACAAAATATATATTGTCGCAATCATGGGCCAATCAGTCATAACGAACATAACATGCGGAACAGCTCCATCTAGTAGCTAGTCTTTAGCATCTGGCCAAAAAATCCTCCGATGACGCAAAATGACTATATTTGCGTCATCTGAGGATTTTTCCCAGAAAAAAAATTGCATAATTCTCTCGTCTCAGGGGGATATGAGGGGGGAAAGTACCATAATTTGAATAAACTACCGGGTTTCTACTGATACAAAGCCTAATGCTAAATCACTGAAGTTACCCTTTAATGGTTGCCGTCTTTAGTGCCGGTTCGAATCCCGGCGACCCGCTAAAAGTGTGGGGAACTAGTTTGTTAAAATCTCGTCCCCGTAATCTACGCCAATGGGCAGCGGCAAAATATGCACTGTCCATGCATGATCACAATGTGAAATACGAGCATAAAAGACATAGGCCTAATCATGGTCATTTAAGAATATTTTAACCGGATAATCGTGCAGCTACTTAGCGAGTGCGACAAATTCTTTGCCAAGCTAGTCAATGTTTGCCACGTGCTAAATAGTGTTAGCTAGCTTCGTTCGCGTCAAGTCGGAGCCAATTTCATATTAACGTACCCTCAACTTGCACTACTTTACTCAGACATGATAAACAAGTGTTCTGTTGTTGTTTTAATAATTAGATTTGTGAATAATTTCTTTTCGTTTCATCTGGAGGGAAGGACATGTCGAATTGAACTAACGTTAACGTTACGAACAAATTTAAACGGATCGATAATCAACATTTAATCAGCAACAGTTCGAAATACGTACAATTCATAGGATGTTAAGAGAACTCTATTGAAACCATGCTTGGCGTGAAATATTGATGTTCTCTTAAGGAAATATGGAACACAAGACTTACCTCAGTTCACCGTAATAGCGCAGGATCGAAAAGGGATGATTCACGTCAGTCGTTGAGTTTTATCCAAGCCTGCAGTGCTCCTGTCAGAAACTGACGCTTCTGCGCCTCGATCGCCCCCCGGTGGCCGGTCCCAGTATAGCTCCTAAACCCCACCCTTCCATGTATTAGAATGGACGCGAGACACACTAAACATTTCAAATACACTTCAAATAATTCTTAAAGATGGTTTCTGTCATTTTAGGCAGTTTTTATTACGATGATTTCATTTCAAGTGTTTGTTTTTTAAATAAGCTTAGTTTTAGTGAGTTATTTGATGCTATAAAAACGGGGGGGGGGGGTGACGTCATGACAGCTGAGATTGACGGCTTCTCTGAGAAGCTGTCACTAGTCTCTAACTATTTTTTTCGGGATTTTGGGGAGGAGATTGGAGCTTTAACTTTAATTTCTACATTTCTATAACTGTTTATTTCACACCAACATAATGAATTGTTCTGCATGAGAGTGTGGGCGGGCTTTTGATAAACACAGGATTATAGTTTAACTATACACCTTAAAAATAGCAGGTAGAAAAATATGTTGACATCTTAAAACTGATGTTGGCCGGTAGAAAAATATTTTGGCCGGCGTTTTGTTTCTGTTATGAGCCAAAAGTGAACAAGTGCCTGTCTGCAGTTGGCAAAATGACGTGGCCCAATTGCGGCTGCCACAACTCAGCCGATGCCGCGACTCAGCCGACAGCGCTGCAGGTTTTACGGAAGCGGCCCGATCCTAATTGCTAGCTGGGAATCTGAAAACTGCAAAAAGCAACGGAATTGTCAGACATCCATTTTGTTCATTTTCACAGAGGAAATACTGAAAAACAGCGCTGGTACTCTCAATACTGTCTGTTTATAATTTTACCGACTGAGAAATGGCTTCTGATGATTCAGTGAGAGAGCAGTCCAAACTAATTCAAGTGCATTCAGGGCGTTTTGTAAACGCATTTGACCCATTCATAATTTAGATCATATTTTTAGCGTAAAAATGTGCGCACTGCACAGTTAAGTTACACGGTTTAACTTCTTGAACCTGCTGTTAAACTGAATATATGAATTTTTTTCTTAAATATCCACATAAACAACAAATTGTTCGTCACTATAGCAACAGAGTAGACCCCAGTTATACCCCCCTTGCGACGGGCGTGTGAGGAAGTCACACACATTAAAGGCCAATTTATACTTCTGCGTCGAGTGTATGCCGTAGTGTACGCCGTAGGCTACGCGCGTAGCCGACGCCGTCGTGAGCATTTATACCTCTGCGCTGTTGTCTGCGTCAATGTGCAATTAAGGCCCATTTATACTTCTGCGTCGAGAGTACGCCGTAGGCTACGCGCGTAGCCGACGCCGTCGTGAGCATTTATACTTCTGCGCTGTTGTCTGCGTCAATGTGCAATTAAGGCCCATTTATACTTCTGCGTCGAGAGTACGCCGTAGGCTACGCGCGTAGCCGACGCCGTCGTGAGCATTTATACTTCTGCGCTGTTGTCTGCGTCAATGTGCAATTACACATGCAGACGCTAGTAGGCAGTGTCCTCGGGCATGTTGGTGTAATCAAGAGAACAGCCGAAGAAGAAGCAGCTTGTTGTGTAGAATCTGTACATTCATGTCGGAATATCAGCAGCAGTGAGAGAGCGGCTTTTCTTGCAGCTTGAGTTGTTGTATCTAATACAAATTAAGCATCTCTAGTTGATTAGTAAAGTTAAATAAGGCGATCTGGCGCTGGAATGTGTTTGTGAAATCATGCGGAGCTCGTGGCCGCTGTTTTCAGCAGCGGTGGCTCGAGCAATCGATTGCTGTTGCGGAGACTTCATTCACGAAATATACCCTAATGTGTCCCTGTTCTTGATATACAATTACTGATTAACATCTTTGGTTTTAATGAGAAAATAAATAAACTATACTCAGCGGATCTATGTATTTATTTATTACCATAAAGAATCGCTGGACTGCAAAATATTGTGTTATAGCAGACGTAAGGAACTATCATCCAATTTCTGGACACACACACACACTCCTATCGCAGATTTTTTATTTATTTATTGACCTGAGGGAAGGGTTCTGGCAGACCAATCACAGCGCTTGCGGTCCGCGTAGAATTGACGCGTTGTTACATTTTTGGAGAGGTGCGCGTCAGGCTACGGCGTAGGGTACGGCGTATCCAACGCGTCTATGCGTAGGATACGCCGTACCCTCTGCGTGCACTCGACGCAGAAGTATAAATTGGCTTTAAACACTCACCTCGATCAAACTTTTACAAGATACAGTTTCTCAAATCCTCCAGCTTTAACATCATAAACATACACGGAAATTCCTGCTTAAACTTCGAAACACTTTAAAGCTCTGTTTTTTCCCGTGTCGTATTCGTGTTTTCCATCTTAAAAGGAGAAAAGAACTCTAACTTTCACAGAGTAACGGCGCGCGTTCACGAGAGTGCATACGTTTTGCGTTCTTCTTCTTCTTCTTTTGATGATTTATGGCGGTTGGCGAACCAGCTTATGGTGCATTTTCCACCACCTACTGGGATGGAGTGTAAGGCGATGATATGAAGGGGGGGGGGGGGGGGGACTAATAGTTAAATTAAATTATCTAATGATATATATATATATATATATATATATATATATATATATATATATATATATATATATATATATATGTGGCGAGGCGGTGGGGAGAAATTAGATGACAAACACCAACTCCTTGGTGGTAACACTAAATAATAAGCTGACTATGCCACCCCTTTTCAGAGAAAGGGGAAATAACTACCCAATGGAAATAGGGCACAGGTTCGTTACCATGGAAGGCAAAGAGACGTGGATATCGGTACAAAAAATGAATTTATTAAGTTCACATGAATGGATAACTTTCCGGTTACTGTTGCAATGCAGAGCGTCACTCAAGTCAGTATAAGACAGTGTGTTTGTCAACACATGGAAATTAAATTAAAGCGGGTGAGGCTTACCAGTAGCGGGTTGGGCTAGCTGGAAGGTGACTTATATATACACACCACACACACACTCCAAGTGATGTGTAAGCAGTTATACACAGCAAACCACTCTGTGCGTGAAATACCACCACCAGAAGGGCAGGAAAAGCTAGCCTCCCGACCCGGGGCCTGTCAGCCTAAAATAGACACACACAAGAAAAGAAAAGAGACAACCAATATACATACACACCAATGCACTGAATACAATAAAAAGACACCAAACAAATAATTCAATAATTTTCAGATGATTGTTGATGTAAAACACTCACCACAAATGAGCACTGACTTGCAGACAACAAAAAGCAAGCAAAATATTATTAACTGAATAAGTTACAAAATAAACAAAATCAATAGCCTGGATGCCAGCCGAACTTAGCCCCGCCCACAACATTTTTACTCGGGCAGTTCTGTCTGGACTTGATCCATAGAGGAGTAATTATGCCCGAACAGAAACTGTTCGGACCAATGAAATTGTCAGGGCGGGCTTTAGACGATGATGGACAGATGATCAACAGTAACGTAATCATCAACGTCATCAAAGGCGCTTGGGTTGAGTTTGTTCTAATCCTAAACGGAGAACTTGTTCGTATATGCATTTACCTTTACTATTTCTCTCAGAAATGATGATCGTGTTGGTAAGTACTCTGTGTATCCTTAAATTCTTTTTTTACAACACCGGCAAAGATCGTTTACACTCATATTTTTCTTCTAACGTTAGGCTACTTATTCCAGCATGCGTGCAGACAGGGTTGCCAAGTTTTTACAACAAAACCCGCCCAATTGCTAATGTTCCTCAAAACTAGCCAAAAACAAGCCCAATAGCTTTCCAGGGGGGGGTTCTCTGGGAAAAAAGGCATTTGGGGGGTAAAATATGTGTTATTTTGGCAGGGCTGCCTGCTAAATATCGCATTTCTGGGTCTGTATATCACATAATTGGGGTCGCTTCAACCCGCGGACATGGCAACACAGTGCAGTTGAGTTCTGTTGACATTTGACAACTAACGTTATGCGTCGCTCCGTTGCTCTGATTGGTTGTAGGTCTATCCAATTGAGGTCTTTCCTGGTTCGGTTGAAACACGCCCCATAATCACAGCCCAACTGAGCAGTATCAGACTCATATTCTGACTAAAATTGAGTATGACGACGTCAGGCTACAAAATCAAACTAAAACAAAGACAAAAGACAAAAACGTAATAACTCAATACACAAACAAAAAAATAAAGAAAACAAACTAATTGACACAGTGTTGCCAATTTAGCAATTTTGTTGCTAGATTTAGCAACTTTTCAGACTACCTTAGCAACTTTTTTTTCTAAAAGCACCTAGCAACAAATTTAGCAATTTTTTTTTTATTTAGCAACTTCTGGAAAGTGACTATCCAAACAACACACGTACAAGCTAGCTCAATAGGCCAAGCGGTTTATTCCTAATTCCTTAAGATTGCTGTGGAAATGTGGAAATCGCTGTAGAAACCGGAAGATCATTTAGGTAATATATTTACGGAGCCCTGCATATGACATGCAGGAAAAAAACTAGTAGGCTTAATCGTGCACACGATTTATAAATCGAGGGAACAAATGAGTAAATCATGTGGACGGTTTAGCAAATCGAGGGAACAAATTTGTAAATTTTGTGCACAATTTACTTTTTTTTTTCTTGCACGTCATGTGTGGGGCTCGATCCGTACATATTAACCAACACATAGCTTTAATTTATTTTACAAACAAATCTAAATTAGCATTTCAAATAATATCTACGTGTTACATAATGGCGAAGTTTTGCCTTGCGATTACGTAATGACGTCATAGCACAATGACGTCACAACGTCATTTAGCAACTTTTAGCAACAACTCGATCTGCCTTTAGCAACTTCCCCTGAAAATTTCCCCAGCACTCCCACTAAGACGGAGCACCCTCAAAGGAATCGAGCATCCTGCTAAAAACATCAGTTGGTTAGCTCAAATGAGCAACATTGAGTTAAAAGAATATCTATACGTACCAGGTGATCACAACTGCATAGAATGTACTATTGCTGCAGAATTTTTCACAGCAGCTTGCGCATATGAATGCATTGAGAGGAAACAAACTGGAATAAAATAGACGCAAGTTACCACAAACACCATGAGTTCCACAACAAATATTTAAACTTAACCTACCTGGGGGTAATAGGGCTTGGGCGCCGCGTTGCATTCTGGGACGTGGCGGCCATGTTGATGGCCTCGCGAATGTAAACATACAGCAAATCGAACGAGGAGAAGCAGATTTGGGAGAAAGAAAAACTATGTTAAAATCGCGAAAAGGATGTGGAATTTACCGGGATACGTTAAATAGGGAAGCCAGGGACCGGTATATGGACAAAAGCGGAACTATTAACGGTTAGGATCCAAATGAAATGTGCAGTTCACAAATGGATGGGTTCAGGAGCTGCAGATCATGAAGCCTATGTAACGTTAACCTTTTACCTTGAAGCATTCCAACTGCACTGCACCATTCTGTGTTCTCAGGTTGCACTACTTGCAAATAAACACTGAAAAACATCTGATTGTGTGGCACTTCTTGCTTTTGCACATTATACTGTTATTGCGTCTTGTTTATAAGACACATGCATTTAATTTAAGTATATTTGTTGTGAAGATTGTGGGTATGGATGCAAAAGACACTTATGGCTGTCTTTAATGCACATTTATTTCAGCACAACACAGGGCTCATGTTTGTCAGAGCACAACATACAGACACAATCTTATCGAGGAATGTCATGTCTTCGTCCTTGCTTGGCAACACCATGTGAATCCGTACTTTATCTGACAAAATAGTGTACTTGTTGCGGACGGTTCCAATCACCCTTTCCACGTGAACTCGGAGGTGGGCATTTTTTCTTGTGCTCTCCACATCTCTTGCATCCAGCTGACAGTGTCCTTTTGTGAAAGCCGACGACTCTGTTCCATGGTTGCACCTTCAAGCAGTAAAGCGGTGGAAAGTTAATCCATTTCGACGCCAGATTAATCAAATTAAGACACACGACTGAGAGGGAGTACATCTATAAACAGTGTGTAGTAGTCCGAATAGCAGTAAAGGAGGCCATCAACATGGCCGCCACGCCAAGTAATGACGTCATGACGCCCAAGCCCTATAACAGCCTGCGCACCACCGCGGAGTCGCAAACAAAATAGTGATGTATCATTTTGAACGAATCTTTAACATGACTCGGGACTACCGAGTTGTCTCAGAGAGTGATTCGTTCATTTTGTATTGACCGCGCATGCGCATTACGCTGAATCTGTACTGGAAACAACAAAAATGATAAGTTCATCTTTCGAGTCTCGAGTCTCGAGTTCGGGTTTGAGTCTTTCGTTCTTCCTGTCAGTCCCATAGAGTCTATGCTGTCAGTAGCGGAAACAGAAAAGATTAGTTCTTTCGAGTTCGGGTTTGAGTCTTTCGTTCTTCCTGTCAGTCCCATAGAGTCTATGCTGTCAGTAACGGAAACAGAAAAGATTAGTTCTTACGAGTCTTTCGGGTTTCACGTTTGAGTCATTCGTTCTTTTGCCACTTGAATTGTCACCGTATTGAACACTAGTTCACAACCTTTTTACTAACAAGCACATAGTTATTTTTTTTATTTATTTTTTTATATATAATTCTCAGTTAACATCAGACATATACAAATATGGGAAATATATTGACTATTCAAGTCTAACATCACAAATTCAAGTCAATTAGACTATTACTCGTTTTGAATCAACTGTATTTAATTTTTCTCTATTGAGTTGTTATATCATTTTTTTTGTCCTTGTGTTATTAATGAATAAAAATCAGTTTAAAAATGTTACCTAAACCGTTGTAACATAGCTTATAGGCCTATAGCACCTATACAAAAACATATTACACACACACACACACACACACACACACATATATATATATATAATGTATGTATGTGTGTGTGTGTGTGTGTGTGTGTGTATGTGCTATATGATTCAAAATGAGTAATAGTCTAATTGACTTGAATTTGTGATGTTAGACTTGAATAGTCAATATATTTCCCATATTTGTTTATGTCTGATATTAACTGAGAATTATATATATATAAAAAAAAAAAAAAAAAAAAAAAAATAACTACGTGCTTGTTAGTAAAAAGGTTGTGAACTAGTGTTCAATACGGTGACAAGTCACATGGCAAAAGAACGAATGACTCAAACGTCAAACCCGAAAGACTCGTAAGAACTAATCTTTTCTGTTTCCGCTACTGACAGCATAGACTCTATGGGACTGACAGGAAGAACGAAAGACTCAAACCCGGACTCGAGACTCGAGACTCGAGACTCGAAAGATAAACTAATCATTCTGTTCCCGGACCTGTGTCACATGGCCCGGCCCAGGCCCAGATCAGAGTCAGACACAGACGAGTCGACAACTAACGTCTCAAGGAGTTCGAAGACACGAGAGGCGGAGAACAAACGTGATAAATATGAAGTTGCAAAAGAAAGAATGTCTCGGATCAGGAGGTGAGGTGAACTAACAGAGTTAGACTGCAATAGCCTGACCCAACAACTAATCAATTAATTAAACGTTTCAGTTTCTTATCATTTGGCTTTGGTTGCAGTACCCTATAGTTTATTTTTATTTAGTTGTACAAATATAATCAACATTTTCATAAGTACTAGATGGGTTGGGCTATTTAACATGTCATTTTAATTATATTTTTCTGAATTGAACGAAATGACTCGAAAAAAGATTAGTTCATTTTGCTGAACGAGACTCAAAGATCCGAGTCAGTAAAATGATCCGAACTTCCCACTACTAAAACAAAACACTAGTTCAGCATTGAATGGCAGCGCGGCCGCGCCACGGGGGGCGGAGCTAACAATGACGCATACCACAGTAGGCTAAACTAAGTTCTTATATAGGAAGGAATCGAGTTACTGATAGGCTCTCAATAAATACGTGGGAGGGAATTTACTCATCCTGCCACATATAAATAAATAAATCTATAAGAACTGTTTTATAAGAACTGTTTTATAAGAACTTTTATAAGAACTGTTTAGTGCGTTCTGTAATGTTAGTGAATTAATGGCAGCAGATTTGAATTCCTCTTTTAACTGAAGTCTTTCCTCTTCATATGCACTACAGTTGATCAGCACATGCTCGACGGTTTCTGGAGTCCACATGATTACACGGACCGGATTAATGTTTCCCTCTCATCTGGACTGATTTTATTAAGAGTAGAGTGTCCAGTTCTCAATCCAGATATAACCGTATCATCCCTTCTATTAACATAAGCTGCTCTTATATGGACAACTTGTTTAGTCTATGTATATTAAACAAATGTCACCCTTTATTTCCTTTATCCCATCTCTCTTGCCACATCTTTCTGACAGCTACTTTAATTAACCCTTTCATTTCTGATTGATTTAAGGGTGTGTGTTGATATTTGTAGCTTAAGAGCCGGTTTAACGGCCTTGTCCACTTCCTCATTTCCCTCCACTCCAACATGAGCCGGCACACATAAACATTCTGCTATTATTTTCAGTTGCTATATTCTGTACAAACTTTGTCGTTCTTCTATGAATATATCTTGCCTAGATTCTGGTTTTCCATTCCGTATACTTGTAAGAGCAGAATATGAATCTGAACAGATTACTCCAGTTGTAGGCTGGACTTCTTCCACCCACTGTAAGGCGATCTGAATAGTGACCATCTCTGCTGCATATCCTGATATATTATCAGCTGCTCTTTTGCCCATTTATACTTAAAGTGAGGAATATACATAGCAGCCGCTGTACGCCCAGTTTCTTTAGAACCACCTGTATAAATAAAGTATTGACTATCTAAATATTGCTTCCTATGGAAGATAATTCTGGTGTCCATGTATTAATTGAGATATTTGCAGATGAACTGTTGGCATAGAGAAGAGCCGAGGTGGATAGACTGGCAGAGGCACTGTGGGACTAATATCTACATCACTAATACCAGTTTGCTGAGCTTGCTCATCTACTGTCCAGCCAAAGCTATTCAGAGAAGTCTGCTCATATTCCCAGCAGCTCTACAATATTTGTTTTTAACTGGGTGGTTTGCAAAATGACCTTTAATACCAGTCCAGTATAACATTGTAACTAAATTTCACGAATTTCAAGTGGCATTTCACCCATTTCTACTTGCAAAGCTGTCACAGGAGAGGATCTAAAAGCTCATATTCTAAGAGCTTGGTTTGCCTGTTTTGAATCAGGTGGAGAGTTCCTGCCTCAAGTGGAGGAGTTCAAGTATCTAGGGGTCTTGTTCACGAGTGAGGGGAGGATGGAACGGGAGATTGACAGACGGATCGGTGCAGCTTCTGCAGTAATGCGGTCGATGTACCGGTCTGTCGTGGTGAAGAAAGAGCTAAGCCGTAAGGCGAAGCTCTCGATTTACCGGTCAATCTACGTTCCTACTCTCACCTATGGTCATGAGCTTTGGGTCATGACCGAAAGGACAAGATCCCGGATACAGGCGGCCGAAATGAGCTTTCTCCGCAGGGTGGCTGGGCGCTCCCTTAGAGATAGGGTGAGAAGCTCAGTCACTCGGGAGGAACTCGGAGTAGAGCCGCTGCTCCTCCACATCGAGAGGGGACAGCTGAGGTGGCTCGGGCATCTGTTCCGGATGCCTCCTGAACGCCTTCCCGGGAAGGTGTTTCGGGCATGTCCAACCGGGAGGAGGCCCCGGGAAGACCAAGGACACGCTGGAGGGACTATGTCTCCCGGCTGGCCTTGGAACGCCTCGGTGTCCCCCCGGAAGAGCTAGAGGAAGTGTCTAGGGAGAGGGAAGTCTGGGCATCTCTGCTTAGACTGCTGCCCCCGCGACCCGGCCCCGGATAAGCGGAAGAAGATGAATGGATGGATGGATGGTTTTGAATCACCTCTATCTTAATAAGCAATGATGTTGACGCTGAGCCATATATTATTCTACCATAATCAATCGATAACCTAATTAGTGCACGATATACCCTTATTAGAGAATGCCTTGTAGCAGCCCAATCCACTCCTGCCAAGCATCTCAACACATTTACTCCTGTCTTACATTTATCAACTAGCTTCTGAATATGTGACCCAAATGTTCATTTGGAGTCCATCCACACTCCCAGATACCTAATTAGTGACACTTGCTCTAATGTTTGCTTATATAACTGTAATTTAACTTCAGGAGTTATAACATATTACCTGTGTTTTTGCTACTGAAGCTGAAATCCCCATTGATTAGCCCAGTTTTCATCAACATCTATTGCCTCCTGCATTTTCTTCCCTACATACTGCAGGTTCCTCCCTCTTTTCCACAGAGCTCCGTCATCTGCGTATAATGATTTACCTGATTCAGTTTTCCCAAAATGTATCATCATTTTAAAAAGTATGGGGCTGCAAACACTACCTTGAGGGGTTTCATTGTCTATGTGATAATACCAGAGTATTCAGTCCCTACTCTCACTAGAATAGTTCGTTTTTGCAGAAAATCCATAATCCAGTGATATAATCTCCCCTTGATGCCCATTCGATCTGATTTAATTAACAGTCCTTCCTTCCACACCATGTCATTCGCTTTCTCAATGTCAGAAATATTCCTATTAGCGCTTCTTTTTCCACAAGAGCTTTCCTTATCTCATTCTCCAAGCACACGATGCATCTAGTGTATTACGCCCCTTTCTGAACACACTCTGATACGGATGCAGCAAATTCCTGCTTTCCAAATAAAAAAAATACTTGTGACAAAACCATTCTTTCATAACTTTGCATGTGTTTGATGTTAATGCAATAGGTCTATAGTTCGTCTGAATCGAGTGTCTTTCCCAGGCTTGGCAAGAGGAACCACAACTCCTTGTTTCCACGAAGACAGAATTTTTCCTGATTTGCATACTTCATTATAAAGTTAAGATTACACTTTTAGATGCTTGCAGTTCTCCTCATTTCTGATTCTCATATGTCATCCATCATCAGTGGTGGCACATGTTTTGCAGCTCTGTCACAGCAGAACTTCTGCTTTTCTTTTAGTTGCTTGAACCTCTGCTTCATTTTCACACGTCCTTTCTGTTTTGAACAAGATGGCGGTGAAGTGCGAAGTGTCCAATTCCTCAGCGCTTCAGCCGGAGCCGGACCACACTCTAATGGAGAGGTTCTGGGATTGAGCAAAGCAAGCTATGGATCAGACTTGCTGTCTGCAGCTTTCTTCAGAAGTCTCTTGAGAATATGAACACCCTTCTCAGCCTTGCCGTTTGACAGAACATATTCTGGACTCCAGGTCACATGCTTGAAGTCATATTGCACTGAAAGATCTGGCCACTCTTTGCTGCTGAAACATGGGCCATTGTCACTGAGGACCGTTTGTGCTGTTCCATGTCTTGTGTTATCACACACTTTGTGGACATGTTAGGAAGTGAGGCTAATTCAGGGCAGTTTGAGTAATAGTCAATCACCACTAAATAATGATTGCCTTTCAGATGAAGAGATCCATTCCCACTTTCTCCCAGGCTGATGTTGGCCAGTCCAGAATTATCATTGGCTCTTTGATCGGCCTGCGTCTGAATCTCTGACATGAGATTCATCACATCAGACAGAGCATTGTAGTGTCACTGAGGAAAAATTACACTCATTCACTGCTATAGGAGAAGAAGAATTGGCTAAACTCGTTAAATCATCAAAATCGACAACATGTATGCTCGACCCTATACCAACTAGGCTATTAAAAGAGATGCTACCAGAGGTCATAGATCCTCTTCTTAATATCATTAATTCATCTTTGTCATTAGGATATGTACCGAAAACTTTTAAGTTGGCTATTATTAAACCACTTATTAAAAAACCGCAACTTGATCCTACAGATTTAGTCAATTATAGACCAATCTCAAATCTACCCTTTCTGTCAAAAATACTTGAAAAGGCAGTGTCTTCACAATTATGTTCCTTTTTAGAAAGAAATGGTATCTGTGAGGATTTCCAGTCAGGATTTAGACCGTATCATAGCACTGAGACTGCTCTCGTCAGAGTTACAAATGATTTGCTCTTATCATCCGATCGTGGCTGTATCTCTCTATTAGTGTTACTCGATCTTAGCGCTGCATTTGATACTATCGACCACAACATTCTTTTGAATAGACTCGAAAATTATGTAGGTATTAGTGGAATTGCATTATCATGGTTTAAATCATACCTATGCGACCGTTATCAGTTTGTAGTAGTAAATGAAGATATGTCACACCGATCGCAAGTTCAGTATGGAGTACCACAAGGCTCAGTGCTAGGACCGCTACTCTTCACCCTGTACATGCTACCACTGGGAGATATCATTAGGAAGCATGGCGTTAGTTTTCATTGTTATGCTGACGATACTCAGCTCTATATTTCTTCACGCCCTAAAGAAACTTACCAATTCACAAGATTAACGGAATGCATAGCTGATATAAAACATTGGATGACTGGTAATTTCCTGCAACTCAATTCAGAAAAAACTGAATTTTTAATTATTGGACAAAAAAGCTCCACAAGTAGTAACCTAGAACACTGTCTAACACTTGATGGCTGTTCTGTCAAGTCCTCGTCGTCAGTGAGGAACCTGGGTGTGCTCTTTGATACCAATCTTTCGTTTGAAAGCCACGTTTCTAGCATCTGTAAAACTGCTTTCTACCATCTTAAAAATATATCTAAATTACGGCACATGCTCTCAATGCAAAATGCTGAACAGTTAGTTCATGCGTTCATGACCTCAAGGTTAGATTATTTTAATGCTCTACAGGGTGGTTGCCCTGCTCGCTTAATAAATAAACTCCAGCTGGTCCAAAACCAGGCAGCAGCTCGAGTTCTTACTAGAACCGGGAAGTATGACCATATTAGCCCAGTTCTGTCAACACTGCACTGGCTGCCTATTAAACATCGCATAAATTTTAAAATCTTACTTATTACTTACAAAGCACTAAATGGTTTAGCTCCCCAATACTTGAGCGAGCTCTTAACATATTATACTCCATCACGTCTACTGCGGTCTCAAAATTCTGGCCAGTTGATCATACCGAGAATATCCAAATCAACTGCAGGCGGTCGATCGTTTTCCTATTTAGCACCTAAACTCTGGAACAGTCTTCCTAACATTGTTCGGGAAGCAGACACACTCTGTCAGTTTAAATCTAGACTAAAAACACATCTCTTTACTGTGGCATACACATAAAACACTTTTTCAATGAAATGATTGTTAGGCTGCATTAACTAGGTCAGCCGGAACCGGGAACACTTCCCATAACACCTGATGTACTCGTTACATCATCAGAAGAATGGCATCTACGCTAATGTTAGTCTCTCTGTTTTATCCCGAGGTTTACTGCAGTCAGCCGGATCCGGGCCGTATCCAGATCAGATGGTGGACCTGCGCCCAGAGAAGACCAACACAGGACCCCGAAGTGTCTGGGAGACCGTGATTAGACTCCCCCTGAAACTGCCTCATCGACACGGCATCTCAATAAACCCGTCTCCAGCGTGTTGCCTCCGATCATTCGAATATTGCACTTTAATAATTATTTAATCAACATCATCCTCAATAAACCCGTCTCCAGCATGTTGCCCCCGGTCCCTCGAATATTCTGATCTATTATGACCTCCGAGCTGTAAAACTGCCAGAATAATAATAATAATACGCTGTTTGTTAATTGGCCAGAGGAGAACTGGCACCCCGACTGAGCCTGGTTTCTCCCAAGGTTTATTTTTCTCCATTAGGTCACCTAATGGGGTTTTGGTTTCCTTGCCACTGTTGCCTCTGGCTTGGCGTGCTCAGTTGGGGACACTAAATTTTTCAACTAAACATCGAAATACATCTAAATAATAAACTAAATTAACCATTTAAACTAAATTACTGATCAAATTATTGATCTAAAGCCCACACTGTCACTGTATGATACTTGAAATTTTTCCAGAATGGCTATACAGCTGAATAAAATTATGCTGCATTATTTTCCTGTTTAACACTGTAAAGCTGCTTTGAAACAATCTACATTGTTAAAAGCGCTATATAAATAAAGTTGACTTGACTTGACTTGACATGTGCCACTGTCTCACCAGATGTTCAATGTCTTTGTTAACTCCAGGCCAGAAGATAGTGTCTCTCGCTCTCCTCTTACATTTCTCTACACCGAGATGAACTTCATGGATTCTGTGTAGTGTGTCTTTTCTCAAGCTTTGTGGAATGACAAATCCGTTTTGTTTCAGGAGAATTTCATCCACAACTCTTAGATCCCGATATTTTGGAGAGGATCCTGTCGGCCTTCCATTATTCATGTTATCAATGACAACTTGCAATCCAGTGTGTTTTTTGTTTTCCTCTTTGCTTTGGCTTTGCATCTGCCACAGGAAACGCAGCACACACCATGTTCACATGTGTCTCCACATCTGCTTCTGTTGTGCTCGCTCTACTTCTTGTGGTGCTCGTGAGAGGGCATCTGCCAGCACTAAGGCCCAATCCCAGCTCTACTTTATACCCCTTTGCCTAAAATAGACTGGTGGAGCAGCTTCTCCATCGTGCCTGTTCTCTTTGTTTATTAATCGTTCAGTGCCGATCCGAGCCGGCCGGTGCGGGTATGGTTTCGTTTTCTACTGTGGTGCTGCGATTAGTTTGTCGAGAGTTGGCTTGAGAAAGCCGGACCAGAAAGTTTGAACAAGTTTTAAAAGCTAAAAGTTTGAAGATTTTCAGCTTAATGTTTGCTGTGTTTGAAGTCAATACAGTCTATCAGAAGATATCAGAAAACAGCTATGTGGTTGCTAGGGTACTCAGGTGGTTGCTATGCGGTTGCTAGGGTACTTGGGCTGGTTGCTAAGGTCTTGCAACGTGGTTGCTAGGGTACTCAGGTGGTTGCTTGGGTGGTTGTTATGTGGTTGCTAGTAGGGATGGGCGATATCTTATCGTTTGCGATATACCGGTAAAAATTCTCCCCACGATAAGAATTTGTCTTCCCGTGATAATAACGATAAAGCCTAGTTGATAGCGCGACCCATCCGCACCGTGCCACCGCTGGCCGTCTCTTGATGCCCTAAGCGTTATTACTTTATGATGGCCGCGGTGGCTGCGTTCGTCAATTTGTATAGCTGAACGGGGGTTGGAGAGAGAATTTTCTTGTGGTGCCCCCCGCAGCACTCGGTGTCCTAAGCGGCGCGCAATGGGAACGGCGGCACTGAATCCGCATCTCACGTGCAGAGCGAAAACAACTAGAAGCTGCGGAAGAGTTCATAGCTAAACGAGGGGCACCTGAGGGTAATCTGAACCTGTACATACAGATGTATTTTCACTCGCTGAGCACTTGGACTGAGCGCTTAAGAGATTCGCTCTGTCTCAATCGATCGGCAAAGCACACTATTTCAGTTCATCTCAATGAATGCGCAGTGTATTTGACGCACATTAAACACTAGTGTGAGGCGCGCGACTGAGAGCGCTCAGTGTTTCACACAAACACTTATACTTATACCACAGCACTTATACTTATAGCAGTCTTATACCACACAGAATTGACGTGCTACATGTAAACAATATCCTTTTTTGTATTTTCCTGTAAAATAATAGCGTTTATTTGGAATTATTCAGCCTTTCATGAACAGGAAGAAACGAATGCACAGACGGGAATCTCATTGGCTGGCGTGCACCTATTACAGTGCCTGTTTTGATTTCAGCAAATCAGTAAGAATGAGCGCTGACAACGTGATTAATATTCATGAACCCAGAAGCTCATTAATCCTTAGTGCAGTTTATTTTTATTAGTAGAAGAATTCGTGGTATTATCTTATCAACTCAAATTACTGAAGTTCTATCATTATTTTCAACTTTTTTGTAATCTGAAGACATTTTTGGGATAATTGCTTTTGCTGTTTCTGCTATTTTACCACTGTTTGCACCATGAGTGTATGAATAAATACAGAATCAGTTTACATGTAAAACTTGTCATTGATTTGAATTATTATTGTTTGTATTGTGTGATGTTTTTTAGCACAGTTGCACTATTTAAACATTACCTGCACTTTTACAGAAGACAATTATATCTGCAACTTTTCCATTTCTGAAAAGGCTGGTGTGGAATTTAACATAAAAAAAAAAAATTTAATTAAATATATATATAATATATAATAATATATAATTTTTTTATGTATTATAGGAGCCTATTTGATGACATGTACGTTTTACTTTAGATCATTGTTTGTTTTTCTGAAACTCGCAAGAATGCATGCAGCTTTCACTTGTATCCAAAAACATGGGGAATGATACTACATTTATCGTCATTGATATCGTTATCGCAATAAATACTAGAAAATATCGGGATACATTTTTAAGTCCATATCGCCCATCCCTAGTTGCTAGATTACTTGGGGTGGTTACTAAGGTTTTGCTATATGGTTACTAAGGTATTCTGGGTGGTTGCTAGGGTACTCTGGGTGGTTGCTATGCAGTTGCTTAGGTACTTGGGGTGGTAGCTAGGGTGTTGCTATGTGATTGCTAGGGTACTCTGAGTGGTTGCTAGGGTCTTGCTATGCGGTTGGTAGGGTACTTGGGGTGGTAGCTAAGGTGTTGCTATGCGGTTACAAAGGTATTCTGGGTGGTTGCAAGGGTACTCTGGGTGGTTGCTATGCAGTTGGTAAGGTACTTGGGGTGGTTGCTAGGGTGTTTCTATGTGATTGCTAGGGTCCTCTGAGTGGTTGCTAGGGTCTTGTATTCGGTTGCTAGGGTACTTGGGGTGGTTGCTAAGGTGTTGCTATGCGGTTACTAAGGTATTCTGGGTGGTTGCTATGCAGTTGCTAAGCTACTTTGGGTGGTTGCTAGGGTACTCTGAGTGGTTGCTAGGGTCTTACTTTGCGGTTGAAACAGATTTAAATAATTTAATAATAATTAGGATATTATTTTCCTATTATTAAATTAGATATGCATTTATTCTTATTAAACCAAGCATAGGACATTTTATTTACAGCACAATCATGTTATTGAGCACATGATCAGCGTTCCCAATCACAAAACTCGCTCCTCTGCCGGGAATAAATCACATCCGAATGCTCGAGTTCATCACTGAGGTGCTGCACATTTATTTTTAAGGACGTCCACGTGAGACACAATCCCCGTCCGAATAGGGCTTAAGAAAGAGACTCTTCCTCTTCTCTCACAGCTCTCCGTCATCTCCCTGTTCCTCCTCAACACTGTCTGAAAGAGTGTTTTCCACCAGGACACAGTCAGGAATGACAGATCCTGAGAAAGACATCACCTCATTTTCTTCAACAAAAAACTGCTGATGTATTTTTGGGTGGGCCAAATAATGCAGGAGAGATGCTAGTGTGAACGTGGTATTTTGGTCATTAGGACGTACCTGCCATGATCCAGTAATGTGCCACTGTAACGCCGCTACGCCGAATATGGACTGGTCCGGTTTCGTCTTCACAACATTACTCTGTTAGCTTGGTATATTTGAGACTTTGTGACGTTTCCTTTGCTCTCCCCTCAAACATGTCAAAGCGATCACGAAGCTCAGAGATGAAGTCTCTTAAGTCTCTCTAAATATGCCCCCTCTGTATGGATAGAAAATGAACACTTATGGCAAAACACTTGAGTCGAATCATGATTCGGATCGTGTGTCAAACCGCGAAACTGCTGAAATTTGGCGATCCAAACTGCTGATTCGGCTCACTGATTCATAACGCTTCGAAGCTTCATGAGGCCGTGTTTTGAAATCGTCATCACTATACAAGTCGTTATTTAGGTTTTTTTTGCGCACAAAAACTATTCTCGCCGATTCATAAAACTATTTTAGAACCACTGTAGTGAGATGGACTTTGTAATGACGTCTTTAGTACCTTTTAAGGATCTTGAGAATGTAAAGTGCATTGTGCCAATGGAGGCCTTTCAGAGCCATCAGATTTCAACTAAAATATCTTAATTTGTGTTCCGAAGATGAACGGAGGTCTTACGGGTGTCGAACGACATGAGGGTAAGTAATTAATGACAGAATTTTCATTTTTGGGTGAACTAACCCTTTAACAGCACAAGTCAATGGGTGCCGGAGTCAAGTAGTCACCTGGAATAACAACATTAAGACAGGCTGAACATGAAGATTAAAACACTGCTGAAATACACCTCAGCGGCACAGTCCCGTTAGGTGTAGGCGTACTGTGCTGACTGGATGCTGTAGCAATTAAGCAGGATATCTGTTAGCCCGTTGGTCAGGTTTGTTTCTACCTGCCGATGATTGTGATGGTTTTCAGTCTGTAGAAGGACTTGTTGTCCCAAGTCATTTGTGTTAGTCAGCATGAGCAGAAAGTGTCAGTGGAAAGTGTCTTTACACTTTGAGGAAACATCTGTGTCCTCCCCAGGATACTTATCAATAGCTGACCCTTAGAGAAATCCTCTGTCACCTTCAAACAGAAGGTTTGGTCTGCCGGGCAGGTCAGATCTCCATGGGTGAAGGAATCATTTCACTGATGATGCTCCATTGTGTGCGAGACACCGTCTCGGGTTATGACTATAACCCTTGTTCCCCGAGAAGGGGAACGAGACACTGCGTCATCGTGACGACACTTTGGGGAACGCCCCTCGCGTAAAGCGTCTGAAGAAACTGTAAAATCAGCCCAATCCGATTGGTGTTGCGTGATGACGTCGTATGTGACGGCATACCCGGAAGATACAAAGAGACGTCTGAACGAAAACAGAGATAGCGTTCTTTGCGATGAAGCGAGCGCTCTGATGATTGGGTGGACACGAGACGCAGTGTCTCGTTCCCCTTCTCGGGGAACAAGGGTTATAGTCATAACCCGAGACGTTCCCCTTCGAGGGAACTCGAACTGCGTCATCGTGACGACACTTTGGGGAACGAGTACCAACTATCCCGCACCAATCATACCCACCCCAGTGTGAAGCTGGAACCAGGCACAACTAGGGGGCGAGCACTCTCGCGCCAGGCGTCTCAGGGAGATGCAGACTATAAAAACGAATGAAGGTGTGAGGAGTGGCCCACCCAGCTGCCTCGCAGATGTCTAGCATAGAGGCCCCAGAAAGGAGGGCTACCGAGGAGGCCATGCTCCTGGTAGAATGGGCCCTCACGGCTAAGGGTGAAGGCAGGTTGCGCACCCGATAAGCCATGGCTATAGCCTGGACAATCCAGTTACTAATCGTCTGCTTTGACGCAGGCAGCCCTTTCTTGGGTGAACCAAAACACACCAACAGCTGGTCTGACTTTCTCCACTGAGCAGACTTCTCCAGATAAATCCTCAATGCCCGCACGGGGCAGAGGAGGTGAAGTCTGCTCTCTTCCGCCGTCACGTGAGGTGGAGGATGGAATGCCTGGAGAACCACTGACCTTGCCCTGTTTAGATGGCACCTTGGGCACGTAGCCCTGGCTGGGATGCAAGATGGCTTTAACCATGCCAGGGGCAAACTCCAGGCAAGTCGGCGTGATAGCCAAGGCCTGGAGGTCCCCCACTCTCCTCAGAGAAGTGATAGCAAGGAAAAAAGCCACCTTGAAGGTCGGTATTCTCGCCTCAGCCGACTCCGGCGGCTCAAAGGGGGCCTCAGCCAAACCCTCGAGCACCACCGCCAGGTCCCAGGTTGGGACCCTGGAATGAGCCGCAGGCCTCATCCTCCGAGCCCCACGGAGGAATCGTACAACCAGATAGTACCTTCCCAACGGCCCATCACTTAGAGGTGCGTGGAAAGCCCAAATGGCAGCCACATACGCCTTAAGTGTGGACGGGGAAAGACCGGCGGAGAAGCGGTCTTGACGGAACTCCAGCACTGAAGCCACCGGGCAGATAACTGGGTTCACCTCCCGCTCTCTACGCCAAGTGGAAAACCTTCCACTTCAGGCTGTACAACCTCCTGCTGGAAGGAGCTCTGGAGCTGAGTAGGGTCTCTACGACACCCGCAGACAGGCCCTCTACTAGGTACTGGGCCCCCTCAAGGGCCAGACCCAGTGACCCCACACCTCTGGCCGGGGGTAGGCTTAAATCGTGCCCTCGGCCTGAGATAGCAGGTCCCTCCTCAGAGAGACCTGCCATGGGGGACCGTCCCGCAGGTAGATGATGTCGGAGAACCATTCTAAAGTGGGCCACCGGGGTGCTACTAAGAGAAGGCTGATGCCCTCCCGGCGGACACGCTCCAGTACTCCCGGGAGCAGAGTGATCGGGGAAAAGCGTACAGACGTAGCCTCGGCCACATCTGTGCCATGGCATCCAGCCCCAGCAGGGCCGGATGAGTGAGGGAGAACCACAGCGGGCAGTGGGACGTCTCTTGAGACGCGAATAGATCCACTTCCACCGGGCCCAACCGCTCGCACATAGCCTCCACCACCTCGGGGTGGAGTCGCCATTCCCCGGGCCTCAGCCCCTGCCTCGACAGGATGTCTGCTCCCTAGTTTTGGTCCCCGGGGATGTACATCGCCCTGAGGGATGACAACCTCCCCTGGGACCACAGGAGAACCTGATGCGCCAGTCTGCAAAGAGGCGCGCAACCTCAGGCCCCCCTGGTGGTTTAGATACGATACTGCCGACATATTGTCGGATCGTATCAGGACATGGTGGCCGCGGAGGTCCGGGAGAAAGCTACTCAGAGCTTTGTAGACCACCAGCATTTCCAGGCAGTTGATGTGCCAGGAAAAATGCCGGGTCTCCCACAGACCTCTGAAAAAGCGGCCTTCCATGACCGTGTTCCAACCAGTGAAGGATGTGTCTGTTGAAACGGTTTCCCGACAACATGATGCTCCCAGCACTGGCCCCCGGGACAGGAACCAAGGTCTCTTCCATATGACAAGGGAACGAAGGCATCTGCGCGTTACCCTGATCATACAGAATGATTTTCCCCTCAAGGAAAGCCCCCTGGTTCACTTACGCATCAGGACATGGTGGCCGCGGAGGTCCGGGAGGAAGCTCCTCAGAGCTTAGTAGACCGCCAGCATTCCCAGGCAGTTGATGTGCCAGGAAGAATGCCGGGTCTCCCACAGACCTCTGAAAAAGCGGCCTTCCATGACCGTGTCCCAACCAGTGAGGGATGCGTCTGTTGAAACGGTTTCCCGGCAACATGATGCTCCCAGCACTGGCCCCTGGGACAGGAACCCAGGTCTCTTCCATATGACGAGGGAACGAAGGCAGCTGCGCGTTACCCTGATCATACAGAATGAATTTCCCCTCAAGGAAAACCCCCTGGTTCACTTCTGCATCAGGACATGGTGGCCGCGGAGGTCCGGGAGGAAGCTCCTCAGAGCTTCGTAGACCGCCAGCATTTCCAGGCAGTAGATGTGCCAGGAAGAATGCCGGGTCTCCCACAGACCTCTGAAAAAGCGGCCTTCCATGACCGTGTCCCAACCAGTGAGGGATGCGTCTGTTGAAACGGTTTCCCGGCAACATGAAGCTCCCAGCACTGGCCCCCGGGACAGGAACCAAGGTCTCTTCCATATGACGAGAGAACGAAGGCATCTGCGCGTTACCCTGATCATACAGAATGGTCTTCCCCTCAAGGAAAACCTCCCTGGTTCCCAGCCACCACTGTAGGGGTCTCGTGCAGCAGGCCAAGAGAAATTCTGTTGGACGCAGCTGCCGCAAGTCCCAGCAGTCCTAAACTGCTGTACAGTGATGCCCGAATGGAGGAACCTGATAATGATACGCTTCGCCCCCGAAAGCGAACCTCAGGAATCCCCCGTGACACAGAAGGATGGAACATGGAAGTATGTGTCCTCTTTAGATCCACCGTGACAGACCAGTCCTCAGACTGGATCTGAACCACGACACTCAAGCATCTTGAATCTGAATCTCCTCGGAGAACGATCCAAGTACCTCCGATCTAAAGTTGGACGCAACTGGCCATCCTTCTTAGGAACTATGAAGTACCGGCTGTAGGACCCGGACTCCCCGACTGGCGGAGGAATACGTTCAAAGCCTCCTTAACCGACAGGGAGTGTACTTCCTGTTCCATTACCCGCACCTGCTCTGGGCCGACCACAATCCAGACCACCCCGTTAGACTTCGGGGGAGGGAACTGAACTGCGGCCTGTAACCCCGTTCTACAGTACGCAGGGCCCATGCAGATATATTTGGAGGCATAACCATGCGCCGAGATAATCTGCTAAGGGAACCAGCCTCTCGAGGCCGGCCTCGGGTGTCAACCGAGCCTCCTCCCTGACCCCCTGAAGCGGCTAACCGGCAGGGCGAAATCGAGGAAGATTTTCGGTGTGCGTACGCGTTTGCTGGACCGCCGCAGGTCTTTGCTAGAGGCGGCTGGTGCAGCGCGCGTGCGCTGAGAAATGATGTGGCCCGAAACGTACTAGACGGCGGGAGCACAACATCGATTCCCAAAAGCTCCACAGGGGAGGCGACCTCGATCGCTCCTACCCGGGAGAGGGGGCCGGCCAGCAGGGGCCTCATCTAAGGGAGCAGCTCGACAGGGCCGCAACCTCCAATCTTAGATGGATATCCAGACAAGTCAAACACGCTTGGGCGACAGACTGATTAAGTATCTAACTTAACAAAGTCAGATAACATGACACTCAATTCCTCAGAATTAAATGTCATCATAATCACCCAAACCGTGCAACCTGGTCTGAATGATAGGCTGAGTAAAAAATACATCTAACTCCTCATAGTCAGATAATATTTTAATTTAATTCCTCGGAATTAAATGCAGCCATAGTAAGGTGAAAGCGAATACTGTTCGATTATATTATATACGGCTCGAAAATCACACGTTGCCTCAGCAACGCGGCTCAAGCAGTTATAATACAATTGGCCTTCCTCCCTCGAGAAGAAAGCCAAACAGTATCACATTTCACAAATACGGTGAACATGGTCTGAATAATAGGCTGAATATCTAACTCCTCAAAGTCAGATCATATTTCATTTAATTCCTCAGAATAAAACGCAGCCACAATTATCAGACAATACTGCTTAATTGTATTATATACAGCTCGTAAACCACACGTTGCCTCAGCAACGCGGTTCAAGCCGCTATAATACAACTGGCTTTCATCCCTCGAGAAAAAAGCCAAAGGGCGCGAGGCTGAAACACCCGAAGGCGCACGGCAGTCCGCGTCGAGATATTTCTGAATGAAAACAGCCCGCCCCCTCAGGAGCTGACTGCATGCCTCGCACCCACAGTATCCCTTCTCACCGTGTCACGTTGTATCACTCTAATAACAGACCCAAACCTGCGCGCCGCCTCGGCAACTCGAGGTTGAATCTGCATTAGGAAAGGCGAGCCTCGATACGGAGCCCATCTAATTCCTCAGAATCAGACAGCTCACGCATCGGGTCCTCCACCCCGGGGGAAGAAGCCGCAGCGCGGGCTTCCACGCGGGGAAGGAGAACAATGGAGCTGTCACCGGGAAGGAGAAGATGCATAAGCACTCTCAAGTTCCCCTGACAGACCCATCTGCGAGTCCATGATAGATCAACCGTGCTGCCTCAACAGCACGGGACCGGCCATGGAATTCGCGAGCCCTGTATGCTTGTGAAAACAACGTTGGTAGATAACAACACCAAATACTCTCAGACTGGTAACACAGAGCGCTAACGCTGAAGAGCAAAAAAGCTATCTCTGTTTCGTTCAGACGTCTCTTTGTATCTTCCGGGTATGCCGTCACATACGACGTCATCACGCAACACCAATCGGATTGGGCTGATTTTACAGTTTCTTCAGACGCTTTACGCGAGGGGCGTTCCCCAAAGTGTCGTCACGATGACGCAGTTCGAGTTCCCTCGAAGGGGAACTGAACAAACTCTGAATAACCATGCAATAATTGAACACCGATGACTTTGTGGTTATTGTGAGATGGAAAAAGAGAATTGTTGGATAATCACATGATAAACTCCTGTCAGAAGTGCGAGTGGTAAAAACGGTCTCATTTCTCAGTGTCATATATTTAGTGACACTGCATGAAAAGTGGGATTTTCGTCAGTATGTGGTAGAGCCCTGCGCGGGACTGTTTTCTTCATCCCGCTCCCGCCCGCACCCGCCGAATTTCTGACCATTACCGCCCGCTCCCGCAACGTATGTGTTACACTCCCGCCCACTCCCGCAATATGTATGTCCACTCCCGCCCGCACCCGCAAAACTCTGAGAATTTATTCCCGCACAAGAATAGAGATGCATTGATTTTGTGTCTTCTCCCATCCCGCAGGGGAAAAAAAACACGTATTTGTATTGATATTATTAAAGAGATTCATGGGGTTGTTTGTTTCGTTTCCCTGGCCTGCATGTAAAAAAAAAAAAGACAAATACATTCAAATATAATTTCGTTTTTATCAAAAACTTTGCACATAAAAATAGACTGCTTTGCAAAACAGAAAACAGAAAACCAGATTGAGAAACAAAAAACAGATCCCAATTCCGTCGAACGTGACCGACTGAAAGGAAACCTGAGAAAACATGCTTCAACAGAACGTAATGTGAACACAAAATAGCAAACGGACATTTAGAAACAATCCATTTCCACTCACTAAACTTCTATGTATTGTTTGTCAAAAACACCAAACAGTCAACTTGACCTGCAGGGATCTATGTATTTGCCAGCTGCGCAATATGTGGATACATATAACGTTATACCGCATGACTTTGCCTACCAAAACAATTGAGAAACTTCTCCAAATGTCAGACTTTCCTTGCTTAGCTTTTGTGCTGTAAATACCTCGTTTGAGGTTCTTTTCTACATCATCTATTGACATCATCTCCATCATGTCGTTAGGCAACCTCCCTATCCCGCCGATTCCCGCTGTGTTTTTTTTAGCCGCCCATTCCCGCCCGCAGCAAAATTCAAACCGCCCGCTCCCGCGAGATTTACGTTGGGTCCCGCGGGACCCGGCGGGACTCAATCCCAATGCAGCCCTCTAGTATGTGGCACTGTAGATTGCCGTGGAACTTCAGGTTTACGACTGTGCACGGCAATTTGCAGGCAACACCGAAAACTGCCGTAAATTGTCTGAAATTGACGTGGGCCTTGCTTGGCAGTTGTCCCCCCATGACCCCCCCTCCCCTTAATTCTAGAGGAGGCTTTATCATGTAAATGAACATGCTGTGAGCTACACAAATGCAAAGTTTAAGTTAAAATGTTAACTTAAATTTAAGTTAAATGTACTCGTTTTAGTTCACATTACTACATTTTTAGGGCAACCAGTTTGCTCCAATTTTTTAAGTAGATTCAACTTGTCCGGGCTCACAGTGTAGATTAATTACTCTGTATGTCATTAGCAATAACCAATGTTATGTAAAAAAAAAAAAATACAGGACAGCAGTTCATGTCTTCAACCTTTAGAGAGGTTATATGATGCAACAAGACAATGAACCAAAGCACACAAATAAATCAAGTAAAGCATACAGTTTACATACCAAAATTAACTTTTCCACCCTGCACTGTGAATGATTTTTTAAATGGCTATTAATCATAAATGTGAAAAGTACAAGTTTGTGTGTTTATAGTTAAGTCAGATTGTGTTTTTCTGTAATTGTCATTTAAATTGAGCTCACACCACATTTTATGAATTATCAATGCAGATTTTCAAGAGGTGGTTTCCTGGTTTAAATTATGCCAAGAGTAGGCCTAATCTAGTAAATCGCGAGTTAAAAAATTGTTGCCTGGAACAAGGATTAAGCACAGATTACTAACACCTGGACTATGAGTCCTGAACTAAAATAAACTGGATTCATTTACAGTTTTATCTAATTGCTTACACACAATTTCTGAATATACGGCTCCATTTCTTGTAACTCTGCACACAAAACACACAACATGCAAAACATCAGACATCGCTTGCAAAAGCAACACTTTGTGCAAAACTATTTTAACTCTTCCAAAAATGTTGTTTTTGCATATATCTAACTACACACAAATATGCACAACTGAGGAATTTACAGTTGAACTGAAATCAGCTGAACTGAATCAACACTGAAGTCACTTGAGCTGAATATTGACATTATATTGGCTTGTTAGAGCCGGTTTACAGCAGAATTTGTTTTGAACTTGTTACTGAAGCTGCTATGAAACAATATATTTTGTTGTATGCATATTCTTTATTTCTCAAACCTTAGTTTTGATTTCTAAGTGATCAATTTATGTATGTGTTTTCACACATGATCATTGGCTGTATGGGTCCTCAGTAAATTAATGTGGCATTTAAATGGCAAAAGTTATTCTTGTCTCTATAACTTATGGCTTCCTAAAGACACGTTTATGGGTAAATAAAATATTAATAATATAAATAAAATGTATATCAAAACATATTTTAAATATAATGAAGTCATTTTATTATAGCACTCATCAGATGTTCCTGGAAACAAAACAGAGACAGAACAGTATAAACAAACTATACAACAAACTAAACACCAAATTACTAAAACATTATTATGTGAAAGTGAATAAAGTTGTGTGTGTGTGTGTGTGTGTGTGTTTTCAGTTATAAATATGTGCTGTGTAAATTAGCCTATATACTTTTAGAAATTATATATAGCCTAACTTTAAAAAACAAACAATAACCCATATAGATAAATTATAATAATTGTATAATATTAAGCACTTACTTAATATACATTGTAACATTAGGCTACTTTACTCTAGCACAGTAGTCAGTTAAGCAATTAATTAATATCTTCTATTAATATGTATGTAGCCCAGGCTACATCTAAAGGTAAGTCTGCTTTAAAAAAATATATATATTACACTTCGACATGTACAGAATGTGCGCGTTAAGAAACACGTTCAAATGTGTCTTCTTAACATGTTAAAACTGTGCGTCGACTGTGCGTGTATGCCTGTTACACGACCAGAATGTGCGTGTCTGCACATACAGAAGAAACACGTAAAAAATTGCTGCGTTGACGCGGAAAACAGTGCGTGTTGAAACCATAGACCGTAAAAAAGTCATAAGTCACGCGTTTCGTATAAAGAGATTTGGCCCCGGGCACGTTCCATAGTAGAGCCCTAGTCCAATGACGTGCGAGGTCGAGGTCATGGCCATGACGCGTAGAAGACGAGCTTTAAACTTTTTTTTTTTTTACATTTCCTATGTTTTTTGCTGCTTTCCTTTTTCGCGATCAACTATGACAGGACGCCGTCTTCAACTCTGCATGGACGCGACCAACTTTTTCGACTAATTTTCAGGAGGCTGTCTTCGTCTTCACAACTCTGAGGCAAACTGCAGGCGCTATGAACAAGGGCATGGGTAATGTAACGTTACGTTATAAAGATATTTAGTGAGCAAGTCTCATTTGATCGCCAGATTCTTCAATACCACTAGTGATATGGAAGTGGAATTTAAACATGGTCTGGATGAATTGAAGGAAGGGTATCAAAACCGTCAATAGAACAGTATATTTACCAGCAGTATGCATAATTAAAATATATCACATAATTAAACATGGAAATACACAATTGGATAATTGCCGTTATAAAATTGTTTGTATCAGTTGTTATAAATGCAATTCATTTTTGAATTCTTATGTTTCAATCAGATTACTTAGAGAATGAGATTTACAGAAAAAGAAATTTAAAATCTTTAGTTAAACTTTGGCACTCATCTTCTACTCATTTGATGTGCAGGCAGAGTCACACTCAATGATGCAGGTCTGACTGAGAATTGTTTAATTAATTTATAGAAATGCCTGCATCCCAGATCTAAGTCTTTATATATATTTGCATTGTCAGTCATATGTTGGAAACTAGGGGCCCTTCCAGCTTTCAAAAATGCTAAGGACTGTACATATTAAACATTTTGTCCATCAGTTTACTGATCAATTAATTGTCCATCAATTACTGTGTGACAAAGCCATGCACATGTTTTACGCATCTTGCAGCATTCACATACAGGAAGTTGACATGGCTGTAAGCTGTAAAATTGTTCAAACCAAATAAAAAGGGAATTATGAAAATAAAATTGTTCAAACCAAATACAAAGAGAATTATGAAAATAATTAATTTTGTCCTGCATGTATGGAGATTAATAGTGTATGATAAATTTGCATTATGTGAATGCTTTTGGCCTGGATAGTCCCATGATCTATGCCAGGAAAAATATGTTGTGCGGTGATAGAATTAAGGGTGTGTGTTGTGGATGTATGTGTGTATGTGTATAGGAGATGGGTGTGTCTATCCTACCATAATCTGTCTTGTATAATTTTATTCCAGTTTTTACACTGGGAAGCCACGTAACTATGTGTGCTGTGAGGTGTGAATGGCTTCATGAAGTCTCTTCACTCCCATCTCCTAGATGTTAAGTTGTGTGTGTGTGTCCTGGCTTCAGACCCAGTGGAATCTGGGTCTGAAGGGTGGCAGCCATTCACCTGAAAGGAAAACAAACACAGAGAGAAATACAGTTTAATATTGAACCTTCACACAAATTTAATTAAGATAGATGGTGCTATCTTATTTTTCCTAAAATGGTCTTAGCCAGATAGTTGTTGTAGATGGCTTTAATCTGTTAAGGTTTTATGCCATTATGAGAAAATTTGTTGTAGTTTACAAAGACATGTATCATAATCATGATCATGTTTCTGTAAAGAAAAAGGTCAGATAAATTGATTTATAATGGTTAGATCTGACTGTGTGTAAATGCAGTCGGACCAGTTGCACCTTAAGTTGTTGTTGCAGTTGTGTTTACACAATCTGCTGTATTGTGATCATTATCACACCAAGGTCCCCTGGGGCAATCTCTTTAAATGATGCTGTTTATACAAGTCAGATCTGTGTTTAGAGCATCAGGTCACCAGGTGTTTATGGTGTCATTTGAACTCTTGACCATTTGGATCTCTGTGATGTGTGACCCCTGTAGAGTGAATGCCTTAAGTTAACATAACACACAACTTTCATTACATTCCCAGTAAAATGACTTCCCCAATCAGGTCCCCTGTAATCTGACGTACCCAGAGAGGAATTTGCTAACACTTGCGAGTTTCATTGCAATGGAAAACTTGTACCTCCCCTTTCTCATTGGGTTGCAGATCAATGAAATGCAAATTGTTAGGCCTTGCCTGAATTCAGCCTATTCAAGTTACAACAATCAGGTTAATCATTCAACTGGGCATTGTAATTTTTCTCATTTAAATTATTGCACAAATCGAAGGTACAGAAGTTCTTTCTCTTTAGGTTTTTTTCTCTTCAGTTTTCTTCCTTAACAATTCTTTCTTTAACTATCTATATTCTCCTTCCCATCATTTCAACACTAATAGTGCTCTTGCCGTCTTATTTCCATTCAGGAAGCTTTTCCCTACTTGCACATCCCCTATTTCTACCTTCTAATCCTTCTCATTGTAACGAATCCACTGGAGGCAAGTTGAGAACCCAAGTGCAGTTTATTTACAAGGTGAAACACAGAATCCAATGGTGACTTTGACTTGATGTGACATGACTTGAACTGAAAAAGACTTGACTAAAAAACATGACAGACACTCACCAACAGCGGTTACACATAGTAATACTCGACAAAGACACATGGCAAACATGAGGGCTTAAATACACACACTAATGACAAGACAAGTGACACCTGTGAACAGTGATTAAACAATGAACCAATGACAGGACAAGACACAAGATCACGTGAGGGCATGGGAGTCACATGACAATGAAACACATGACAAAACCAGGAAGCTGACAGAACAAGACAAAAGGCTTGTTCGACTTCACCCAGCGATGCGCAGACCGATCGGCGGCTGACTTGAAGCAGTGCATGCCGGTTAGAAATTTTGTCCGACTTGAGGCAGCGCCGACGCCACGTGACAGTGACGTATGTCAACAAAGTGCCGCGAGAGCGATTCGAGAGCAGCCGGCGATTACAGCCGGTGCAGTTTCTCCAAAGCAGCTGCTCGAGGCTGCACGGACTCTGATGACGACACAGCCGTTCCACGATTGGCCAGATTCACCGCATGACAGCGATCACGTGTGTTTCGTGTTTATTCTAAAACCTTCAGCTCCACTAATGCGCACAAATCTGTTTTTTACAACAGTAAAACCTCCTTTCATGTAGTCGCGATGTTATATTGTCATGTTTATCAAAATATAACTGATTAAAAACATAGACCCCACTTCATTGATAGTGTAGGCTTATATGTTGAACTTTATTCTTGTAAAAACACACGCTGTATTAAGCAGTGCATAAAGTATTACATGACAATAATGTCTCTGAAACATCTGTGTATTGCCAAATATTGCATTTATTTCACTTCAGCTGTTAAAGTGTGCAAACACAGCGCGAGCGTCACCGCGGGAAGCAGAAAGTGTCCGACTTCACGTCTGTGTTTGCAGCTCCTCCCCGCCTTCACGCGGCTACTCTCGCCGATCAGTTGCATCCAGCCGCAGCCGATGTCGAACACACCTAAACTTAGAACCATGACAGTAAACATGAACTAAAAACATGAAACATGAACTAACACCAAAACACCCTGTGACAGATCCCCCCCTCTATGGGCGGCCCCTGACGCCCAAACAATACCACAACACCAATGGCCTAACAACAGAGAGTCTCAACAAAAAGTCTTGGGGGGCGGTCTTGGGGGAGGGATGGTGGGCCAGACCCGTGCAGGGGCACCGGACCCAGACATGACCTGGGAGGACCTGGACCCTCGGGCGTGGGAGGACCTGGACCCTCGGGCGTGGGAGGACCTGGACCCTCGGGCGTGGGAGGACCTGGACCCTCGGGCGTGGGAGGACCTGGACCCTCGGGCGTGGGAGGACCTGGACCCTCGGGCGTGGGAGGACCTGGACCCTCGGGCGTGGGAGGACCTGGACCCTCGGGCGTGGGAGGACCTGGACCCTCGGGCGTGGGAGGACCTGGACCCTCGGGCGTGGGAGGACCTGGACCCTCGGGCGTGGGAGGACCTGGACCCTCGGGCGTGGGAGGACCTGGACCCTCGGGCGTGGGAGGACCTGGACCCTCGGGCGTGGGAGGACCTGGACCCTCGGGCGTGGGAGGACCTGGACCCTCGGGCGTGGGAGGACCTGGACCCTCGGGCGTGGGAGGACCTGGACCCTCGGGCGTGGGAGGACCTGGACCCTCGGGCGTGGGAGGACCTGGACCCTCGGGCGTGGGAGGACCTGGACCCTCGGGCGTGGGAGGACCTGGACCCTCGGGCGTGGGAGGACCTGGACCCTCGGGCGTGGGAGGACCTGGACCCTCGGGCGTGGGAGGACCTGGACCCTCGGGCGTGGGAGGACCTGGACCCTCGGGCGTGGGAGGACCTGGACCCTCGGGCGTGGGAGGACCTGGACCCTCGGGCGTGGGAGGACCTGGACCCTCGGGCGTGGGAGGACCTGGACCCTCGGGCGTGGGAGGACCTGGACCCTCGGGCGTGGGAGGACCTGGACCCTCGGGCGTGGGAGGACCTGGACCCTCGGGCGTGGGAGGACCTGGACCCTCGGGCGTGGGAGGACCTGGACCCTCGGGCGTGGGAGGACCTGGACCCTCGGGCGTGGGAGGACCTGGACCCTCGGGCGTGGGAGGACCTGGACCCTCGGGCGTGGGAGGACCTGGACCCTCGGGCGTGGGAGGACCTGGACCCTCGGGCGTGGGAGGACCTGGACCCTCGGGCGTGGGAGGACCTGGACCCTCGGGCGTGGGAGGACCTGGACCCTCGGGCGTGGGAGGACCTGGACCCTCGGGCGTGGGAGGACCTGGACCCTCGGGCGTGGGAGGACCTGGACCCTCGGGCGTGGGAGGACCTGGACCCTCGGGCGTGGGAGGACCTGGACCCTCGGGCGTGGGAGGACCTGGACCCTCGGGCGTGGGAGGACCTGGACCCTCGGGCGTGGGAGGACCTGGACCCTCGGGCGTGGGAGGACCTGGACCCTCGGGCGTGGGAGGACCTGGACCCTCGGGCGTGGGAGGACCTGGACCCTCGGGCGTGGGAGGACCTGGACCCTCGGGCGTGGGAGGACCTGGACCCTCGGGCGTGGGAGGACCTGGACCCTCGGGCGTGGGAGGACCTGGACCCTCGGGCGTGGGAGGACCTGGACCCTCGGGCGTGGGAGGACCTGGACCCTCGGGCGTGGGAGGACCTGGACCCTCGGGCGTGGGAGGACCTGGACCCTCGGGCGTGGGAGGACCTGGACCCTCGGGCGTGGGAGGACCTGGACCCTCGGGCGTGGGAGGACCTGGACCCTCGGGCGTGGGAGGACCTGGACCCTCGGGCGTGGGAGGACCTGGACCCTCGGGCGTGGGAGGACCTGGACCCTCGGGCGTGGGAGGACCTGGACCCTCGGGCGTGGGAGGACCTGGACCCTCGGGCGTGGGAGGACCTGGACCCTCGGGCGTGGGAGGACCTGGACCCTCGGGCGTGGGAGGACCTGGACCCTCGGGCGTGGGAGGACCTGGACCCTCGGGCGTGGGAGGACCTGGACCCTCGGGCGTGGGAGGACCTGGACCCTCGGGCGTGGGAGGACCTGGACCCTCGGGCGTGGGAGGACCTGGACCCTCGGGCGTGGGAGGACCTGGACCCTCGGGCGTGGGAGGACCTGGACCCTCGGGCGTGGGAGGACCTGGACCCTCGGGCGTGGGAGGACCTGGACCCTCGGGCGTGGGAGGACCTGGACCCTCGGGCGTGGGAGGACCTGGACCCTCGGGCGTGGGAGGACCTGGACCCTCGGGCGTGGGAGGACCTGGACCCTCGGGCGTGGGAGGACCTGGACCCTCGGGCGTGGGAGGACCTGGACCCTCGGGCGTGGGAGGACCTGGACCCTCGGGCGTGGGAGGACCTGGACCCTCGGGCGTGGGAGGACCTGGACCCTCGGGCGTGGGAGGACCTGGACCCTCGGGCGTGGGAGGACCTGGACCCTCGGGCGTGGGAGGACCTGGACCCTCGGGCGTGGGAGGACCTGGACCCTCGGGCGTGGGAGGACCTGGACCCTCGGGCGTGGGAGGACCTGGACCCTCGGGCGTGGGAGGACCTGGACCCTCGGGCGTGGGAGGACCTGGACCCTCGGGCGTGGGAGGACCTGGACCCTCGGGCGTGGGAGGACCTGGACCCTCGGGCGTGGGAGGACCTGGACCCTCGGGCGTGGGAGGACCTGGACCCTCGGGCGTGGGAGGACCTGGACCCTCGGGCGTGGGAGGACCTGGACCCTCGGGCGTGGGAGGACCTGGACCCTCGGGCGTGGGTGGCCATGGCGGCAACGGCAGTTCACCGGGCCATGGCGGCAACGGGAGTTAATCGGGCCATGGCGGTAACGGGAGTTCATCGGGCCACAGAGGCGGGGCCTTCATGGCCTCCATGTACCCATTGCCCCCCCCCAAAATTTTCTTGGGCGGGACAGCGGGGCCTTGGGCTGGAGCCTGGACGGGGCCTTGGGCTGGAGCCTGGACGGGGCCGTGGGCTGGAGCCTGGACGGGGCCGTGGGCTGGAGCCTGGACGGGGCCGTGGGCTGGAGCCTGGACGGGGCCTTGGGCTGGAGCCTGGACGGGGCCTTGGGCTGGAGCCTGGACGGGGCCTTGGGCTGGAGCCTGGACGGGGCCTTGGGCTGGAGCCTGGACGGGGCCTTGGGCTGGAGCCTGGACGGGGCCTTGGGCTGGAGCATGGACGTGGGCTGGAGCATGGACGTGGGCTGGAGCCTGGACGTGGACGTGGGCTGGAGCCTGGACGTGGGCTGGAGCCTGGACTTGGGCTGGAGCCTGGACGTGGGCTGGAGCCTGGACGTGGGCTGGAGCATGGACGTGGGCTGGAGCGGATGACTCTGGCTGGGTTGTGGTGGGTACTGTGGGGTTGTGGGGCCCCTCCTCCACAGTCCCCACCGTAAAAGAAGACCCAGCCAGCAGAAGAGCAAAGTCAATATATTGGGCCAGGGAAAAATGGATCTTCCCCCCTGGCATCTGTGAGCGGATAGGGTCGTTTAGCCCAAACCTAAAAATGTCCTTGAGGGCCACGTCATTAAAGTCTACCTCATGGCATAGTCCACAAAAGTCCACAACATAGTCCTCAATGGGACGCTGGTCTTGGCGTAGACGTAGCAGAGAAACTGCTGGGTTCATGGTTGAAGGTCGAGTATTCTGTAACGAATCCACTGGAGGCAAGTTGAGAACCCAAGTGCAGTTTATTTACAAGGTGAAACACAGAATCCAATGGTGACTTTGACTTGATGTGACATGACTTGAACTGAAAAAGACTTGACTAAAAAACATGACAGACACTCACCAACAGCGGTTACACATAGTAATACTCGACAAAGACACATGGCAAACATGAGGGCTTAAATACACACACTAATGACAAGACAAGTGACACCTGTGAACAGTGATTAAACAATGAACCAATGACAGGACAAGACACAAGATCACGTGAGGGCATGGGAGTCACATGACAATGAAACACATGACAAAACCAGGAAGCTGACAGAACAAGACAAACTTAGAACCATGACAGTAAACATGAACTAAAAACATGAAACATGAACTAACACCAAAACACCCTGTGACACTCATACTTTCCCAACATTCTTTTCCTCTTCTAAATAATAATGAATCATCATGAGATTAAAACCATTTTACATTTCAACATTATATTAAAATAGTATGAATTAAATAATAATTTTATTTGCTGCAGTTTTCTTGTTTTAGGCTGAGAAGTTATCAATTGCATTCTTTGGAGAATCTATTTGCACATGAAAAGAAAGGTTTGACAAACACAGGTCTGATGGAGAAAGACACAGATTCTCTTTGGTCTGTTAATTTTTTCAGTCTCTTCTGAGACATTAATAAACACACAAAAGTGCAGTGATTGCAAAGTCTGAAGTAAGACCATAGTAAAACACTATATTTTATAAGACATCTATAATTGTGACATCAGACCTGAACCAGTTTTGTCCACCTTCACATTTTACACACAAAGGATTCTAGTGAGATCGTTTCAATTATATTTTAGCTCATCTACTCCAAGATTTCATTCACAAGTTAACGTGACCATTTGTTCTTTTTCTTTGTTGCGTTGTTGCAGCAAAGCAAATAAACAAATGTAACTGGACATTTTTCCTCAGAATTCAAGGTTTTAATTTACAAGCTACTATTTACTCAAGCTAATTTACTCAAGCTCTCTTGAGTACAGAAATAAAATAACCTCTCTTGCTGCGTAGGCAAACAAGGAGAATTTTAAAGCAAGGGATATCATTTCTACTCTACGCTGTTGCTTTCATGTCCCTGATAAGCAATATGGTTGTCTAATTTTCACGCCCCATCAGATTTATACAGTATTCAGTACTATACACTCCCAACATTTCTAAAAGGCAAATAAGAATGGACTTACCATAACAGCTGAAGAAAGAGAAGAAGATCAAACCTCTCGCTTGTGGCAATCCCAATATTTAGCTGAAAAGACACTCGCCACCGGGAGATCACAGAGGACAGGTCATCACTGTAAACTTCCATCCATTTAGCCCAAAAACCGGATGCTAATGGCTTGGTCAAAAGGAATTTTGCGTGTAAGCCTTTTCAGCATTTTGGTGAAGTTCTCTTAATTTATTGATATCTCATTTTAAATCTGACTCCATTAATAATTTTATCTGACTCCAATTTTATGTGACTCCATAAAGTGTTATGTTTAGAGTTTATCAACTGATTTTAAGATTAGTTGCGATTTAATTTAGATCGTTGATTTTCTTTGTATCTTCCTAGTTTTCAATTTCGTTCATCGAGAGACCCAAAATCGCAGAGAAACAGACGCATCCGGACGCGCTTTTACGGACACAAAATGATTACTTCTGAGATTAGTCAGAGGATGCAGAGTGGATATGTTACCTTTAAGTGGTTGCCCATGCTCACTCAACAAAAAGCGTAATTTTTAGTCATATCCACGGACTACAACTTGCTAATCCAGCGATAGTCAGAAAACGGAATATCGCGCACGCTGCGCTCCATGCTTCAGTCGTGCCATCATCGGTGTGATCAATCATAACACTAGATTTTGCGGTAATTAAGGAGTCTACATCGATCCATACTAGAAAAATGATTTCAGAATAATGCAAGATAAGTCAAGATTAACATTTATTTTGGCCAGACAGGAAAAGTAAATAAGTAAACAAGAATCCATGGTACACAACTGATCAGCGTAAAAACATAAAACACAATTGCAAAGCAATATGAAAATAATTTAGTCTGACTCATAGTCTACATGTCGTGTATGTGTGTGCCCCAAAGACACTGACACAGCACCACATGGGGGTTCTGGCTACAGAATTTTCTCCCACTGAAAGCTCTGTTACCCTCGCTTAAATACTCCAGCTAGAACAAAAGGGTTGTAAATATTTGCAACACAAACACCTGGTTTTGGGGGAGTGGATCAGATATATTTGAAGAGACTCCTCAAAAGGAGAACTGAATTCTCATTAGTTTTCAATCTTTCTAATACTACTAGTGACTGCAGTGAAACTGAGACAATTTTACCATTCGCACTGAGACCTTTAAAAAGACATCAAACATGAAAGGGATAAAACAATAGATTTACAAAATACATCATCACTGGTATATCTGGATTTGGTGACTTGAAAACAGGGCAAGGAGAGGGCAAAATGGGGAGGGGGGAGAAATGTTTGTTAGGGTGGTGTCACACAGTTTCTGTGAGATCTTCTCTCAAGATTAGTGACTTTTATTGTTCTATTGCTGGGGTGTGTATCTCAGCTTTTGTCTTAGCACAAAAACCGATCCTTACACTGGCAACTGAAGCCACGCCTTCTTTCTTTGCGTGTGCATTTGGGTGGCATTATGCTAATATTTCCACCGAGTGACATAGCTCTGTGAGGGAGAATCCGATCGAGGTGTTTTATCTGGTCTGGATCTGCCTTCTCTTTTATTCCTGCTACAGACTGTGTGATTTCACCAATCCTGTAAGATCATCACAAATCACACTGAACGACACGGATCTGATGAACTTGGGTACGGCATGTGTGTTACTGTACGATGATGACACCTATTGAATCTCAGGCTACGACACACGTTAGTATAGAAGAATAAACGTCATCAGCATGAGCTAGTACTGAACAAATAGAGCGAGATCAACCGCACTTTGGTCATTGTGGTTTTTATAGGCTACACTAAAGAGAAAGGAAAACATGAAAACGCATCACATGACCCCTTTAATACATTAATACAAATGTAACAACTATTATTATAAACATGATTATACACTCAAGCTTCTATTGTTTGTAAATTAATCTTTCATTAGTCTTTGTCTCCCTCTGCTGGTCCAACACAAACACATTCAGGCTCTATATTCTCTCTGTAACAAAACACACACCTTTTGAGTTTATACTGTGTGTTTATAGAAATAAAATGGTTAATCTGTGAATGAGAAACTGTAATTTGCTGCTGTGAAATAAAAGGTGTTTCACTGCCGCCTCATCAGGTCTGTCAGAGGATCGTTGAAATCTAAATGAAGTCTTAATTTATAACAGTGATGTCACTGCATCTTCAGTCTCTGTTGATTCTGTTGACTGTGAGTCTCTGTAGTGGATCCTTATTCACCATCAGATGAACAGCAGAACATCAGACTCTCCTCTAACACCTAAAATAAAACACACATAGTCACATATGCAGTATGAGACATTAGGTCTGTCACATCTTTTCATAAGAAAACTGAGCACTAACTAGATAAGCTTTATTAATTCATTCTCAAACATGATAATATAGCTTCTATTTGATGCTCAAAGTCACTTTACAAAATCAAAAGATCATGAAAGGTCACTTTCACACAACAGACAGCTGATACAGAACCAGCAGAAATGATCATTACACTCCACTACACATTTCCTTTTATTTCTAGTGAGTAAAATAGCCATTTGAACTTTAATTGAAAATATGATGATGGAAACTGTTAAAAACTATTGTTACCTTAGTTTCTCCAGTCTATAATGTGGATCATCCTTCAGAACAGTGAGCAGCTTCACTCCTGAGTCTCCTAGATTATTCCCGTACAGACTCAGATCTTTCAGGTGTGAGGGGTTTGATCTCAGAGCTGAAGCCAGAGCAGCACAACCTTCATCTGTGACACCACACTTACTCAACCTGTAGAGAACAATGACACACATTAAGTCTATCTCCAAAGCTAAACATGACCACTTAAACAAAATAAATAAATAACATTATGGTGTCAATATGAAATATATATAAATACTAATTAGTTCACGTTGTTAAAATACATCAGTTAGGATTAGAGGAGAGAATATACAGTTTGTAAAGTATAAAAACATTATTTCTGTGGAAAGTCCCATACAACATGGAAACCCAATGTGTGTGTGAGTGAGAGAGAGAGAGAGAGAGAGAGAGAGTGTGTGTGTGTGTGTGTGTGTGAGAGAGAGTGAGAGTGTGTGTGAAAGAGTTTGTGTGTGTGTGTGTGTGTTTGTGTGAGTGTGTGCTTGAGTGTGTGTGCGACATTTCCATTTTCGGCAATTATTCATGACCTTCCATGAATCGTCTGTGTATGTAAAATAAAAATAAAATTAATGTTCAAATGTCAAATCACAGCATATCTGAACTAACTAATGACAAGCTCTGTGGTTTAATAAAAAATAAATGCTGACACACCAGTGAGACGTCAGATAAAACACTGACCCTAGCAGTGGATTAACACACATCAATGGGAGGCAACAATGATTAATAAGTGATTTCCAGGAGCATTTTATTCATTTATAAGTGCAGTTTTGAATGATTACCTGTGTTGTCGTTTGTCAAATACTTCAATGTAACCAATGACTTAAATCAATCAGAACAGTATATACTACAGGGAGTGCAGAATTATTAGGCACGTTGATTTTCTGATCATATTTTTTTTCCAGGCACATTTGACCAATTCCAAACCACAGTAATCCTAATAACTACTATTGATTTAGTATTTAATGATGTATAAGTGATATATAATTGTTCATGAAGGCTGGAAATGAAAATCACCTTATATTCAGGTGTGCAGAATTATTAGGCATGTTTTCTTTTACAGATAAATTGAGCCAAAAAAGAGATTTAACTCAGACTGAAAAGTCAAAAAGTATTAAATGCCCATGATAGGGGTGCAATACTAATGCAATACTAGACATTGCAGTTAAGGCGTGACCATTGGACAGTGAAATGCTTGTTGGGTCAGCAGGGTCAGACAAAAACATGTGGCGGAGAAAAGACACCTATTAACCGCAAAAGAATTAAGAATTAAGGTGAAGAATTAAGGGTGAAACCATCAGGAACCCTTTAGTCTCCAGCGCCACCATTTTCCAGAGCTGCAACCTACCTGGAGTCTCCAGAAGTGCAAGGTGTCAGGATCTCAGAGACTTCAGTTAGGTAAAGAATCCTAAAAAATGGCCCCCACTAAATAAGAATCATAAGCTGAAGTGTTGTAAAATACATGAAGAAGGTTTTTTTATAGGCTTTATGGACAGATAGGTTGAGAGTGACTCTTGAAGGACCAGCACCACATCCTCTAGTACCACTGTTTGAAGAATTCATCTTCCAGAATCTGGCAGTACGTTTTGGGAGTTCATTTTAGTCCATCCTGAAGTCCGTTTTGCAGCGATGGACTAAAAATGAACTCCCAAAACTGCCAGATTCTGGAAGATGAATTCTTCAAACAGTGGTACTAGAGGATGTGGTGCTGGTCCTTCAAGAGTCACTCTCAACCTGTCCATAAAGCCTATAAAAAAAACTGTCCATAAAGTCTATAAAAAAACCTTCTTCATGTATTTTACAACACTTCAGCTTGTGATTCTTATCTAGTGGGGGTCATTTTTTAGGATTCTTTACCTAACTGAAGTCTCTGAGATCCTGACACCTTGCACTTCTGGAGACTCCAGGTAGGTTGCAGCTTTGGAAAATGGTGGCGCTGGAGACTAAAGGGTTCCTGATGGTTTCACCCTTAATTCTTCACCTTAATTCTTAATTCTTTTGCAGTTAACAGGTGTCTTTTCTTCACCACCTGTTTTTGTCTGACCCTGCTGACCCAACGAGCATTTCACTGTCCAATGGTCATGCCTTAACTGCAATGTCTAGTATTGCATTAGTATTGCATCCTTCTCATGGGCATTTAATACTTTTTGACTTTTCAGTCTGAGTTAAATCTCTTTTTTGGCTCAATTTATCTGTAAAAGAAAACATGCCTAATAATTCTGCACACCTGAATATAAGGTGATTTTCATTTCCAGCCTTCATGAACAATTATATATCACTTATACATTATTAAATACTAAATCAATAGTAGTTATTAGGATTACTGTGGTTTGGAATTGGTCAAATGTGCCTGGAAAAAAAATATGATCAGAAAATCAACGTGCCTAATAATTCTGCACTCCCTGTATATAGACTGTTAACAATAACTAAAGCCATCTTTACACTGCAAAGGTGGAACAGAAGCTGCATCTGAAACAGCATAAATGTTCATTTTATAATTTGAGTAACATTAAACCGTCTGTAAATAAACATTTATGCTATTTCAGAAGCAGCTTCTGTTCCAACTTTGCAGTGTAAAGATGGCTTTTAAAGACGTCATATTCCGACTACACAGATAAAACAATCTTACATCCATTTATTAATTATTTTAAAGGTGTAATGAACTGGCTTTTTTACTTTTTTATACTGTTGTCTGACGTCAACTTATGACGTTCGCGTGGTTTTTACATTCAAAAAACATTATAATGAATAAGTAATAGGCTATTTTCTAATAGGCTCTCTGAAGAAACGGTCGGTTTTGATGGGCCGCACTGAAGACTTGGAAGTAAACGCCCACGGCTAGGATTGGATAAGATTTGCATATTTAATGAGCTTCAGCTCCTCTCAGTACATGTGGGAATTGTTTTGAAAACGTCTGGAGAAACGCTCACAGGACCTGCAAAATATCTTTATCAAACAAACACAAAGATTCGTCTCTCATCCACCCGCGATTGATTGGAATGTTGTCGCCTGAATATAACCATGAACCGTACACACACACACACACACACACACACATACACACACGTGCGCGCGCAAGAAAGGAATGTTATTTCACTATTTAAGATAGCCCGTCGGCAGGCTGAAAAACACATAGCCCCGGGACGTTGGGCTTTTAAAAAAGTCAAGTCCGAGCCTTAGCCCATAATGTTACAAGTCCGAGTATGATCACGAATCAAGCAATAACACTTCAAATAGAGGATTCTCCAGCCTGTGACTGCGTGCTAAGGTATGTAATCAATAGATTTCAAACTATCTGTAACAATGCAAATCCAGTCTCGACCTGTACCTTGTTTACAATCGATTCCGTGGTGAAATGAAGCGAACAAACGCGCAATGTCTTACGCACGTGAGCTGGAACCGGCATGTTTATTGCTCGGTAGCGCGACCTGTTTAGCTCCACGAGTCGGTGGGCGGGGCTTGAGGCGGTGCGTCTGCATCCTATTACGTCAGTGGTCGACATATTCAGAGATCTCTCGTTTTCTGGGCCTGGTGTCAATAAAAGCTTTTCTTTGACTAACAAGGACGTTTTCAGCTCTGAAACTTACAGGATATTCTTATATCGCGATTAAATTTTATATATCAAAGGCTCAAAGGAAAGTTGATTTCTCAATTCATCACCCCTTTAATGCTTTTTATGCATTAGAAAATGAAGCCTTCATATGATCTTAGCAGCATGATGAGTAAATTATATTAACTGGAATAAACTGATCAGAAAGGGAGCAGAGAATGTGACCAATCGTGAGGCTGTCCATAACTTGGGTCTAGCGCGAGTGTAAGCGAACTTATAAATTTATTCTATTACATAAATATTTTGAAACACATACATAAATTAAAACTATGAATAAAATAATTATGAAATATATAAAATAAGTATATGCCAACACTTTTATATGACCTAATAAATAAATATAGACTGTAAGCATTGAAATAAATGATTTTGTGATTTTTTTAATTATTATTTTGTTAATCTGTAATCTTAAATCTTCCAGAAAAAAAGATTACTTTTTTTTTTTAAAGTGCAAAAACGTCTCGGGTTATGACTGTAACCCTTGTTCCCCGAGAAGGGAACGAGACACTGCGTCGTCGAGTGACAACACTCTGGGAACGCCCACAGCGTTACGCATCTGAAGTATGAATGAAATCAAGCCAATCTGATTGGTGGTGCGTCGTGACGTAGTAGATGACGGCATACCCGGAAGATACAAAAAGGAAGCTGATGCAAACACACACTAGCTCTTTTGCGATGAAGCAATCGCTCTAATCGTGATAGGTGTGGCGACGAGACGCAGTGTCTCGTTCCCTTCTCGGGGAACAAGGGTTACAGTCATAACCCGAGACGTTCCCCTTCGAGGGAACTCGAACTGCGTCGTCGAGTGACAACACTCTGGGAACGTTAATACCCACTAGGCCACACCGAAATCACCCCACGTCCCAGTGTGAAGCTGGAGACCCAGGCACACTCAGGACGCAAGAACGCGAGCACCAGGCGTCACCGGGAGGTGCAGACTGTAAAAACGTATGAAGGTGTGCGGGGTGGCCCCCCCGGCCGCCTCGCATACCTCTTGAAGCGAGACGCCAGAAAGGAGGGCCACTGAGGAAGCTATGCTCCTGGTGGAATGGGCCCTCACGGCCATGGGGGAAGGCAAATTGCGCACCCCATAAGCCGTGGCTATAGCCTGGACGATCCAGTTACTGATCGTCTGAGTTGACGCAGGCAGCCCCTTCTTGGGTGAGCCAAAGCACACCAACAACTGGTCTGACCTCCTCCAATGGGAAGACTTCTCTAGATAAATACCCAGAGCTCTGACCGGGCAGAGCAGATGAAGTCTCCCCTCTTCCGCCGTCAGGTGGGGAGGGGGATGGAAAGCCTGAAGAACCAGAGACCGGGCTCCCTGAGATGGAACCTTGGGAATGTAACCCGGTCTAGGGTGAAGAATGGCCCTTACTCTGCCAGGGGCAAACTCCAGGCAGGTTGGCGTGACCGCCAAAGCCTGGAGATCTCCCACTCTCCTCAGAGAGGTAATGGCGAGTAGAAAGGCCACCTTCAAGGTCAGGTTCTTAGGCTCAGCCAGCTCCAGTGGCTCGAAGCGGGCCTCAGCCAGCCCTTCCAGAACCACCGCCAGGTCCCAGGTTGGGGCTCTGGAGCGAGCTACCGGCCTCATCCTCCGAGCCCCACGGAGGAACTGTACAACCAGGTGGTGCTTCCCCAAAGGTCCATCACCTAGAGGTGCGTGGAAAGCCCCAAGGGCAGCCACGTACACCTTCAGGGTGGACGGGGTAAGACCAGCGGAGAAGCGATCTTGGAGGAACTCCAGCACTGAAGCCACTGGGCAGTTAACTGGATCCACCTCACGCTCTCTACACCAAGTGGAAAATACGTTCCACTTGAGGCTGTACAGTCTCCTGGTAGAAGGAGCCCTGGAGCTGAGTAAGGTCTCGACTACCTCTGCTGACAGGCCTGCCTCTAGGTACCGAGCCCCCTCAGGGGCCAGACCCAGAGGCTCCACAACTCCGGCCTGGGGTGAAATATTGTGCCCCCTGCCTGAGAGAGCAGATCCCTCCTCAGAGGAACCTGCCACGGAGAGCCGTCTATCAGAGCTATGATGTCCGAGAACCATACTCGAGTGGGCCACCGGGGTGCTACTAAGAGCAGGCTGATGCCCTCCCGGCGGACCCGCTCCAGAACTCCCGGGAGCAGAGTGATCGGGGGAAATGCGTACAGACGCAGCCTCGGCCACGTCTGCATCATGGCGTCCAGTCCCAACGGGGCTGGATGCCTGAGAGAGAACCACAGTGGACAGTGGGACGTCTCTCGAGACGCGAACAAGTCCACTTCCACTGGGCCGAATCTCTCGCACATGGCCTCCACCACCTCTGGGTGGAGTCGCCACTCCCCGGGCCTCAGCCCCTGCCTCGACAGGATGTCTGCTCCCTGGTTTTGGTCCCCGGGAATGTATATCGCCCTGAGGGACGATAACTTCCCCTGGGACCACAGGAGGATTTGATGCGCCAGTCTGCATAGAGGGCGCGACCTCAAACCCCCCTGGTGATTGAGATACGCGACAACCGAAGTGTTGTCTGAGCGTATCAGGACATGGTGGCCACGGAGGTCCGGGTAAAAGCTCCTCAGAGCCTTGTAGACCGCCAGCATCTCCAGGCAGTTGATGTGCCATGAAGAATGCCGGGTCTCCCACAGACCTCTCGCAAAGCGGCCTTCCATGACCGCGCCCCAACCAGTGAGGGAGGCATCTGTTGAAACGGCCTTCCGGCAACATGATGCTCCCAGCACTGGCCCCTGGGACAGGAACCAAGGTTTCCGCCATATGACGAGGGAACGAAGGCATCTGCGCGTTACCCTGATCATACGAAACGGATTTCCCCTCGGGGAAAACCCCTTGGCCCTCAGCCACCACTGTAGGGGTCTCATATGCAGCAGGCCAAAAGGTATCACGTTGGACGCTGCTGCCATGAGCCCCAGCAGTCTCTGGAACTGCTTCACAGTGAGGCTGCGGCCTGACTTCACTCTGGAGACGTTCGCCAGTATGGATTCCACGCGTGCGGGAGACATACGTGCCCGCATTGACGTGGAATCCCATACGACTCCCAGGAACGTGGTCCTCTGGGAGGGCGTCAACACGCTTTTCTTCGTGTTGAGTCTCAGCCCCAAGCACCTTATGTGGGCCAGAACGACATCTCGATGCCGAACCGCCATCTCGCGCGATCTGGCCAATATGAGCCAGTCGTCGATGTAATTTAGTATACGGATGCCCTGGAGTCTCAGCGGAGCCAGTGCTGCATCCATACACTTGGTGAAGGTGCGAGGGGAGAGTGCCAGGCCGAAGGGAAGAACCCGATATTGGTACGCTTCGCCCCCGAAAGCGAACCTCAGGAACCTCCTGTGGGTTGGAAGGATGGAAATATGGAAGTATGCGTCCTTTAGATCTATCGTGACAAACCAGTCCTCGGACTGGATCTGACTCACGATGGCTGGAATTGTGAGCATCCTGAACCTGAATCTCCTCAGAGACCGATTCAGAAGCCTGAGATCTATTATCGGACGCAACCCACCATCCTTCTTGGGAACTATAAAGTACTGGCTGTAGAACCCGGAGTCCCTGTTCGCCAACGGAACCCGCTCTATGGCTTCCTTGGCTAACAGGGCCTGTACTTCTTGTTCCATAACCCGAACCTGCTCTGGGCCAACCACAGTCCGGACCACCCCGTTGAACTTCGGGGGAGGAGAACCGAACTGCAGTCTGTAACCCAGCTCTACAGTCTGCAGGACCCATGTAGATACACTCGGAAGGCATGTCCATGCGCCAAGATAATCTACTAAGGGAACCAGCCTCTCGAGGCTGGCCACGGGTGTCAACCGAGCCTCGTTCCCGATCCCCTGAAGCGGCTGACCGGCAGGGAGAAGTCGGGAACGATTTTCGGTGGGTGCACACGTTTGCTGTCCAGCCGCAAGTCCTGTTGGAGGCAGCGAAGACAGCACGCGTGTGCGGGAGATCAGTGAGGCCCGAAGCGTCTGTGACGGCGGGAACACAGCACTGATCTCCCGAGAGCTCCGGGGGGAAGACGACCTCGGTCGTTCCAACCCGGGGGGGGCAGCTCTGAGCGATCCAGCCGCAGCTAGGACCGCTTAGTGGCAGCCTTCTTCGCCTGAAGGACGGTCCTCAGATCGACCTTAGGCTCTGAAGGCTTGCCACGAGAGCGCCGCCTCTTTTGCCAAGCTCCCTCGGGAGGGGCGCGAGAAGCAACGCTCTCCTTCTGCACCTGCCGGTGCGAGGAGCTAGCAGACGGCCGAGGCTGTCCCTTTGAGACAGCCTTCCCCGAAGAGCTGGATCGACGAGGGAGATACTGCTGGAAGGCCGCCGCCTGTTTTCTCACCTCCTGGAACCTCTCGACGACGGTGTTAACCGCACCGCCGAAAAGCCCAGAAGGCGAGACCGGGGAATCCAGGAGAAAGTGTTTCTCTCTCTCCTTCATCCCCGACAGGTTTAACCAAAGATGCCTCTCCACACACACCATACCTGCCATGGAGCGGCCGATGGAACGGGCCGTCTCCTTGGCGATGCGGAGAGACAAATCGGTGGCCTTCCTGAGTTCGAGGACATCGTCCGGAGACGGGCCCCCGCCCTCGTCGAGCTCCTTGAGGAGGTCGGCCTGGTAGGCCTGCAACACCGCCATAGTGTGCAGGCAACTACCAGCCCGCCCAGCCGCCATATATGCCCTCCCAACCAGCGCTGATGTATCGCGCGCTGGTTTGGCGGGCAATACCGGGGTCTTCAGGGACGAAGCGGCCTCGGGAGAAAGGTAGCTCGCGAGAGCCTCCTCTACCCTAGGCAGTGTCCCATAACCCTGTTCGGCCGCCCCCAGCACATTACCGAAGTCGAGTACTGGAGGGCTGGTTAATCTGGCCGAATAGGGTTTATCCCAAGACCTACACAACTCATTGTGTAGGTCCGGGAAAAAAGGCAGACCCCGGCGTGGAGGTTGAGGCTTGCGCCTGAAGAACCGTTCATCCAGCTTACTGGGCGGCTGGATTTCCGGTTCTTCCTGTGGCCAATGGATGTTTAACTTGGCCACGGCGCGGGACAAAACCTCCACTAGCTCCTCTGGAGCGGGTGCGTGAAGCGATGGCTCAGGCTCCACTGTACCCGCCTCGACGCTCAGCACATCCGACTCCTCAGAGCCAGATAGCTGAAGCATCGGGTTCTCCACCCCGCGGGAAGAAGCCGCATCGCGGGCTTCCGCACGGGGCGGGAGAACATCGGAATCCTCGGACGAGGATAGGGAAGGTGCCTCAGCAGTCCCATATCCCGTCACGAGGTCCCGCTGCGAGCCCCATGATCTACGGCGCCGCCGTGCCTCAGCAACAGCGGGCCCAGAACCCTGGGGCTCGCGGGCTTGGCCGGTCTCGCCGAACACAGCCAGCCGTGAGCGCAACACCCTGAGCGGCAGCTTCTCACACTCGCTACAGGCGGCTCCCTCGAGAGCCGCCTTAGCGTGCTGCACGCCCAGGCATTGTACACACAAAAGGTGTGTGTCCGTGCCCGAAAGGAATCGCGGACACGGGTGCACACACCTTGTGAACTGTTGCTCACTAGCCATCTTGTACTTGGATATATGTGACAAACAACACCAAATAGACAGACAATTTTTACATATAGCGCTTCGCTGAAGAGCAAAAAAGCTAGTGTGTGTTTGCATCAGCTTCCTTTTTGTATCTTCCGGGTATGCCGTCATCTACTACGTCACGACGCACCACCAATCAGATTGGCTTGATTTCATTCATACTTCAGATGCGTAACGCTGTGGGCGTTCCCAGAGTGTTGTCACTCGACGACGCAGTTCGAGTTCCCTCGAAGGGGAACATCATTCATGCATTAGAGGGTTAAGAATAAATTAAATTATAAAATTCACAGTGTGACGTGTAGGTGACGCTCATTTGCAATAACGCCACCGGCCTCGCAACATTCTCTCACGGCTCTCGCCCGCCCTGCTTGTCACACACAGAGACTCAGTTTCATGTCAGAGTCACATATGATCTTACCCCAGTTCATCCAGTTTACAGTGAGGATTCTCCAGTACAGCAGAGAGCAGCTTCACTCCTGAGTCTTGTAGTTTATTAAATGACAGATCCAGTTCTCTCAGGTGTGAGGGGTTTGATCTCAGAGCTGAAGCCAGAGCAGCACAACCTTCATCTGTGACACCACAACCACTCAACCTGTAGAGAACAATGACACACATTAAGTCCATCTCCAAAGCTAAACATGACCACTTAACCCCTAGGAGTCTGAGCTGTTTTGGGGCCTTTTAGAAGTTGACATGCTCTGACATTTGTGCATTTTTCAGTTGCTTATAAACATATTAATGGCAAAAGTGTAATTACACTTTATTCAGCACAAACTGGGCTACCATAATATGTGAGCAACATGTATGTACATGCATGTATTTTTGAGAGAATAATGTTTATGCATAATTTTTGAAAAAATGAAAAAAATTGTTTTAAAATTAAGGCTTCAAAACACACAATAGATATGTGTTCACAAGCCCTTTGATTATTGGGTGTTTTTGTTTAGAGTTTTTGCTTTACACTGATGTGAGAATCATTGAGCCTACTCATTCACATAAAACAATATATTCATTTACAATTTGTAAAACACTTTTTCTTTACTCAGGCCTTATGCGAGTAGGTGTGAACGAACCATGAATAATAATGTGATCACTCCTGAGAAACAAAGACCTGCATAATAATGAGCTGCATAATAAATGAGCTTTAGGTAGGCCTACTAGATTTTAGGTTTACTAGATAAGTACAGTAACAGTAAAAAAATATATATAGTTTTCTGGGGGGAAAATCTAAATGTTTTTTAATTAAAGTTTTTACCTAAAGCAAGCTAAATGATCTGCCAAAAAAGAAACAAGATTTCAATCAGAAATGTTTTTGAAAGAAGAGCTAAAAAAACAGTAATATTGTGACAATTGGTAATGATGAATGTTATAAGTAAAATATTTGGGATTATGCAATGCAATTATGATTTCAAATAGTATCTGGTGACTTTAGGTTGATTGGGACACTTTTTCCCAGTCATTTCAATAACAAATATTTTCTGAATCATTTGTAAACGATCAAATACACAAAATACTCAAATATCATTTCGAGCTTCAGTCAGAAACACGTGAAATGCATGAGCCAGCGCTAAGGCTATTGTCTGCTATATTGGTATCAAATATACAAATATATGTATTATACCAGTGTGTTAAATTATATTAAATATATTAAAAACATTGATTAAAATTAAGATACAATTTATACAAAACTAAATTCAGTTTAACCCTTGTGTTATGTTGCGGGTCAATTTGACCCGTTTTGATTTTTAAGTTGTCTGAAATATCAGTTAACCTATGTTTTTCATCTTTAAACTTTGTGACTTTTTTTGGACACTAAATTTTTCAACCAAATATCGAAATAAATCTAATTATTAAACTAAATTAACCATATAAACTAAATTACTGCTCTAATTACTGATCTAAAGCCCACACTGTCACTGTATGATAATTGAAATGAACTGATGACATCAGCGTTTTCTCCAGAATGGCTAGACGGTTGAATAAAATTATGCTGCATTATTTTCCTGTTTAACACTGTAAAGCTGCTTTGAAACAATCTGTATTGTTAAAAGCGCTATATAAATAAAGTTGACTTAACTTGACTTTTTCTCATTTAGGGTCATGAACATGCATGCAAAGTTTCAACACACTGATGTGTTTTGACATATACACACACAATTACTGTTACGTTCGTGATGTTCACGGGTCAATTTGATCCGCATATTTTAATGTTTTAAGGAAAATGTAGAGACCCAAAATAATAAAATTTCTTGGTTATATTTTGTTATTTTAGTTTTTTACTAACATATGAAGCTAAAAAAATTAGCTTTTCCCCATTTTTTCAATACAGAAATATTTTTTGTATGCCACAAATGGTAAAAATGAGCTATAATTTCTTTTTTCAATCTATCTGAAATACTATCTAACCTACATTGTTTTTCTTGAAATTGTGTGACCTTTTCTCATTTAGGGTCATTAACATGCATGCAAAGTTTCAGCATGCTGATGCGTTGTGAAATGTGCATATCAAAATTTTACACACTCTTGCTGTTTGTGGGTCAATTTGACCCATATAGGACAGCTATTCAAAAGCAACTGTACAGACACAAAATACAAAACACTCTGTGCATCTCAGAGCTCTTCAACTCTAGTCCTGAAGTGCCAGTGTCTTGCTGAGATTAACAACTTCATGAAGCAGTGTTTTGAAATTTGCCATCACTGTATAAGTCGTAAAAGTAAAGTTTAAAACAAGTAATAGAAGTTTATGAACATGTAAAATATATAACATATATATATATATATATATTCAATTCTAAAACCTCAAGAAAATCAAAGCTAAATATCTGAACAAATTCTGTACCAAATTTTAGGTTGATATCTAAAATAAAAAAAAGATGTTTTTGTGCGCAGTACCAACGTTTTCCACTAGATGACATGTAGACTCTTCGATTTCCATATATGGTTTGAGTGATCTGAACGTTATATTTTCATACTTTTAAAAATATCTATGAAGTAGACATCCTATTCAGAAGTAGTTTGGGTAGTAATGTTCATATTTGATTTGAATTAAATCTCTAAAATGCATATAAAAAACGATATGGAAAGAGTCAGAGCGCGCGTTATCGTTTGGCACTGCATCACAAATGACGAATCTATCGCTATTTATCTACTGCTCTGTCATCTCTTTTGAAAATCAGTCACCAAATATGAAAATTAGAGTCTGAAAGCTTTAAAATGCTATATAGTTGGTCAAGATTACTTTAGGTTTAGACTAAGATATTATTGTTCTAAATGTATAAAGGCAAGTGTCCTACGGGCCAATCTTAAAAATAGTGGTTAAATGTATTTTTATAAATCGTAAATTCAGATATTTATTCTTTGTAATGTGTGAAAAGTATTGATATTAAAAGTGAATTGTTTGTACCTGATTGTATGTGTTTTTTCATTGTATGATTTTTGGGGAATTGTATTGAATCCAATTAGGGTCAATTTGACCCGGACCATAAGGAGTGTAAACAGAAATCGAACAATGCATGAGGGTTAAAGAAAGCAATTAACATTCTAAAAAACAAACAAAAAAACAACAACATAGGGTATAATATTTAAACATCAATATGAAGCAAAATTCGTTTTAAAAACATTGATTAAAATTTAGATACAATTTATACAAAACGAAATTCACTGTAAAAAAGGAAATTAAAACTCAAATATTTTGTCCATCTTAAGTTAATTTATGAGACGCGTGCAATGCAGCGCTAAGGCTATTGTCTGTTATATTGACTTCTTATAAAATAAGAAGCAACTATATTAAAAACATTGATTAAAATTAAGATACAATTTATACAAAACAAAAACAGGCCAAATAAATCTTGTCTAAACAGTCTTGCATCATGTTACATCAGGATTTATATTTAAACAGTCTTTTTGCATTTAATATTCACAGATGCTAACTGAGCCTTTTAAAATTACCCTACCTTACAATGAACTCTCAATCAGCTTTCCATGAGGAGAATTATTCCAGGATTATTACTCAAAGCGATGTATCTGACCCATAGCTTCACTAGTTGTGTTTGTATGAGTTGATGTGTGTGTGGGCGTCGACGCATGGATTGCCTGTATTTGATAATGAATGAGCGCGTGGCCCGTGGGCGTGGCCGCATTAGCGGGTAATGAGGCAGTAATGAGTTGACTGATATCTCCCACTTTTCACACAGATTACATAAACACAGAATATTTGTTTTCGTTTTGATTTACACGATTTAAAACCTGACATGTCAACCTTTCTTTAGACATTTGTCTCATGTTTGTGTGTCAAGTTCTCACTAAGCTAGAGGTCATTTTCTGAAGAGAATCAGATTAGACATCATTGAGAGAGAGGCTGAAGATCGCGAATCATGTTTGTTTCCCTTATTTTGAAAAAAGCACAACAATTTGTTTTTATTGTGACTGTACACAAAAAAAAATAGAAACTTAACAGATTATAATGATGTTTAACACTTGCCTGAATGATAAAAAAAACGACAGAGTTATTTGAGTCTCTTTGGCACTTATTAGAAAAAAAGCAAGCCAATCACGCCGGCATGACGGCCAACTCGAGAGGTTTAAACAAAATGAATAAATAACAATGCTGTCAATATGAAATATATATAAATACTCATTAGTTCACGTTGTTAAAATTAGGGATGCACCGAATCCAGATTTTTGGGGTTCGGCCGAATCCACTGGTTAAGATTTGGCCGAATCCGAATCCGAATCCAAAACCGAATACCAAATCCTACTCCCATCCTCAAACCATTATCACAGTAAACACATTAAAAAAGTAAACAACGTCCACAGCAGTGTAGGGATGCTACTGACCATTTACCCGTTAACCGAAAGTAAGAACTTTGACGATTAATACTATCAGTTAAACGGTTTAAATGTTTTTAACGCTTTTTTTTTTTTTTTTGATGCATGGTTAAGAAATATGCTGTGTATAGCGTTATTTGTTCACTCATGGAGCGTGTCGATATGTGCAACCACAAACCAGATCTCGCAAAATGAAGCAATGGAAAAGCTTACTGTGTTGGACCATTTCGACAGAAAAATACAGCAGTAGTACAAACTCTGACTGGTGGAAAGCAAATGAAAGGCGATTCCCGAGGCTGGCCACTCTAGCGAGGCGTTATCTCTGTATTTCCGGGACATCAGTGCCATCTGAAGCCTTTCGTAGTGTGGTTTTGGTAAAGTTGACTAAAGTAAACATTGTCGCGTATGTTCTTCTCGCCGCTGTTTCCTGATGGTTTATAGAAAAATTACCCCGAGGCATCTTCTGTTGTTTCAAAGAACAGCACAACGGAGAGCGCAGGGGGCTTGCGCTGCGGAGACAGAAGGATTGAGAGGTTGTTTTCTGCTGCGGGTTTAACTGTCAACAGGCTGCGCTCCAGAGTAACCCACATCAATTAGACAGGTTACTTAAAAAACAAACAAACAAAAAAACATACAAGGTGTGGATTGAGGTAGCCTAGGCCTGCTATTTTTATTTGAAAAAAAAAAAAAAAAATAGCAATTCTGGTTCTTCAAAGCTTACGGATTCAGTGTATTTTCGGTTTGTCATCTTAATTTGGTAATTATTTAAGTGAAAAATATTTAGTGTAGGCCTATTTATTTTATTCTTTTTATTTATATTTTATCTGATCTGTATGCGGCTATTTGCATGGTAAAATAAAATACATTTTGGCTGCTGTCTGTAGATTCCCTCATGCACAACTCGTATTCTTTCGGATGTTTCATTCGCAAATGTTTTAACAGCGGCTGTTGTGTAGGGTGCTTGCCACCACGAGACAAATCGGCATTGCAAATTGAACATGTAGCTCGACTTGAATCGCCTTCTTTTGACTTAAAGTACTGCCACGTTTTCTTTTCATGAGTTCCATTTTCACTTTCAATGGCGAAATTCATAATTGCGGTAAAGTTAGTTTAACGTTTGACGTTCGTTAGACATTCAGTTTCGTACCCATTAAACTCTCTGCGCATTTCATATTTTCAGCTCAAAGCAACTCAGATATGCATAAACCAAGGGTGTCCAAAGTCCGGCCCGCAGGCCAAATGCGGCCCGGGGATGAATTTCAAACGGCCCGCAGCGCGTCTATTAAAATGTATTATATGTGGCCCGCCACGGATCATTTACAAATCATGCAGTTTCACGATGTCACCGCAAGGTGGCAGTACTAGATTTAGGCCAGGGAAACAGCCCCCAAAGCGGAACGAAACAGCGCGACTTGTGCTCTGCGCAACTCACGCGAGCTCTGACTCTGAACAAATGTGTTTACCAGCTGAGTGTCTCGATCACGCAGCCCGTGAGAAGTGTTCGAGTTCGGCACAGAGGTCTCCGTTACGAGATGCAAATCTCTCGGTGATTTGATTTAATTTCCAGTTAAACAGCGCTGACTTAATCAACAACACTAACGTGCAAATCAGCTGAGCCGATTCAAAATACTTTTCAAACAACAATTCGCATTTCGAATTTATCATGGATTTACTGTAGTAACACTACCTGTAACCATGGTAATTTGTCAGAAATGTAGGTTAATATCAAATTTTATTTAATTTGTAATGTAGACATGTATTAAATGACTAATAAAGGCCAAATTGCAGACTATTTTTTGTCATAAACTTGCAGTTTTGTGCATTTGAATTTATATGTAGACTAAATACCATTCTACAGGGAGTGCAGAATTATTAGGCACGTTGATTTTCTGATCATATTTTTTTTCCAGGCACATTTGACCAATTCCAAACCACAATAATCCTAATAACTACTATTAATTTAGTATTTAATAATGTATAAGTGATATATAATTGTTCATGAAGGCTGGAAATGAAAAACACCTTATATTCAGGTGTGCAGAATTATTAGGCATGTTTTCTTTTACAGATAAATTGAGCCAAAAAAGAGATTTAACTCAGACTGAAAAGTCAAAAAGTATTAAATGCCCATGAGAAGGATGCAATACTAATGCAATACTAGACATTGCAGTTAAGGCATGACCACTGGACAGTGAAATGCTCGTTGGGTCAGCAGGGTCAGACAAAAACATGTGGCGGAGAAAAGACACCTGTTAACTGCAAAAGAATTAAGAATTAAGGTGAAGAATTAAGGGTGAAACCATCAGGAACCCTTTAGTCTCCAGCACCACCATTTTCCAAAGCTGCAACCTACCTGGAGTCTCCAGAAGTGCAAGGTGTCAGGATCTCAGAGACTTCAGTTAGGTAAAGAATCCTAAAAAATGACCCCCACTAGATAAGAATCACAAGCTGAAGTGTTGTAAAATACATGAAGAAGGTTTTTTTATAGGCTTTATGGACAGATAGGTTGAGAATGACTCTTGAAGGACCAGCACCACATCCTCTAGTACCACTGTTTGAAGAATTCATCTTCCAGAATCTGGCAGTACGTTTTGGGAGTTCATTTTTAGTCCATCTCTGCAAAACGGACTTCAGGATGGACTAAAATGAACTCCCAAAATGTACTGCCAGATTGACTGCCAGCAGGATCAAAAGTCAGATCCTGCTGACCCAACGAGTATTTCACTGTCCAATGGTCATGCCTTAACTGCAATGTCTAGTATTGCATTAGTATTGCATCCTTCTCATGGGCATGGGACTTTTTGCCTTGTGTGCACTGCAAAAAATGTATTTTTGTCTTGTTTCTAGTCTAAATATATCAAAACATTCTTAAATCAAGATGTTACTAGATAAGATAAATGACATCAGATATTTTTTCTTGTTTTCTGGAAAATAAAATAAAATTGAAGTGAGTTTTTTTTTTAAACAAGCAAATATATCTGCCAATGGGGTAAGAAAAATAATGTTTCTGTTTGGAATCTTTAAGGAAGATTTTGGAAGATTATTTTTCTAATCCATTGGCAGATAATTTAGTTTGTTTCAAGCTAAAACTCAATTCATTTAGATTTTTTCCCCCAGGAATCAGTAATTTTCCTCAGTAAAAGCATCTTGATTTTTAGATATTTGGACTGGAAAAAAGACAGAAATACCAAGTCACAAAAACATGTTTTGTAGTGTGGTTTTACCTGTGGTGATCTAAATAGAGCACTTTTTAAATTTAAATAAGAATAGAGTTCTAACTCTGTAATAATATTAAAATTTCACCCATTAAAACTTTTTGGTTGATGAAAGTTTTGTTGATGAAAATCTGTCATGTTTCAAAGAAACAAAACATGTCATTATATATATATATATATATATATATATATATATATATATATATATATATATATATATATATATATATATATATATATATATATATATATATATAAAATAGGCTAGAAAAGGGACCGGCCCCCGGGTATGTCCACAATATCGAATCCGGCCCCCTTTAAAAAAAGTTTAAAGCATAAACCAAAGTCCTTTAGGTTGCACAAGGCTTAATTCTGGCAGATAAAATATATAATAATTACCCGTATAAATCATTTAAACAATTTAACTATACGACATTATGTTATCAAACTAATGCTACAATGTTCAGAAAAACATCCCTTTTATTGCACAAGGCTCCGTTTTTGGAATTAGCATTTCCCATATTTTATAATAATTTTAGAAAGTTTAATATATGCAATACCGTAATTCCATTAAACGACAACACTGTTTGGCCAAAAAGTATCAAACCTACTGTAAATTACTCAGAATATTATTCTCTATGATGCACAAGGCTTGTTTTTCACATTATTTATCAGGTATTTTTTTACAAGGCATGTTTAATCCGATTATTAATCTGGTATTGTTCATTTACAGTACTGAACCTATTTAAATCCATTAAACGACAACACCGTTTGGCCTAAAGGACTCAAACCTACTGTAAATTACGCAGAATATTATTCTCTATGATGCAAAAGGCTTGTTTTTCACATTATTTATCAGGTATTTTTTTTACAAAACATGTTTAATCCGATTATTAATCTGGAATTGTTCATATACAGTACTGAACCCGTTTAAATCCATTCAACGACAACACTGTTTGGCCTAAACGTATCAAACCTACTGTAAATTACTCAGAATATTATTCTCTATGATGCACAAGGCTTGTTTTCACATTATTTATCAGGTATTTTTTTACAAGGCATGTTTAATCCGATTATTAATCTGGTATTGTTCATATACAGTACTGAACCCATTTAAATCCATTCAACGACAACACTGTTTGGCCTAAACATATCAAACCTACTGTAAATTACTCAGAATATTATTCTCTATGATGCACAAAGCTTGTTTTCACATTATTTATCAGGTATTTTTTTACAAGGCATGTTTAATCTGATTATTAATCTGGTATTGTTCATATACAGTACTGAACCCATTTAACGAAAATAGTAGTTTTTTTCCTCTGGTGATTCGCATTTGTTATCATTGTACGCTCCTGAGCGTTTCCTAAAACATGGCGGTGACTACCCATAATGCAATGCGCAATGACGTAGTTTCCCAGACTCTACTGAACACGTGAGCTGACTAGGGAACACCAACATGGCGGCTTCACTCTTTATGACGTCATGAGCAATCCAGTCATTTATATAGATCAGTGGTTCTAACACACAGTTCAACAGGCAGATCAGATCCATGGGTGGCTCGCCATGTATGCACTTAAATTGCATCTGGTGTCCGGAATGGATCACTCTCGAAGATGATCTCAATCTCTCAAAAAAACCCAGCCTTGTAAAAACACAAGGCAGAAACAATATTCAATCTTCAATTCAAACTCTCATACACAAAATTAGAGATGCTCCGATCAGCATTTTTGGGGCCAATCACCGATCACCAAGATCATGATCTGCCAATTGCCGATCACTGCCGATCACAGAATGGCAGGGGAATGGGAATCTTTTATCTATAATCTTGCAGATTTTGCACCATTTGTAGAAATGAAACTAACTCTAAATTAACTGTATTGAGAAAAAAAAACTATAGAAATAGGCTAGAGTCAAGATCTTGAAGAACCACCAAGTGTTTATTTTAGAAAATGAGATAACTTAAGGCTACTGTAGGCCATCTTTCCCAAATAAATGTATATAATAAATGTATATAATTATCTCACCTAAATATTTGATCATGCAGTGGATTTTTGTTTTTAATGACAAATTTTCAGGTAGGTCTAACATTAGTATTGAGGTAAGAAATACTAAAGACATTTAATAAGAAATCAAATGTAAATTAATATTGGTCTTCCCTGAATAAATTAAATTAGATTAATCCTTACACTTAAGGTTGCAAAAGTTAGTCATTCAAGAGCAGTGCGTGTCATAAAGGTTCATCAAACAACACAAGACAAGAGAAACTCAGAGACAGCAGCAGTTTATTCAACAGCTGTCACTTTAAGAGCGAACACGGATACGGTTACATGCAGTTGCACAAATGTTCACTCGCAAGTCACGACGGGGTTTACATGCATACTCGTCAAGATGGTAATTTAGTACTTACATTTGTGTGTATCTGACCATTTCAGCGCAATTTGTTCTCGCAAGCTTTTTGTGAGATGGCCTGTGTGTGTGTGTTTGTGTGCGCGTGAGCGCACATGCTCACGGTCTGGAGAGCGCGCAAGTGCGGAGTGGTTTGAACACTGGCAAGACTTTAAAAAAAATGCAAATGATAAACTTTAGTGACGATGCGACACTGCCTCGATTGTGCAAGTGGCAAATCCTGTCAACAGTGGCAAATCCTGTCAACTGTGCAGCTCGATTTTAGTGCAGATGCGATGCGCTGATGTGAAGACATTTGAGCATTTTGAAAGGGAGAGAGAGAGCACGCGCACGCAGTGATTCACTCGCGCTGTTTGTGAACTTACGTCTCACAGAAAGTTTTCAAATGACTGCGCAAGTTATTTAATATAGAAATATGAATTGTACCTCACCTTCAGCATTATAATTATTTTACCAGTGCCGGAAAAAGAGAATGAGACGGTGTCGCTGCATGTCATGCCCTAGCTCTCACGGCAGGCAAAGGTTTTTATGTGTCGTCAGCATGCGATCGGTTCATGAGATCGGCATTTTTAGAGACTGCCGAACAATCATCCCAAAGCGATTATCGGCCGATAGAGATCGGTTGCCGATCAATCGGAGCACCCCTACACAAAATGACATGCATGTACTTTAAAGAAAACATTAACTCAATATTTCAACACATATTGAACACATTGACACTTAAATATCACCCTTTGTCACATTTCATCAACTCGTTAGCCTCTACATGTGATTAGCTTTAGCACACGTGCAAACTAGCTCTGGCTTGCACGATATGAACACGGTCTATGCAAACACCAATATCACACACAAAAACACTCTAATAGTTCACTGCAGAGTTTGCAACACTTTTCTTTTTGCATATCAAGCTAATATTTGAGATATGACTCGCCAAGGAAAGAATATAAAAGGAAAGAGAAGTTAATTTCACGATGCTTTAATGCTCCGTGGGTCCGCCACAGCCTCTATTTCCAATACTCCTCCTCGTCCTCTTCTCACTTCGGCGACAGCTTCTCCAAGTTATCGCATCCACTCAGAAATCCAATTCTTTCGTTATATTTAACTCTTACTGTACACTTTGTCACATATCAGCTTTTAGACATTGTTCTGTTTTTTGTCATAAGTCCGAAATGACAAGGATGCAGCCTCACGCAATGCAAAGTCAATGGAGAGCGTTGGATTGCCCCCCCCCCCAGCCCCCGGTGTGGGTGTAGCCTAAATACGCTCTGTCTCTATGGGATTTCTCTGAGTTTTGATCAGCAATTTTAGGAAAACTGTAAGTTGGATCAGTCTGAAAAGAGTCTTTTTGCTTTCCCTCTCTTACTTTAGTCCGATGCAATCTCCAGTCTTAGATCAAATTAAGTTGTTTAAATGAAGGAATTCTCCCAGAGTTGATCATACAGAAATAACAGGGGCTGATCATGATAAACAAGTCACACCATCCGGGTTTAAGTTTATAGCGTGCAGTGACTAGGCTATATTGACAGAAATGGGAGATTAATAAACATGCAGAAACAATTAAAACATACAGCGTGCAGCTCTTCATTAAGATCTCATGATTGTACAGGCGATCGCATCGCTCAGATAATGTTGCACAATTAAAATAAAACATGACACACACATGTTGTCTAAATAATAATGTGTCTGAATAAACTGTTTTAAAGATTGACGTTTATTGTAAAGCTCAAATAAGTTTAATTTATATATATGATGCCGCCTCTGAGTGTAGATCCGATGGCTGGATTGAGTTTACATTACACTGAGATCACAATGTGTCCTCGACTACCTCTGGACCAGGACACGCTAATCGGATAACATTTGGACAACATCCGGATAATGCCAAGTGTAAACGGAGCCTTAGATTGCCATAAACACAGAGGAAGAACTATAACAAGCCATCTCTCCCAACCTTGCACCCTGAACACAGATTTGCTTTCTTTCATACGGCTCATCTGCTTTCATGTACAATATCTACATATTAATCCTTATTCACTCTGAGTCTTTATGGTAGAGATGATCTTACCCCAGTGTCTCCAGTTTACAGTGAGGATTCTCCAGTACAGCAGAGAGCAGCTTCACTCCTGGGTCTTGTAGTTTATTAAATGACAGACTCAGTTTTCTCAGATGTGAGGGGTTTGATCTCAGAGCTGAAGCCAGAGCAGCACAACCTTCATCTGTGACACTACACCAACTCAACCTGTAGAGAACAATGACACACTCTTCACTCTACACTCTCAGATCAGACACACAGATCAGATCAACAGAGACTTCATTATTATAATGTACAGATCACCATGTTTGATGTTAGTGAGATTTAGTGGCCGCATCATAGCACAGAAACTGCACTCGTTAAAATCACAAATGATTTACTTCTAGCTTCTGACCAAGGCTGTATCTCAATACTAGTTCTACTCGATCTTAGTGCTGCGTTTGATACTATAGATCATAAAATACTATTAGATCGACTTCAAAATTATACTGGTGTTCAGGGACAGGCATTAAACTGGTTTAGATCGTACTTATCAGACCGCTACCATTTTGTCTGTCTAAATGGGGAAAAATCAAAGATGACGTCAGTAGACTATGGGGTGCCGCAAGGATCCGTGTTAGGCCCTCTGCTATTCTCTATATATATGCTGCCACTTGGTAATATTATAAGAAAACATGGAATTAATTTCCACTGTTATGCTGATGACACTCAATTATATATTTCATCACGACCGGATGAAAACGCTAAATTATCTAAACTGACAGCGTGTGTTGAAGATATTAAATACTGGATGACGTGTAATTTTCTGCTATTAAATTCAGATAAAACGGAGGTGTTACTTATTGGTCCAAAAAACTGCCCACAAAACCTCTCGCAATACAATTTTACCTTGGAAGGATGTCCTGTCACTTTATCCACTACAGTAAAAGACCTGGGTGTTATATTAGACCGCAACCTGACATTCGAAAATCATATTTCATATGTTACAAGAACGGCATTTTTCCATCTTAGAAACATTGCTAAGCTACGTAACATGCTATCTATTTCTGATGCAGAAAAGTTAGTTCATGCATTCATGACCTCGAGATTAGATTACTGTAATGCTTTATTAGCTGGTTGTCCTGCATCCTCAATAAACAAACTACAGTTAGTCCAAAACGCGGCTGCTAGAGTTCTTACTAGATCAAGAAAATATGATCATATAACACCAATTTTATCATCTCTACACTGGTTACCTGTGAAGTTCCGTATCAATTACAAACTATTGCTACTAACCTATAAAGCCCTAAATGGTTTAGCTCCAGTGTATCTAACGGATCTTCTATCGCCCTACAATCCATCGCGCTCTTTAAGATCACTAAACTCGAGGCTTCTGGTCATTCCTAGGATATCTAAGTCCACTAAAGGAGGGAGGGCATTTTCACATTTAGCTCCTAAACTCTGGAATAGTCTTCCTGATATTGTTCAAGGTTCAGACTCGCTGTCCCAGTTTAAAACTAGATTAAAGACGCATCTCTTTAGCCAAGCATTCACATTATAAATATCTTTTTATACTACAGTTAAATCGGATCAAAAGCATTAATATAATATTCTGAACAGCAGCTACGCTAATCATTTCCCATCTGCTTTTCTGTTGTTATCTCGGGACACTAGTCCCGAGGTAAATAGTTCATCAGCTCCAGTTTGTATCCAGCCTCTCATGGAGACTTCGGATGCCCCGACACCTGTGATGAGACGACTCCACGCCTGTGAAGAGACGACTCAACGCCAGCGTTGTTATGGCCTAAATTAATACACGATTGATTAACTTTTTCGAACATTATTCTTTAACATTGTCTTTCTAACATTTTTACTGTACATCTATGAAATGCACTTTCTGTAAAGCTGCTTTGAAACAATGTGTATTGTGAAAAGCGCTATACAAATAAATTTGAATTGAAAAATTTGAATTGAATTTACAATGTTATTTGTGTGTGTGTGTGTGTGTGTGTGTGTGTGTGCGTGCGTGTGTGTGTGTGTGTGTGTGCGTGTGTGTGTGTGTGCGTGAGGGAAAGCTTATATAAAAGCTGACATAAATGATCACATTAAATAATATGTAAAGATGATCACAGAAACAAAATGGATGTGATGGTGATTAAGGATGAATTCATCTTGTTCTTCATGTGTTGAAGTCCTGACTGTGCTGAGATTGAGTGTGTTTAAAGTAAAGAGTGTTAAATGTTGATCGTATCACTTTACTGAGGAGCAGCTCATGTGTTCAGTCATTTACAGATCAATCACTCGATCACCTCAACTCAAGAAAGAGAGACTGAACACTTGAACACAGAAAAATATTATTTCTTACACTTCATTTAAACAGATGTGATATTACAATTAATGAATGGTAATCATGTCGACTCCCAATTGCAGAGAACGCAGCGCACACACAAATAAAACTCCATAGTAACCATCTGTGACAAATAAAAACTGCCTAGCAACACCATAGCAACCACCAAGAATACCTTAGCAACATGTCGACTCCCAATTGCAGAGAACGCAGCACACACACACACACACACACACACCGAGCAGAGAACGCAGCACACACACACACACACACACACACACACACACACACACACACACACACACACACACAGAGCAAAGAACGCAGCACACAGAGTAGATAACGCAGAACACACACACACACACACACACACACGGAGCAGAGAACGCAGCTCACAAACACACGGAGCAGAGAATGCAGGGAACTACACTGCCACCAAAATGGTCGCATATGCGACCTTTTGAAATGCCATTGCGACCCTAATTTCTATGGGGTCGCAAATGTATCACTGATTATTTTTGTACCTACCTTGTGTTTTAGGCAATATGCTATGATTTACTATGAGCATTCATTAATACAGAAATGTGCATTTTAAGAATACGTTTTATAACGTGCTCTGAGCATTCAACACATCAAGTTGGCTTCAACCCTGCGACCCCCGCCCCCTCTCGAAATGGTGTAGGCGAGGCGTAGCCTAACGTTGATTTAAAAAAAATTAAGACACACGCAGCAATCGCATATATATCTCAACATAGCCTACAATCTGTACGTGTTGAAATGAAGCGGACAATTGACTCCTATTTTAAGAAGGGAAGTTCAAGTGTAACAGAACCATCACTTGATGTCGATGCGACATGTCAAACGGAGCCTGTGGGAATGATGAGGCTGAGAAGGATTCGTCAGGGAAAGCACACGCGGGAAAAACGAAACGGACATATGAATTTCGACACCAGTGGCTTGAAGAATACCAGCGGTTAAGGTACCAAGACGGAGCAATGCACTGTGTGTAATGTAAATTCTTTGGGCCTTCAATTGCAGGACTGTCCAAATTTGTAACTGCGTCAAAACAATTCAAACACGAATCATTGAAGCTTCACAATGACAGTCTGAAGCACGCGAAGTGTAGAGACAGGTACACAGAGCTGCCAACTCTCACGCTTTCGCCGTGTGACACATGGTTGTATGATTATCTATATCTGCAATAGACTGAAGCAGAGGATTTTATAGGATTTAGTTTATCATTAATGGTAGATAATGCCAAAGAGGAAATGCCTTTCACCAAATTCCATCCATCCATCTTCTTCCGCTTATCCGGGGCCGGGTCGCGGGGGCAGCAGTCTAAGCAGAGATGCCCAGACTTCCCTCTCCCTAGACACTTCCTCTAGCTCTTCCGGGGGGACACCGAGGCGTTCCAAGGCCAGCCGGGAGACATAGTCCCTCCAGCGTGTCCTCGGTCTTTCCCGGGGCCTCCTCCCGGTTGGACATGCCCGAAACACCTTCCCGGGAAGGCGTTCAGGAGGCATCCGGAACAGATGCCCGAGCCACCTCAGCTGTCCCCTCTCGATGTGGAGGAGCAGTGGCTCTACTCCGAGTTCCTCCCGAGTGACTGAGCTTCTCACCCTATCTCTAAGGGAGCGCCCAGCCACCCTGCGGAGAAAGCTCATTTCGGCCGCCTGTATCCGGGATCTTGTCCTTTCGGTCATGACCCAAAGCTCATGACCATAGGTGAGAGTAGGAACGTAGATTGACCGGTAAATCGAGAGCTTCGCCTTACGGCTTAGCTCTTTCTTCACCACGACAGACCGGTACATCGACCGCATTACTGCAGAAGCTGCACCGATCCGTCTGTCAATCTCCCGTTCCATCCTCCCCTCACTCGTGAACAAGACCCCTAGATACTTGAACTCCTCCACTTGGGGCAGGAACTCTCCACCAACCTGAAGTGGGCAAGCCACCCTTTTCCGACTGAGGACCATGGCCTCGGATTTGGAGGTGCTGATCCCCATCCCAGCCGCTTCACACTCGGCTGCAAACCGTCCCAGTGCATGCTGAAGGTCCTGGTTAGAAGGGGCCAACACGACAACGTCATCCGCAAAGAGCAGAGACGAAACCGTGTGGTCCCCAAACCTGACACCCTCCGGCCCTTGGCTGCGCCTAGAAATTCTGTCCATAAAAATTATGAACAGAACCGGCGACAAAGGGCAGTCCTGCCGGAGTCCAACATGCACCGGGAACAAGTCTGACTTACTGCCGGCAATGCGGACCAAACTCCTGCTTCGGTCATACAGGGACCGGACAGCCCTCAGCAAAGGACCCCAGACCCCATATTCCCTCAGCACCCTCCACAGGACGCCGCGAGGGACACAGTCGAATGCCTTCTCCAAATCCACAAAACAAATGTGGACTGGTTGGGCAAACTCCCATGAACCCTCCAGCACCCTGTAGAGGGTATAGAGCTGGTCCAGTGTTCCACGACCAGGACGAAAACCACACTGTTCCTCCTGAATCCGAGGTTCCACTATCGGACGAATTCTCCTCTCCAGTACCCTGGCATAGACTTTCCCGGGGAGGCTGAGAAGTGTGATCCCCCTGTAGTTGGAACACACCCTCCGGTCCCCCTTCTTAAAAAGAGGGACCACCACCCCGGTCTGCCATCCCAGAGGCACTGTCCTCGACCGCCACGCGATGCTGCAGAGGCGTGTCAGCCAAGACAGCCCCACAACATCCAGAGACTTGAGGTACTCAGGGCGGATGTCATCCACCCCCGGTGCCTTGCCACCGAGGAGTTTCTTGACCACCTCGGTGACTTCAGCTTGGGTGATGGACGAGTCCTCCTCTGAGCCCCCAGCCTCTGCTTCCCCAATGGAAGACGTGACGGCGGGATTGAGGAGATCCTCGAAGTATTCCTTCCACCGTCCGACAACATCCCCAGTTGAGGTCAACAGCCGCCCATCGCCACTGTAAACAGCGTTGGTAGGGCACTGCTTCCCCCTCCTGAGGCGCCGGACGGTTTGCCAGAATCTCTTCGAGGCCAGCCGATAGTCCTTTTCCATGGCCTCACCGAACTCCTCCCAGGCCCGAGTTTTTGCCTCCACAACCACCCGGGCTGCAGTCCGTTTAGCCTGCCGGTACCTGTCAGCTGCCTCAGGAGTCCCACAAGCCAGCCAGGCCCGATAGGACTCCTTCTTCAGCTTGACGGCATCCCTTACTTCCGGTGTCCACCACCGGGTTCGGGGATTGCCGCCTCGACAGGCACCGGAGACCTTGCGTCCACAGCTCCGAGCAGCCGCTTTGACAATGGAGGTGGAGAACATGGTCCACTCTGACTCAATATCTCCAGCCTCCCTCGGGATCTGGTCGAAGCTCTGCCGGAGGCAGGAGTTGAAGATCTCTCTGACAGGAGACTCGGCCAAACGTTCCCAGCAGACCCTCACAGTACGTTTGGGTCTACCGAGTCTATCCAGCTTCCTCCCCCGCCATCGGATCCAACTCACCACCAGGTGGTGATCAGTTGACAGCTCCGCCCCTCTCTTCACCCGAGTGTCCAAGACATACGGCCGCAGGTCAGATGAAACGACCACAAAGTCGATCATTGACCTACGACCTAGGGTGTCCTGGTGCCATGTGCACTGATGGACACCCTTATGCTTGAACATGGTGTTCGTTATGGACAAACTGTAACTAGCACAGAAGTCCAACAACTGAACACCACTCGGGTTCAGATCAGGGGGGCCGTTCCTCCCAATCACGCCCCTCCAGGTTTCACTGTCATTGCCCACGTGGGCGTTGAAGTCCCCCAGTAGAACGACGGAATCCCCAGTCGGAGCACTCTCCAGCACCCCTCCCAGGGACACCAAGAAGGTCGGGTACTCTGCACTGCTGTTCGGCCCGTAGGCACACACAACACTGAGAGACCTATCCCCGAGCCGAAGCCGCAGGGAAACGACCCTCTCGTTCACCGGGGTAAACTCCAACACATGGCGGCAGAGCTGGGGGGCTATAAGCAAACCCACACCAGCCCGCCGCCTCTCACCATGGGCAACTCCAGAGTGGTGAAGAGTCCATCCCCTCTCGAGTAGTGTGGTTCCAGAGCCCAAGCCGTGCGTGGAGGTGATTCCGACTATCTCTAGTCGGAACCTCTCAACCTCACGCACAATCTCAGGCTCTTTCCCCGCCAGTGAGGTGACATTCCATGTCCCAAGAGCCAGATTCTGTGTCCAGGGATCGGGTCGTCTAGGCCTCCTCCTTCGACTGCCGCCCGATTCGCTTTGCACCGGCCCCTTATGGTCCCTCCCGTGAGTGGTGGGCCCACGGGAAGGTGTCCCCACGTCGCTCCTTCGGGCTGAGCCCGGCCGGACCCCGTGGGGGAAGGCCCGGCCACCAGGCGCTCGCATACGAGCCCCAACCCCAGGCCTGGCTCCAGGGTGGGGCCCCGGCTGCGCCGTACCGGGCGACGTCACGGTCCTCGTTTTATTGGTCATCATAAGGGTTTTTGAACTGCTCTTAGTCTGACCCGTCACCTAGGACCTGTTTGCCTTGGGAGACCCTACCAGGGGCATATAGCCCCGGACAACATAGCTCCTAGGGTCATTCGGGTACTCAAACCCCTCCACCACGTTAAGGTGGCAGTTCATGGAGGAGACCAAATTTTGGAGACCAAACCTCACATGTTGGATTAATGGCCACCCCGTAGAATAATTTGTGATTAAAAAAAAAAAAAAAAAAAAAAAAAATTAAATCGCAAATTATTCTACGGGGTGGCCATTAATCCAACATGTGAGGGGGATGTCCTGTGAAGTGGACATACATTGTTTTTTTTTTTATTGTATCTTTAATACAGAAAAGTCAATAGCTGCTGAAAATCTATTATTATATTATTTTATGGATTATATTTATTTTATTTTTCCTTAAGAGTTCAGGAGTCTGCCCATCTGTGCCAACCATAGCATGTTGAAATCCAAAAGAAATTCATTTTGCACTTTATTGTGTACTGTTTTTTTATTGCAGTAAATCTATCCCAACCAATGTTAAAGAAAACAAGAAGGCATGTGGTTTAAAAGATGGCAAGTAAAATAAAAAGCACATCTGTATGCAATACAGTTTCATTATTGTTCATTATTATCCAGAGTGGCTTACTATAAATAATCAGTGCGACCAAATCATGTTTTGCGCCAGTAACTGAAAAAGTTAGTAGCGCAAGTGCCACCAGTGGAAAAGGTTAGTGTAGTTCCCTGGAATGCAGCGCACACACACACACACACGGAGCAGAGAACGCCGCACACACACACACACGGAGCAGAGAATGCCGCACACACACACACACAGAGCAGAGAATGCAGCACACACACGCACACACACACACACACAGCAAAGAATGCAGCACACACACACACAGAGCAGAGAACGCAGCACACACACACTGTAACGATCACCAGCTGGAGTGCCCTTGAGAGCCACCAGAGGGCACTCCACACATAAGACTATATTCACTCACCTACTACATTTCCCATAACTCACTGCCCGGACTCATCATCACTTATCACTGATCACATTCACCTGTACTTCATTTACTGATTGCATTTCACCTGTGTCTCACCATCCTGTTATTTCCTGTCTATTTAAACCTTGGTCATTCATTTACTCACCGCGAAGTCTTGTTTAGTGTTACGCTGCAATTCCGAGCATTCTCCTGTTTTTCTTGTCTGTTGGTTTTGGATATCTTGCCCTGTTCCCTGGATTACTCTCTTGCCTCTGGTCCCTGCCTGTTTTGTTTGTTTGTTCGTTTCTTTGTTTGGACTGCCTGTCTGTGTATGACCATTGCCTGTACTTTGGATTACGCCTCTGGATTGCCCTCAAATAAAGCTGCGAGTGGATTCTCAACCCTTCTGTCTCAGAGCAGTTCGTAACACACACACAGAGCAGAGAACGCAGCACACACACACACACACGGAGCAGAGAACACAGCCCACACACACACACACACACACACACACACACACACACACGGAGCAGAGAACACAGCACACACACACACACACACACACACACACACAGCGCAGTCGTTTCGAAGCTGTTTTCGGCTCATATTTTCTTTTTTCTATTTCATTGATATTTTCAAAAAATACGAACATCAATAAATAAACAACAGATAAAATAATCTCCTTATTTGTTGCATTATCATTATTTTTCTGTAACTCTGACTACATGTGTTGGAATAACTGAGAAATAATATTTCATAAAAACCTTTGGTAACGCTTTAGATTACGGCCCGGAAAGTACTGCCTAAGTAAAGAGAATTTACAGCATAATTTTCGGTAATTATAGTGTAACTATTAAGTAAGTATGTGTTGGTATAAGGGAACAATATGTAATATTGGGGGAATAAAGGGGTAACTATCAGGAAAATTAACACATTATTTATACTGTAAGTATTTTTTAATTAAGGGGTAATTATCCATGTAGTTACAGGGTAAGTATGAATCTGCGGGTTGTAAATTAAAGTGGTGTTTGTTCCCCTCTTGTTTCGTATAGTTACAGGGTAAGTATGAATCTGCAGGCTGTAAATTAAAGTGGTGTTTGTTCCCCTCTTGTTTCGTATAGTTACAGGGTAAGTATGAATCTGCAGGTTGTAAATTAAAGTGGTGTTTGTTCCCCTCTTGTTTCGTATAGTTACAGGGTAAGTATGAATCTGCGGGCTGTAAATTAAAGTGGTTCTTGTTCCCCTCTTGTTTCATGTAGTTACAGGGTAAGTACAATAAAAACACGTACACAATCTGATATTACTCGGAAACCTTTATTTAAAAAACAAGTTTTTTAAAACAGATTTACAACATTTATTTGTTTCTCTTGCATGGCTTTATCCTCGTCTAGTTCCTCTACTTTATTGTCCTTGCCACAGATGAATCTTAAGAAGGATGTCTCTAGCTATTCTGTATTATGTATCAGCTACACTGAAAATACAGTTCACGCAGAAATGTCCTCACCGTTTACACCGTTCACCGTTACCGTTTACATCTTTCACCCTCATGCCATCCGAGATGTACATACAACTTTATTTCTTCATATGAACACAGAAAAATAAATAATCTCTGCTAATGAAAACTCATTTGGGTTCCTAAAAGTTCAAGCATCAAACAGCACATAGAGCAATAACTACAGTAATCCATACAACCCCAATGGATGAATCAATGACTTCTGAAGTGAAACGATAAGTGTTTGTAAGAAAAATAACAATATTAAAAAAAATTTAAACTGTAGACTATCGCTTCCGACCACCAGTTCTCACGTGTGTTTCAGATTAAACGCGCGCGAGAACGTCATGAAAGCTTGAAGCTTCTTTACTCATGCACGCGCTGGTAACAGCTAATCGGAGGCGAAAAGATTAGTAAATTATGAGAGCATTTCTTGGTGTACTTTTTATTTTAATAAATAATAATACAAAATATCAAAAGACATGGGATTCATCTTAAGATCCATCAGTGGAAATAATGATAAAGAATAAGAGGAAGACAAGCAAGAGAAACAAAAAAAGGCACAAAACGTGCCTCTTTCTGTCCGGACGTTATTATTTGAAATGGAAAGTTTATTTAAAAAAAAAAAATGAATACGAAGTGTCAAATCTATTTTGGATTAAGTTGTTTTTCAAATAAATATTTCCAAGTGATATCCGATTTTGTATGTGTTGTTTATTGTACTTACCCTGTAACTACATGGACAATTACCCCTTAATTAAAAGATACTTACAGTATAAATAATGTGTTAATTTTCCTGATAGTTACCCCTTTATTCCCCCACTATTAAATATTGTTCCCTTATACCTACACATACTTACTTTATAGTTACACTATAATTACCGAAAATTATGCTGTAAATTCTCTTTACTTACACAGTACTTTCCGGGCCGTAATCTAAAGCGTTACCAAACCTTTAATATTGCCAAAGAAGTGACACCAGTGACAAAACAATGAAAAAAAAAATTTTGTTACTTTATGAATAAATGAAATTATTAAATTCTCTGAGACACTGATTTGGTCCCACTAATGTATTAACATTTATATTAAATTAAAAAAATCTTTACATACATAACTCATATTTGTTATTAAAGCATTAATTTCTCATGTTTAAGTGAGAATTGTTATAATGTTTTAGCAGTGATGATTGTTCTCAGTGTTACTTACTGAGCTGATGTAGTTGCTGTAACCACAGGCAGCAGCTTCTGAAGAACTTCATCTGCTGTGTTTACTGAGTCACTGTTTGAACATAAAACAATAAAGTTCATTATTAATGATGATAATAATTAATATCAGAAGTAAATAATACATTAAATACCCTCAAATATTGTTTTAATTAAACTGGTTTATAACGGACACAGATCTGTTGTTTCTTTCTCTGGTCAGTGTTTCTGTGTCCGGTCTATTAGTCTGCATTTACACTACAACACTCAGTGCTCAGATCTATGATGACATCAGATTTACTGTCCCGTCCGTTGCTATGGTGATCACTGTGTCAATCATCACAATATCAGGAGTGACTCAGATCAATAGTTTAGCGGATTCCCTCCCATAATCAGACATCCCAGCTCTCCGGGAAGTTCCAGGAGTCTCCCTCATATTGATATTGGGAGCGTCTCAAACGGACGGCTGCATCCTAGAGAGGTTGTGTCTTTCCTAGTCCAGTCCTTCTGAGGCTTGTAGACTCCAGTCCTCCTCAGCATTAAACACTAGGAGACGCTCTAGTAAGTGCTCATGGCTACGGCACGTGTTCCCGCCCCCACGGTCACGCCACCAAAATACCATTCAAACTTCATTTTGGAAAAATACTTTGTATTAAAGATCTTTATATTAACTGGCTTTTCTATGAATGCAATGCAGTGAATGACAGCCGTCTGTGTCTCCAGTGGCTCATTATTGGCAGTTTAGTGTTGAGTGATTAATTTCACGAAAACAAAAGATAACATGTGTGCCTTCATCTCTGAAAACATTATTTGTGTCTTACATTTCATAATGAACTCAGATAAGCTCAGCTCGTTCTCCAGCAGGTCTTTTTCATGAATGTGTATGTGTGCAAAGGATTGTGGGTGATTGAGCTGAATTAAAGATGTGAAACGAAGGCTGCCGTCAAAGGATCCTTCAAACTGAGACGGCCTTCAGAGGCGCTTGATGACGTGGCCGTCGAGATATGCAGCCTTACTAGGACACAGCCTCCGTTTGAGAAACACCCGCAAATTATGTTTAATATCCCAGAAATCAATCTGTGCCGTGTGATTTAAACACCTCTGATCTCTGTGTTTCTCTGTTCATAATGTTTTAGACTGTAATGATTGAACTCAGTGTTACTTACTGATCAGTTTCTTCTCCAATTAATCTCCTCAGGTCAAACTTCTGCATCATCTGCTCTGAGGACAACAACACAAAAACTAAAGCTGACCACTGAGATGAGGAGAGTTTCACAGCACGTAATCCTCCACGGCTCATATGAGGTTGAGCTTCGTTCACTAGTGAAAGATCACCCAGTTCATTCAGACAGTGAAACAGATTGATGTATTTATCTGGAGAGGGATTCTCACTGATCTTTTCTTTAATATAGTCGACTGTTTTCTCATTGTTGTGAGAGCTGTTTCCTGTCTGTATCTTTACTTCTTGTAAGAGACTCTGATTAGACTTCACTGACAGACCCAGAAGGAAACGAAGGAAAAGGTCCAGATGCCCATTTTTACTGTCTAAAGCCTCATCCACAGCTCTCTGATGGAGATCAGATAGTGAAGCCGTGTCTCCATTAGTTGGTTTGGTAATCTGGTCAAACACATTGATGTTCTTGTTTATAAAGGAGAGATGCACATATAGAGCCGCTAGATGTTCCTGAATGCTCAGATGAACAAAGCAGAAGACTTTCCCCTGATACAAGCCCAACTCCTCTCTGAAGATCTGAGTGCACAATCCTGAGTACACTGATGCTTCTGTCACATCAATGTCACACTCTCTCAGGTCTTCCTCATAGAAGATCAGGTTTCCTTTCACAAGCTGCTGATACGCCAGTTTTCCCAGTTTGACAATCATGTCTTCATCTTTCACTTTCTTTTCGTAGTCCTTCTCATGTTTGATGTCGTTCTGAAGGAGCAGGAAGTGTGTGTACATTTGAGTGAGAGTCTTGGGAATCTCTCCAGTCTCTGCTTCACTCAACATCTTCTCCAGAACAGTGGCTGAGATCCAGCAGAAAACTGGGATGTGACACATAATAAAAAGGCTCCTTGATGACTTCAGGTGTTTGATGATCCTGTCGGCCAGACTCCGATCAATGATTCTCTTCCTGAAGTATTCCTCCTTCTGTTGGTCACTAAAGCCTCGTACCTCTGTCACTCGATGGACACACTCAGAGGGGACTAGATCAGCTGCTGCGGGTCTGGAGGTGATCCAGATGAGAGCAGAGGGAAGCAGATTCCCCGCAATGAGGTTTGTCAACAGCTCGTCCACTGAGGCTGATTCAGTCACATCACACAACCTCACATCGCTCTGAAAATCCAGAGACAGACGACACTCATCCAGACCATCAAAGATGAACGACACTTTATACTTATCACTGGATATTTCCATTTCTTTGGTTTCAGGGAAAAAGAAATGAAGAAGATCTGAAAGACTGAGTGTTTTGTCCTCATCAAGTTGAGCTCTCTGAAAGGAAGTGGAAATATGAGCTGGACGTCCTGATTCTGTTTCCCTTCAGCCCAGTCCAGGATGAACTTCTGCACAGAGACTGTTTTTCCAATGCCAGCGACTCCCTTTGTCAGCACAGTTCTGATGGGTTTGTCTTGTCCAGGTAAAGGTCTAAAGATGTCACTGCATTTGATCGGTGTGTCCTCTGTTTCTGCTTTCCTGGACTGTGTCTCAATCTGTCTCACCTCATGCTCATTATTGATCTCTCCTCTTTCACTCTCTGTGATGTAGAGCTCTGTGTAGATCTCATTCAGGAGTGTTGGGTTTCCCTTCTTTGATATTCCCTCACACAAACACTCAAACTTCTTCCTCAGATTTGATCTCAATGTGTCGAGGACTTCAGCAGGTTTAGAGTCATGGCTGTAAGATTAAAATACCACATTATTACACAAGTTAGAGAAGTAAATAGCCATAGATCACAAAATGGATGATTTGTTTGTTGTATTATGGGACACAGAACATCATATGGTTTCTGAAATGTTTCAATCATTAATCATGTGTTTGAGTGATGTGTGATGTCACTGCAGCTCCTAAAATTAAACAACAACAAAAGTCCCACATTTTACCTGAAACCAGGATACATGCTTTCATTAAAGTCTTGTGGTTCAATCACAGGCATTTTTTTCTTCTTTTTTTCCTTTTTTTTAGCTCGTCTGGATTGAAGCTTTGATCTTAAATCAGAATGAAGAGGGTAAAGAATCAGACACACTGATATTGATGTAATTGTGTCATTAACTGAGTAACAGACCAACAGCTTTTACAGTGTGTGAATGTATTAACAACACAATACATAGAGCTTTTCACAAGAGCACAATGATCATCATTAACCCTCTCGAGTCGGCGGTTGCGCCGGCACGATCGGCTCTCTTTTTTTCTTATCAGTGCCAAAGAGACTCAAATAACTCTGTCGTTGTTTATCATTCAGGCAAGTGTTATACATCATTTTAATCGGTTAAGTTTCTATTTTTTTTGTGTACAGTCACAATAAAAATCAAAATGTTTTGCTTTTTTTTTTAAACAATGTAAACCAAATCGAAAACAAATATTCTGTGTTTATGTAATCTAGTTGAAAAGCGATACATATCGGTCACCCGCAATCCATTTCATTATCCGCTAATGCGACCACGCCCACAGATCGCTCTATTGAGATTCAAATACTTGAGATTCAAATCCCCGCATCAATGCCCACATTAACACATACAAACACATGTGAAGCGCTGTAACGTTACTTCAGATACATCACTTTGAGACACGTTTGAGCAATAATCCTGGATTTATTCTCCTCATGCAAAGCTGTTCATTTCTAAGAAAGGACTCCGCCACTGATTTTAAGGTCAGTTCATTCTGTTAGCATCTGTGAATCACCCAAGATGGCGGCGCGAGTAGATTGCGAGGCAATTTTGCGTTATTTTTCTTGCTCATCTCGGGTCTGTTCGTGCAGAACAGTTGTGCCTTAACATCGTACACCCATGGTGAGATTTTGGATATTGGTTTGCGAATTTCCGACAGTTTTATGGACAATCTTCGACTCCTTTCTGAGATCGCTAGGACACCCGAGGCTATGCACTCTACCCGGCCGGGCGAAAGTGCGCGCAGGTGGCGTCGAGACCGTAAACAAAGGCGGGGGGAAGCGCGGAGGACTGAGAGCTAAGGCTAAAGCTAACACCACACCGGCTCTCTTTACCCAGCATTTTCCTGCCAATGTACAGTCGCTAATGAACAAAATGGAGGAGATTCGACTCAGCATCACACACAGCAAGAAACTTTTGAACTGTAACGTCCTAATCTTCACGGAAACCTGGTTAAACAGCGGAATACCGGACACCGCTATTGAGCTAGCGGGATGCCACATGCTCCGGGCGGATAGAACATTAGATGTCTCCGGTAAGACAAGAGGTGGTGGATTGTGCATTTACATTAACAAAGCTTGGTGCACAAACTCTGCTATTGTTGGAAGTCATTGTTCAGCTAACCTTGAGTTTCTCATGGTTAAATGTAGACCGTTTTATCTACCGCGGGAGTTCACTTCCACCATTATAACTGCAGCCTATATTCCCCCGGATGCTGATGCCAAGCTTGCTATGAAAGAACTTCACGCAGCCATCAGTAAACAACAGACTGATCACCCGGAAGCTGCTTTTATTGTTGCAGGTGACTTTAATCATTCAAACTTAAAGTCAGTGCTACCCAAGTTTCACCAGCATGTTTCCTGCCACACCAGAGGAAACAAAACCTTAGACCATGTTTACACAAACATGGCTGACGCTTACGTTGCGACACCCCTCCCCCACCTGGGACAGTCAGATCACCTTTCTTTGTTCCTCACCCCCAAATATGCACCCCTCATCAACCGTGTGAAGCCATCAGTAAAGACCATCAAGGTGTGGCCTGCGGGAGCAGATTCCACACTCCAGAAAAGGTTTCTACACACAGACTGGAGTGTGTTTGCTTCTCAAGCCACCAGTGGCGCTCACACGGACATTGACTCCTACACCTTCTCTGTATTGGATCATATCAATACCACCATTGACAGTGTTACAACCCAGAAACAGATCACCACATACCCAAATCAGAAGCCATGGATGAACAGGGAAGTGCGACTCACGCAATACTGCCTTCAGATCAGGAGATGCACAAGCCTACAGTACATCCAGAGCAAACCTGAAGAGGGGCATCAAACAGGCCAAGCACTGCTACAAGCTAAAGATAGAGGGTCACTTTTCCAACTCTGAGCCTCGACGCATATGGCAGGGCATTCAGGCCATCAGGGACTACAAACCCACCCACTCCACCCCCGCAGCCACTGATGTCAACTTCCTGAACAAGCTAAATTACTTTTATGCTTGCTATGAAAGAGACAATAGAGAAACTGCAACCAAGCTCAAACCCTCAGCTGACCACCCACCAATCACACTCTCCTCCACAGATTTCTGCAAGGCACTGAGCCGGAGCAGTGCGCACAAGGCTGCTGGACCAGACAACATCCCTGGTCGTGTTCTCAGGGCATGTGCAGAGCAGCTCGCTGGGGTTTTTACAGACATTTTCAACCTGTCTCTTGCCCAAGCAGCTGTACCATCATGCTTTAAACGCACTTCCATTGTGCCAGTGCCAAAACACTCTAGCCTGAGGTGCCCTAATGACTACCGCCCTGTAGCACTCACACCCTGTAATGTATGTTCGTGTAGATGCGGGAAGGAAGAAGACGGGGTCGGCGTAACTTGGACTGCACTTTATTTGATCTCACGATCCTCAAAACTGTCAGGCGCTCAGCGCGTTCAGAACTCAAACTTTTTCACTCAAAACATGTAACGTTGCACTTCAAACTCAATATCTTTCTCTCGTGTCTCTCAGCCGGTGTTTTCAGTCCCAGTCATGATCTCTCTCCTCTCTCTCTCCCGACATACGGTCTCTCCACGCCAATTACTGGAACGAGACACAGGTGTTAGTGATCTGCACTTGACCTACTTACTCACCGCTCGTCTCCGCGGTTCCTCGCTTCCCGCTACAGACTTCGCAGAACCACGCCCCCTCCGCCACACACCCATCGTTATGAAATGCTTTGAGCGGCTGGTCCTGGAACACCTAAAAGACTCTCTACCATCCACATTGGACTCACACCAGTTTGCCTACCGCAGCAATAGGAGCACAGAGGATGCCGTTTCCATGGCACTGCACTCTGTGCTCACTCACCTGGACAATAAGAACACTTATGCACGAATGCTGTTTGTTGACTTCAGCTCAGCATTCAACACTGTCATCCCAACCAAGTTAATAGCCAAACTTGGAGACCTGGGCATCAACACTTCAATGTGTAACTGGATTTACGACTTCCTAACTGACAGACCCCAGAATGTTTTCGATCAGGACTCACCTACTCCACATCCATCACTCTTAACACTGGTGTACCACAGGGCTGTGTGCTAAGCCCGTTTCTCTACTCCCTCTTCACCTCCGACTGCAAGCCTGTGTATGGATCTAATTCCATCGTCAAGTTTGCGGACGACACTACGGTGATTGGTCTCATCAGCAACAACGATGAGACTGCCTATAGGGAGGAGATCAAGCACCTGGCCACATGGTGCACTGAAAATAACCTGCTCCTCAACACCACCAAAACGAAGGAGCTCATCGTGGACTTCAGGAAGGAGTCAAGAGGCACACACGACACCATCCACATCAATGGAATGGTGGTTGAGCGTGTCTCCAGTTTCAAGTTCCTGGGGATCCACATCTCGGCGGACATGTTGTGGACGACCAACACCTCCAGCCTGGTCAAGAAGGCTCACCAGCGCCTCTTCTTCCTGAGGACGCTGAGGAAAAAATTAACTCTCCTCGGCTATCCTGGTGAACTATCGCTGCGCAATAGAAAGCATCCTGACCAACTGTGTGGCAGTATGGTATGGGAGCTGCTCTGTTGCAGAGCGCAAGGCACTGCAGCGGGTGGTAAAAACTGCCCAGCGCATCACAGGGACTCCACTACCTGCCATCGAGCACATCCAGAGGAAACGCTGTCTGCATCGAGCTCGCAGCATCCTTAAGGACTCCTCTCACCCAGCCCACAGACTGTTTTCTCTCCTGCCGTCCGGCAGGCATTTCAGGTGCCACCGGACCAGGACCAGCAGACTAAAGAACAGTTTTTTCCCCAGAGCTGTCTCTTTACTGAACTCTAACCCCCGCTGATCCATTTCCCTCATATACTGATAACTCTCCTCTCCCCCCTCACATCTGCCTTCACTTTGTTATTTGCACTACCGACTGTTTATTACAGTAACAACTGTTTATTTATGTATCTTGCACTACCATACCTTAATTGGATTATGCTCATTTGCACTGCCAACTGTTATTTAAAGTACCAACTGTTTACATTTGCATTTTGCACCGTACTTCTAACTGTAATATGCAATCACTTTCCACTGCACTTTTACACTTTCTCGGATAGCTTCTGTCCATAATTTATTGCACTACCTTAATCCACTACTATATTCCGCATTTTAGTCCAACATATTGTATACCTCTATCTGTAAAATTCTGTTTATAGTAATAGCCATCTGTATATTATATTCATAGTACATATTCACCTTTAAATTCTGTTTATAGTAATAGCCATCTGTATATTTATTCACTGTACATATTCACCTGTAAATTCTGTTTATAGTAATTACCATCTCTCTATTTATATATATTTATATATTCAGTACATATCCATGTCCTGGACTTGCTGCTATTGCACTTCTGGTTAGACCTAAACTGCATTTCGTTGCCTTGTACTTGTACTTCTGTAATGACAATAAAGTTGAATCTAATCTAATCTAATCTAATTAAATGCAAAAAGACCGTTTAAATATTAATCCTGTTGCAACATTAAATGTCATACACGCAAGAATGTTTAGACAAGATTTATTTGGCTTGTTTTGGACAGATTATAATGTGTTTATTGTAAAAGAGCCTAGTGTCACATCAATAAAGCTTTTATTCGCAAATGTCTGCTCATATGCTATAAATATAATGCTATAAATATAGTACAAGTCAAACGTATTTTGCAAGTGTTATACATCATTTTAATCGGTTAAGTTTCTATTTTTTTTGTGTACAGTCACAATAAAAACTTCATGTTTTGCTTTTTGCAAAACAAAGAAAACACACGATGTGCGATCTGCAGCCTCTCTGTCAAAGACGTTCATTCAGATAGTCTTCAGAAAAGGCTTAGTGAAAACTTGTCTCACAAACATGAGACATATGTCTAAAGAAACGCTGAAAACAAAAATTCTGTGTTTATGTAATCTGGTTGAAAAGCGATACATGTCGGTCACCCACGATCCACTTCATTATCCGCTAATGCGGCCACGCCCACATATCGCGCGCTCTATTGAGATTCAAATACTGACGATCCCCGCATCAACGCCCACATCAACTCATACAAACACATCTAGTGAAGCGCTGTAAAGTTACTTCAGATACATCGTTTTGAGACGCGTTTGAGCAATAATCCTGGATTTATTCTCCTCATGCAAAGCTGTTCATTTCTAAGAAAGGACTCTGCCGCTGATTGTAAGGTCAGTTCATTCTGTTAGCATCTGTGAATTTTAAATGCATAAAAAACGTTTAAATATTAATCCTGTTGCAACATTAAATGTCATACATGCAAGACTGTTTAGACAAGATTTATTTGGCTTGTTTTGGACAGATTATGAATTACCAATCCGGCTTCAAAAGCAGCCACTCATCTGAGACCGCCCTGCTTTCGGTAACTGAAGCACTGAGACAGGCAAGAGCAGCTTCCAAATCCACTGTACTTATCTTACTGGATTTGTCTGCTGCTTTTGACACGGTTCACCACCAGATCCTCCTGTCAACTCTCATGAAGATGAGCATTTCAGGAACTGCTCTCCAGTGGTTCAAGTCTTACCTCTCAGGTAGGTCCTTCAGGGTGTCATGGAGAGGTGAATTGTCTAAGTCACATCATCTAGCCACTGGCGTTCCCCAGGGCTCAGTGCTTGGACCACTTCTCTTCTCCATCTACATGTCATCACTAGAATCTGTCATTCAGAAACATGGCTTTTCCTTTCACTGCTATGCCGACGACACCCAACTCTACTTCTCATTTCAACCAGATGATCCTACAGTTGGTGTTCATATCGCTGCCTAACAGACATCTCTGCCTGGATGAAGGAACATCACCTGCTACTCAACCTTGCTAAGACAGAACTGATTGTGGTCTCAGCCAACCCCTTGCTTCATCATAATCTCTCCATACAGCTCGGTTCATCAACCATAACTCAGTCCAGAACCAACAGGAACCTCTGGGTTGTGATTGATGATCAGCTAAAATTCACTGACCACATCACTGCAACAACCCGGTCCTGCAGTTTTGCTTTATACAACATTAGGAAGATTAGACCCTTCCTATCAGAGCAGGCCACACAACTCTGTGACTACTGTAATGCTCTTCTAGCAGGCCTTCCGGCATGCACTATCAAACCCTTGCAACTGATCCAGAATGCAGTGGCGAGGGTGGTCTTTAATGAGCCGAAGAGAGCGCACGTCACCCCTCTCTTCATCAGTCTGCACTGGCTACCAATAGCCGCTCGAATCAAATTCAAGGCACTTGTGCTCACCTACAAAGCAACCATTGGCTCTGCACCAATATACCGAAACTCGCTTGTTCAGACTTACACACCCTCCAGGAGCTTACGTTCTGCCAGTGAACAACGCCTCGTGGTGCCATACCAGAGAGGCATGAAATCACTCTCACTGACCTTTTCCTGGACCGCCCCCACCTGTTGGAATGACCTGCCTATCTCAATTCGTGCAGCCGAGTCTGTAGCCATTTTCAAAAAACATCTAAAGACACAGCTCTTCCAGCAGCACCTGACCAATCAAGAATAGCACTTATCACTCTATTCATTTTCTATTTGTCTGTCTATCTATCTATCTATCTATCTATCTATCTATCTATCTATCTATCTATCTATCTATCTATCTATCTATCTATCTATCTATAAAAAGATTCTGTTGTGTGTTCTGTGCTAGATTAACTGAGACTTGTTACAGCACTTGCATATTGTTGCCCTTGTCTGTTCTAGTTGCTTCTATTGCGCTCATTTGTAAGTCACTTTGGATAAAAGCGTCTGCTAAATGACTAAATGTAAATGTAATGTAAATGTAATTATAATGTGTGTATTGTAAAAGAGCCTAGTGGCACAGCAATAAAGCTTTTATTAGCAAATATCTGCTCACATGCTATAAATATAGTACCAGTCAAACGTATTTTGCTTCATATTGATGTTTAAATGTTATAGCCTAATGGTATTTTTTTAATTTAATATCAAAGTTCGTCAGAAATTATTCTGGAGTTTTGTTTTGTAGAAAGTGATTTTTTTTTGTTTTGTAGAAAAATTATTGCTTTCTTTAAAGTGAATTTCGTTTTGTATAAATTGTATCTTAATTTTTATTATTTATTATTACATTTTTTTAGCATGAGACTACTTTTAAAAACAAAAAAAGTAGAAAAAATGCTCTTCTTAATCATTTTTGTCTTATTTCTAGTCTAAATATTTAAACATTATTAAATCAAGATGCATTTACCAGATAAGTATAATTTTTAACTAAATAAGAAGAGCATTTTTTTAAGTGTAGTCAAATCTTTTGATTATTTAAAATATAATAGGCCTTTGTTGACTACATTCTAAATAAATGATTCTGGAGTTTGGTTTTGTAGAAAGTGCATTTTTTTTGTTTTATAGAAAGTGAATTGCTTTCATTAAAGTTAATTTCGTTTTGTATAAATTGTATCTTAATTTAAATTTTTTATTTTTTAGCATGAGACTACTTTTAAAAACATTTAAAAATAGCACAAATTTAGAAAAAATGCTCTTCTTAGTCATTTTTGTCTTGTTTCTAGTCTAAATATTTAAACATTCTTAAAGCAAGAAGCATTTACTAGATAAGTACAGTTTCAACTAAATAAGAAGAGCATTTTTTGCTCTCTCAGTCACACACCTGAAGCTCATTCATTATGCAGCTCATTAAGCAGGGTCATTATGCAGGCTATTGTTCTCTCAGGTGTTATCTCATCATTATTCATTAGATATCACGCCTCCTCGCATATGGGCTTTGTGAAGAAAAACGTACAAATTTTAAATCAGTGTATTGTTTTATGTGAATGAGTATGCTCAATGATTCTCACATCAGTTTGAAGCAAAAACTCAATGAAAATACACCATGGAGTCCAAAGTCTTGTGAACACATATCTATTGTGTGTTTTGAGGCCTTAATTTTGAAAGCATGTACATACATGTTGCTTAGATATTATGGTAGCCCAGTTTGTGCTGAATACGGTGTAATTACACTTTTGCCATTAATATGTTTATAAGCAACTGAAAAAAACAAAAATGTAAGAGCATGTCAAAACTTCTAAAGGGCCCCAAAACGGCTCAGACTCCAGAGGGTTAATAGACTGAAACTTACAGGATCTGAACTCATTACACTGCTGTATATTAATAACAACTTCATAAAAATCAAATACTATAAGCATAACTTTTATAGAGATGATATACCTGAGAACAGGCCGTGTGTCTCCACTCTTAAACACTATTGGCAGATCCATAGACCAGTCACTCTTCATAGACACACAGCTGGACTCTGGGTTTGAGCAGCTATATCACCCTGTAGCCCAAGACTGGTTTCCCACTGAAGCTAAGCAGGGCTGAGCCTGGTCAGTACCTGGATGGGAGACCAACTGGGAAAACCAGGTAGCTGCTGGTAGAGGTGTTAGTGAGGCCAGCAGGGGGTGCTCACCCTGTGGTCCGTATGGGTCCTAACACCCCAGTATAGTGATGGGGACACTATACTGTAACAAGCACCATCCTCCGGATGAGACGTTAAACCGAGGCCCTGACTCTCTGTGGTCATTAAAAATCCAAGGATGTCCTTTGATAAAGAGTAGGGGGTGTAACCCCGGCATCTTGGCCAAATTTGCCCATTGGCCCCTCTCCATCATGGCCTCCTAATCATCCCCATACTGATTGGCTTCATCACTCTGTCTCCTCTAAAAACCGTAAGTCGGATCAGTCTGAAAAGATAAGGCAACCCGAGTCAGAACAGTCTGGAGGTCTGAGCCGAGTTTGGTGGATGTAGCTTGAACAGTCTAGGAGGAGTAGCAATTAGTTTTTTAGTCTAAGAAGAAGAATAATAAGTTTAAGTACAATATCAGTAAGTTGGCTCGTTCACGCCAATTCACGTTTGTTTTGGTCCTATATTTTTTACTTGAAAGAAAAAGCTAATGGAGCATGTAAGGGCTGGCCCAGTGGTCATAGGAAATAATTTTAACAAGCTGGACAGAAGTTCAGTGGATCCCAAAAGAAGGTGGTTTTATTAATATGAAAAATGAAAAAAATATATATATTTACATGGTCACATACTGAAATACCAAAAAAAACCTGAACAAAACAAAACTGCAACAATGTGCAAAGAATGGCTATACCAAGTAATTTGGCCCAATCTGCAACAGGTCTATCCTTTGGCCATTAACAGACCAAAAACCCCCCTTAAGCTCTACAGCTTCCCATTTATAAGGCTAGCTCCACCCTCGACCTGTACCAATTGAACAAGCCGGGGCCAACCACAGAATGCCATATACACAAAAGTATAAAAATAATAAAACACTAAACATATACACACATAACAATCAATATAAACCCATGGGTACTTAAACACACTAGATAAAGAATATAAAAAGGAAAAGAAAAGAAAATAAACATTCAGCTGTTATTCCCCCTCCCCCCAGACAAAACTACACATGGTTCAGTCCAAATTAGCATGCTAATGCTACAAAAACCAGTTTGATCCAGCTGGACTGTTTGATGGTACAGCCTGGAAATGGAAGACCAACGGACAAACAACAGGTTTGGTGAATTCTCACAAGAAATAAAGGTAATTCTGACTGAAATTAAACTGGGTTGTGAGTTTTTTTTAAGGAATTATTGAACTGAACAAAATGTTGGAGCAAACAGACAAAACAAAAACCAGTATCACACTCATTTGAAATAGGTAAAACAATTACACAACACCTTCTGACTTATAAGATGTTAAATGCCGGCATAATCAGGCAGTGATGTGTGCATGTGTGTCAAGTCCATGTAATTCCATATGTCACCAAGCTTAGCTTGTGACAGAGCACTTTCATTTGAACTTATATAAACTATGTAGCGCTTTACACAGAGAGACGGGAAAGCTGGCCTGAATGGTTGTAGCAAAGTGTAAGCAAAACTCAGGTATCTGACATTTTACATGGGGATTATTATCAGCGTCGATCCCACGCACACATGGGGCAGTTTGCAACACTCCACTAACAACTGCGTTACTGTACAGAAAATAAACTGTGCAAAGAGCAACAGAAATATAGAACACATACATGCGATGCGCTCCATCTACGGACTGCCCACTCATCAGCGGGTGAAGGAGAGAGTGCGTTCCGCCTTAAAGGAGCAGCACCTAATTCTACTTGTTACAACTAATATAATTTATTGTACTGGACAGTTTAAAGCTCATAACCATTAATATTTTGTTGTGACTTGAAGTACTTAGAATGCAGTGTTATGTTGCATCATGCAGTATTTGTCCTGAAAAGTACTGAGTAAATGTGATGTTTGTTACCTCAATAAATGTAAGGTCATTCCTATTTTATGTTTTATGTTCTATTATATTAACATTAAAAGCACACTCTTTTTATGACTAAAATAAAAGTAAAGCGTAAAAAAACTGAATTTGCAAAAATTAAAACTCATTTGGGAAAAAAATAAAACGGATTGTATAGAGCTACACTAGGGATGAACGATTTTGGAAAACAATCTAATTTTTTCTTTACCTTTTTTCTTATCAATTAATCTAATAAATACAACTTAAAATATTTGTTTACATTATATAATTATAAGTACTTTTTAAAATAATAACACATTAAAAAGGTATTTAAAAATAGCTTGTTAAGAATTTGAATTATGTAAACTAATATTGTTTCAAAACATAAAAGCTAGTAAATAATAAAGAGGAACAAAAAACATTACAAGCAATGAACAAAGAGTGCTTCAGTATTTAAGAGTGTCTGAACTGTGAGTGATTTTTCTCTTTCTCAGCTTTACTGTTGCCTGATGATTAATGATGACATTATCATAGACAGCGGGAGATCTGCACTTGTCCTGTCTGTTCATTATTAATGAATTCATTAAGACATTACTGATGGTGTTTACATTCATTTTGCGTTATAAAAGCATCTTCATAGAGCACGGCGCGAGCAATTGAATCTGAAAGCCTTCTGTCAGTGAGTTTACTGTATGTAATATATAAGCACTGCATTCCTAACGAAATAAATGAAGACTTCGTAGAGCATTTGTAAGGAAAATACAGGCGGGTGAGAACACGCAGTATTAAACAGGTGGTCGTTACAATGTGTGTGTGCACGTCTGAGGTCTGGGTAAACCCTATGTTAAACTTAATTTGATTCTTTTTATTACTAGACTGCAACTTGCAAGATTTGAACTCATTACACTGCTGTATATTAATAACAATTTCATTAAAAAAAAAAAATACTATAAGCATAACTTTTATAGAGATGATATACCTGAGATCAGGCCGTGTGTCTCCACTCTTAAACTCTGGTGGCGGATCCATAGACCAGTCACTCTTCATAGACACACAGCTGGACTCTGGGTTTGAGCTCTTCTGCTGGTCTGAACTGGAACAGAGAACAGATTCAGTTCAATCCTTTACATTACTGCGATCATTCTTTATGAGAGGAACCAAAAATAAATGTGTGTGTGTAAGTGTGTGATCTTTTTCTGTGATGTAACACAATATTGAACAGTGTTTGTTGAAAGTACCTGCATCCCGGAGAGAAATCTCCATCTCTGGACCTAGAATTGCCCATGATGAAGCTGCTGGAGAATCTGATGAGTTTGATCTCCTCCACTGACTCTGAATGAACAAACATCAGACACTAAATTAAATTATTAAATTAAACAAACTTCATAATTTATCTTAACACATCTGGAGTGTGTGAGGAAAGGATCACGTGACTGTGAACCCAAGCTCAGTCATAGGGCCTATTCTCACACACACAGCCAAACACTGATTGAACATGTTGGGTCGGGCCAGGGCTGTTCACAGGGGGGTGACCCGTTGGCTAGAGCCACTGCCCCTCTGCCCTCATCGCTTGAGGTGCCCCTCTTGTGCCCCTCCCTTCATTCACAAATATGTGCTGCAGCAGCGAATATCACAAAACATTTCTAAACACACCAAGCCAGTGAGCGCATGACGCATCTGAAGGAACGCAAATTCATCACCTATTAGAAAACTGCTGTTAAATAAATGAGCAACAAATAGTAACAATATTGTATCGGCCTTTCATAGTAGGCCGTGGATTCAGGGAACAGTGATTAAACTATTTGCACACACTCCAGTCCACCACCGTCTTCATTTCATAATGAATTGTGTTTATTAAACACAAAATGTTTTATTTCAAAAGCATTTCTAATTTAAGTTCATAATTACAACAAACGAAAATTCCAGCAAAAGAAACCAAGTGTGGTCAAAAAACTGTGAATAACCACCACCATCCCAAAATCCAAACATTTGTTCTTTGTCACTTCCTATCCCGCCCATACCCGGTGACATATACCCTACGCACCTGACAGGTTACCAACAACGATAATGAACGTCTCGGTTACGGATGTAACCCTCGTTCCCTGAGGAGGGAACGGAGACGTAACGTTAGTGACTAACGAATGGGGGTTTCGCTTAGAAGCCTATCAACTTCGAGTTTTGAGAAAACGCCCAATGGCGTGCCAATGCCATGGGGCATGCGGAATTTGCATACGTAGCTCCGCCTCACTGCGTGAGTATATAAGGAAGTACGAGGCAATATCGCATTATGTTACCTGCTTGAGGAGCCAAGACTGAACTCCTGCGTTCCAGGCAACACAGCTGATGTGGCAAGGGGACGTTACGTCTCCGTTCCCTCCTCAGGGAACGAGGGTTACATCCGTAACCGAGACGTTCCCTTTCGTTCAGTCACTACGACGTAACGTTAGTGACTAACGAATGGGGGTCCCAATATAATCCCGCCACTCAGCTGTCTTCCAGCGCCCTGCGTAAGTGTGAGTACCCTGTCGTAAGACTAGTACGGACGAAGGACTCCCACTTAACACAGGATTACCAAGGTACACTGGGAAGCATATCCCAGTGAGGGAATGCCAAGATGCCTACCCGTGGGGAGGACTTAAGAGACACATATGACCCGGAGAGAGTTGCATATGGGAGATCTCTAGGGTACCAGCCGAAGGTGGATTTTTAACCCTAGGGGTGGCGGGGACACGCCAAGGGAAGAAACCCGCTCACTGCGGAGACTTACGGTGAAATACACATGTGGGGGTCGCCAGAGGGAACCATGCACATGGGGCACCTGGCCGGACATGAGGGTCTGGGCTCGAGAGGGCAGACTGAACTGATGTCGGCGTCGACAGTGCTGGAGGAGCTCAGGGCTCTCGGGGAACTCACCTGAGGAAATATCGCACGTATCCAGTCCGTGGAGTGGAGTGGCGAGCAAGCGAAGACACCTGAACCTGGTCCTTACCGGCCCCTCGGGGGAGCGAGTACATAGTCGGACACTGGCTCCACTCGGAGATTATAGAATCTGGCGAATGTGTTGGGTGTCGCCCAGCCTGCAGCTCTGCAGATGTCTGCTAGCGAGGCGCCATGCGCTAGAGCCCAAGAGGAAGCCACACTCCGGGTGGAGTGTGCCCTCACACCAAGGGGACATGGTCGGCCTTGCTGCTGGTAAGCCAAAGCAATGGTGTCCACTATCCAGTGAGACAGCCTTTGCTTTGAGAGAGCACTTCCCTTCCGCTCTCCACCATAACAGACAAAGAGCTGGTCTGAGGTCCTGAAACACTGCGTCATGTCTACGTAGGCGCGGAGAGCGCGTACTGGACAGAGCAATGCCAAGGCTGGGTCTGCCTCCTCCAAAGGCAGCGCTTGCAGGTTCACCACCTGGTCCTTGAACGGAGTGGTGGGAACCTTGGGCACATATCCAGGCCGGGGTCTCAGGATCACGTGAGAGTTAGCCGGCCCGAACTCCAGGCACGCTTCGTCAACCGAAAATGCCTGCAGGTCCCCGACCCTCTTGACTGAGGCCAATGCGGTCAGCAGAGCCGTCTTCATAGACAGAAACTTAATATCGACCGACCGCAAAGGCTCAAAGGGAGGTCTCTGCAGAGCAGTTAACACTACTGCGAGGTCCCAAGAGGGTACGAGAGGAGAGCGAGGAGGATTCAGTCTCCTAGCTCCCCTCAGGAACCTGATGACCAGGTCGTGCTGACTTACCTTTTTGTTCTCCAAGAGATCGTGGTGGGCAGATATTGCGGCCACATATACCTTGAGGGTGGAGGGAGACAGCCTTCGCTCCAGCCCCTCTTGGAGAAACTGAAGCACGGACCCGATCGGACATTTCCAGGGGTCTTCTTGGCGGGAAGAGCACCAGGTGACGAAGAGGTTCCACTTCAACGCATAGGCATGCCGAGTGGACTCTGCCCTAGCGGAAGTGATGGTGGCGACCACCGTAGGTGGTAGGCCACTCAAACCTGCCGGGTCCCGTCTAGGAGCCACACGTGGAGGTTCCAAAGGTCGGGACGCGGGTGCCAATGGGTGCCCCGTCTCTGAGTAAGGAGGTCCGGTCTCAGAGGAATAGGCCAGGGAGGGGCTGTCGCAAGGAGAATGAGTTCGGGGAACCAGGTCCGGCCGTGCCAGTACGGGGCGACCAAAAGGACCTGCTCCTTGTCCTCCCTGATTTTGCACAGAAGCTGTGCGAGTAGGCTCACTGGGGGAAACGCATATTTGCGTAGGCCCCGCGGCCAGCTGTGCGCCAGTGCATCCGTGCCGAGCGTGCCCTCGGTCAGGGAATAATACAGGCTGCAGTGGGAAGAGTCGTGGGAGGCAAACAGGTCTACCTGTGCGTCGCCGAACTGTTCCCAAATCAGCTGAACCGTCCGGGGATGGAGTCTCCATTCTCCCGGGAGAGGCTGAAACCGCGAGAGCTCATCGGCTGCGTGGTTCAGGACTCCCGGAATATGGACAGCACGAAGGGACCTCAGGCGCTTCTGACTCCATAAGACGAGATGGCGGGCGAGTTGAGACATGCGGCGGGAGCGTAGACCGCCCTGGTGGTTGATGTACGCTACTACGGCCGTGTTGTCTGTCCGGACAAGCACATGTTGACCCTTCAGCAACGCTCGGAAGCGGTGCAGGGCGAACCGTACTGCCAGCAACTCGAGGCAATTGACATGCAGGAGACGCTGGGGTCCTGTCCAGGAGCCCGCGGCTGCTTGTCCATTGCACATGGCACCCCAGCCCGTGGCAGAGGCGTCCGTCGATACGACAACATGCCTGGAAACTCGTTCTAAGGGCACACCGGCCCGTAGAAAGCTGAGGTTCGACCACGGGGTGAGTGTCTGTAAGCAGGCCCGAGTCACTTGGACCCGGAGCGTGCCAGACTGCCATGCCCATCTCGGGACTCGATCGCGAAGCCAGTGCTGAAGCGGTCTCATATGAAGCAATCCGAGCGGCGTTACCGCGGCTGCAGATGCCATATGCCCCAGGAGCCTCTGAAAAAGTTTCAGTGGAACCGCATTCTTGCTCTCGATTTGTCGGAGGCAAGTCAGCAGAGACTGCGCGCGCTCGCTCGAAAGCTGCGCGTACATGGCGACCGAGTCGATCTCCATACCGAGAAAAGAGATCCTCTGCACGGGGCAAAGTTTGCTCTTCTCCCAGTTGACCCGAAGGCCCAGACGGGTTAAGTGGTGGAGAACCAGATCTCTGTGTCCGCAAACCTGCTCTCGAGAGTGGCCTAGTATGAGCCAGTCATCGAGGTAGTTCAGGATGCGGACCCCGTGCTGCCAAAGGGGCGCAAGGGCTGCCTCGGCGATCTTCGTGAAGACGCGAGGGGACAGAGATAGCCCGAATGGGAGAACTGCGTACTGGTATGCCCGCCCCTCGAAAGCAAACCGTAGGAACGGTCTGTGTCGAGGAAGGATGGAGACATGGAAGTAGGCGTCCTTCAGGTCAATCGCTGCAAACCAATCGTACGGACGAACGCATTCGAAAAGGCGTTTCGCAGTCAACATCTCGAACGGAAGCCGGTGAAGGGATCGGTTCAAGATGCGAAGGTCCAGGATTGGCCGTAACCCACCGGTTTTCTTGGGTACAATGAAGTAGGGGCTGTAGAACCCCGACCTCATTTCGGCTGGAGGGACAGGCTCGATCGCACCCTTCGCCAGTAGAGTGGCAATCTCCGCACGCATGACGGGGGCATGGGCCCCGGTCATGGTATAGCGGACTCCCCTGTAACGGGGAGGAGCCTGCGCGAACTGAATCGCGTAGCCGAGCCTGATGGTCCGGGCAGCCCAGCGGGACAGCCCCGGAAGCTGAAGCCAGGCTTCCAGAGACTGCACCAACGGGGTCATCCGGACGACAGACGTACCCTGGGTGGGGCAGCGAGGCAGCGTTACCGGCGCGGACAGGGGAGGCTGTTGGGCGTCCCCGGGTCGGAGCACGGTTAACGGCTGCGCCCTGACAGAGGAGACCAGGGAAGGACTCGCGTTCCACTGGGGTCTGCTCTGCCAGGGGGCTGGCGACAGAGAGGGATGCGAGTGGCGAGACCCGAGGGTGGCGCGCACTGTCATCACCGGTCTCTGGGTGCTCAGAGACAGGAACATGAGTTCTTCCCAAGCGCTGCTAGCCCGGGGGCCAGCAGCGGAAGGATTTTCCCCCGGCCCTCCACCGGGGGAAGGAGAGGCCCTGCGACCATCCCCTGGGAAGAACTGGAACCCATCTCTGAGTTGTCCACCTCCATCCTGGCGTTTAACCAGTCTGGGGAGCGGACTGGGCGACATCCTCAACCACCTCCACGGCGCGGCCCAGGTGAAGGCTGCTGCTGGGGCCGGGCGGGAAGAGGGAGGGCGCCCTCGGCGGCGAGCGGACTGAGGCGACTGGGCCGGCGGCTGGTGCAGCAGCTGGCCGCCGGGGCAGTACGTGTTGCAGCCTCAGTCTGCTCTGGGGCGGCCGAGAACTGTTGGGCGCAGTTCTCAGCCGCGCCGCCGAAGAGGCCAGCCTGGGATATGGGTGAGTTGAGGAGGCGGGCCCGCTCAACGTCCTCCACATCACCAGGTAAGGCCTGGTGTTCTCCCGGACCACAGCTGTGGACATCGCCCGACCCAGGGAGCGTGTGGCCACCTTCACCGCCCGGGGGCGGGGTCAGTTGCGGCACGCAGCTCAATGAAGAGCCCTGGGTCGGCTCCACCCTTGTGCATGTGCAAAGGGGCGGCGGCCTGCCCGTAGCACTGCGGGACCACGCCACCGAAGTAGACGAGCCCACAGGCTTTGGGGGGGGTGCTTAGGACAGCCACACCACGCCACGTCAAAGCCCTCTGTGGACACCGTAGTGCGCAACAGAGAGTTCAACAGTGGGGGGGGGAGGGGGCCCCAGTGTACCCTAGGCCGCGGCCCCATCAAGGGCAGAGAAGGCGGAGGAGGCCACCAAACGGTCGCGAGAAGCACGGGGACTTCCGGTACCGCGTGATCTCCTCATGCACCCCGGGAGCGAAAGGCATTGGGGGCGGGGCCCAACAGCTGTCGGGTGCCGCCCCCAAAAACCAATCGCGCAGCCACGAGCACCCACGACTGGGCGGAGTTCCACACCAGCGCAAGACTCGCGGCTGCCCGAGATAACATGGCTGTCAACTTTAGGTCAGATCAGGCAGTGCTGACACACCCGGAGGCGGAGCACAACCTAATCGTCATCCCCAAAGGACTCCAGCCCACCTTGGGATGCGGCGATCGACATCTCACTGCTATCCGGAGCGTGAACTGAACGAACGGGGCGTCAGAGACGGGCCGTAGATTCAATCCAACACTCGCGGAAGCGATGTATAAGAGGGGGGTGTGGCCCGAGGAATGAACGTCGGGGTTCTTAATACCACAGCACCGCCCTCAGGTCACCCTGGCCACCAGCCAAAGTACCATCTCACTCGGGGACGGTAGATTGGGGTGTGGCAGAGGGGACTCTCTCTCCTCACGGAGATCATTGAGTCTCGACCGTGACATCGCGATGGTCACGCCCCCGTAATGGAAACGTGACACATCCGCAAACACTGCCCGTGCGCGCTGAAGCCCAAACACGCTCGAGCAGTGAATGCGTCCTCAGACAGCAGCGGAAAATCGATCGCACCCGGAAGTGCACGGGCGAGCCGTCTTGAAAAAGACGTGCCACGCGCAAGCTCTTTTTGTGAGAGGAAAACCTTGCAGTCGATGCCGAAGCGCCCAGGGAAACACACACCAGCTGTCAGGCGGACCACTGCACAGATCAGCAGGCAGGAAGTATGCGATCACTGGAACGCGCCGTCACACCAACACCGACTGGAAAGCTGCTCGTCTCGAAGAAGCTGACAGAGTCTCAGAAGGCTGTAGGAGTGAAGAGGTAGGTACTCTTGGCTCCGAAAGCAGAAACATAATGCGATATTGCCTCGTACTTCCTTATATACTCACGCAGTGAGGCGGAGCTACGTATGCAAATTCCGCATGCCCCATGGCATTGGCACGCCATTGGGCGTTTTCTCAAAACTCGAAGTTGATAGGCTTCTAAGCGAAACCCCCATTCGTTAGTCACTAACGTTACGTCGTAGTGACTGAACGAAAGGGAACTTAACAAATTCCTAAATACAAGTATAAATATGCACATAGTAAATAATAATAATAATAATAATAATATTAAAAAAAACAAATAACAACTTATAATAAATAATAATAATGATAATAATGAAATTTATTCATGGAAAGCCCCTTGAGATGCAGCATCTCGTTTTCAAGGGGGACCAAGAACATACAACAGATACAGTGCACTCAATACAATACAAAACAAACAAAACATTACAAGACAAATCTGCTCAAAGATCCCCCCTACCCTCCCAGGACCATTTCAGAGTATACAAATGTTTACAAAGACAGTTGTTTCAGGAACCATAACAATTACAAAAACTGATTTTCAGTTTTTAAGAACAAGATATTTCAAGAAACCATTACAATTAAAAGCATTTACAATCAGTTTTCAAATAGTTTAACAAAGAAGTTCTAAAGGAGCTTAAAGTAGTATTAGATCTCACAGATGGAGGCAGATTATTCCAGTCTGAAGGAGCATTATAACAAAAGGACCTCCGACCGACTACTTTGCACATAACAGGGACAGTAAAAGTCAGACATTGAGAATGTCGAAGAAAATAAGTCGGAGTATATTGTACAAAAAAACTTTTCAGATATGGTGGTAAGTTCAAATAGATGCATTTAAAGATAAATTGAAACCAGTGATACTGTCGTCTTTTATCAGGCAGCAACCAGTTAAGCTGATTATATAATTGGCAATGATGAGTTCTATATGGGCACTTTAAAATGAACCTACACAGATTATTAAATAGAACATCTAATGGTTTAAGATATATATTGTACGTGTTTTGATAAACTATATCTGCATAATCAATAATTGGTCAAATTAATTGGGTAATTATCTTTTTTGGTACTCTAAATGTAAAACAATTTGATGACCTGTATAGAGGCATTAAACAAGAGTGTGTTCGTTTTATTATGTAATCAATATGTGGTTTGAAATTTAATTCTGGATCAAGCCAAATTCCCAGATATTTAACAGAGGTCTGTTTTGTCACTGGAGTACCATTATCAAAATACAGGTTAAGTTCAGCAGATTTAAGAGAATGATTAGTACCAAAGAGCATACATAATGATTTTTTCATATTGAGTTTTAAGAGGTTACTTTTAAGCCAATTTTGAACAGATTTAAGATCTGTCTGTAATTTGTTCTGAAGAAGAAATGAGTTGGAACTTGAAAAATAGACAACAGTATCATCTGCATATAAATGTACTTGACAATTATTACACACTTGCGGGAGATCATTAACAAAAATAGAAAAAAGAAGGGGGCCAAGGATAGAACCCTGTGGCACACCTTTTTCCATAATACATTCGTCAGACTGTGCATCTTTAAATTGAACAAACTGACGTCTGTTATGGAGATAAGCATTAAACCATAAGAGAGCATTTCTATTAAAACCTATGGATTTAAGCTTGTCCAGGAGCAAGTAGTGATCTACCAAGTCAAAAGCCTTGGAGAGGTCAAGAAATATAGCACCTGTACATTGGTTCTTGTCACAGGAGGAGAATACATCGTTAGTGAATTTAAGTAAAGCAGTTGTAGTAGAGTACCCAGAACGAAAACCTGATTGATAAGGAGATAATATGTTTAATTGATTAAGATATTTATATAATTGTTGATAAATAATCTTTTCAAATATTTTGGTAACTGTACAAATAATAGAAATTGGACGGTAATTACATAAATCTGTATTGTCACCTCCCTTAAATATTGGAGTTACTCTTGCTGTTTTCCAAACAATTGGAATGGAACTCATATCTAAAGACATATTGTACAAATCAGAAAGTGGATGTATTAATATACTGGATCCAAGTTTAAGAAATTTGGCTTCCAACCCATCAGGTCCAACACTACCATTTTTTAATTCAGAGATGGCTTGAAATACTTCCGATGGCTGAATTCTAGAAAATGAAAAGGATCCATCAGTTTGATTTGATGAACTAGAAGAAACTAAATAATCAGAATATAGTGAACTACTAATTTGAGAAAAATGTGTATTAAATGCCTGAGCGATCATAAGAGAATCAGAAATAACATTATCATTTACAGTAACGCTATTAATAGAGTCATTATTTGATTTATTAAGGAGGTGATCTAGATGTTTCCAGAACTGTTTCGGATTATTCCAATTTTGACTAAAGGCATCCTTGTAATAGTTAGATCTTGCATTCCGAGTTTGTGTTTTGCAGTGGTTCCCAAGTTGTCGATATACTTCCCGATCAGTAGGGTCTCTAGATTGTTTACATTTTTCCCACGCTCGATCACGTTTTTTAAAAAGGCATATTAAATCAGGACTAATCCATGGGAGATGTTGACCTTTCACACGAATCGTTTTAAATGGAGCATGTTGATTAATTACATTGTTAACTTCAGAATAGAAGAAATCCCATGCATTCTCAACAGAAGGAATTAAATAAAATCTAGTCCAATTAATATTAGCCAGGTCATTTATAAATTGTTCAGTATTTATGTTTTTGCATTGTCTGACTTTAATATATTTGGGTGGTAGTTTGGGTATTTTAATTTTCCACACACAGAAAACAATTGAGTGGTCACTAAAGCTGTCAGACAATATGCCCGATGTACTTATTCTATCTGGATTTGTAACTAGTATCCAGTCAAGCAAGGATGACGAACAGCGACCAATTCTGGTTGGTTCTTTTATTAACTGAGTGAAATTGGCACTTGCAATCATATTTCTGTCTCTCGAGGAAGAGCAGTGAAGCCAATTGCTGTTAAAATCACCAAGAACCACCATTTCACTGTTTTTTCTGAGAGAATTAATTGTATTAATAATTGACTTAATTGAATCAGATGAAGCAGATGGTGGTTTATAGATATTAGTTATAATTATATGTTTATTGTCATGGAAAATTATTTTTACAATAAGTGATTCAAAATTAACCGGCTCAACAGTTGGAATGAGAAGTTCACCTGTTAAATTTGTAGAGACATATGTTACTAACCCACCTCCCCTGGAGCCTCTGTCAGATCTAAAAAGAGCATAACCATCCATCTTTATTTCAACATCTGATATTTTATTGTGTAACCATGTTTCAGAAAGGGTGATAATATGAGGCTTATGATAGGAAACCCAAACTCTCAGAAGATCAATTTTTGGTACTAGACTTCTTATGTTAAGGTGAATTATTTTTAGACCCTTAAACGATTCTATTCCTCAAATTTAATAAGTATGAGATGGGGCATAGGAGAGAAAGAGGACTTAAAGCAGAAGACATACATTGACAAACACACAACAGACAAACACACAAACAAAAAGGACATGACATACATAAAAGTGAAAAATAGGAGGCTCAACTGCAATTAGATAACAGGTAGCCTGCTGCGTCTCTTAATTAAACTACTTGAATTAAATGTAGGAATAATAATATAATAAGGAAACTCAAATAGACACATAAAAATGTGTATTAAATCACCAGAGAAAATAAACTCAAAATAGCAAGCACATAAAAATCACAATTTGCACACTAGGTATTTCAATGAATTACACTCACTGAGGTCTTACGACATTAGCATAGTAATGTGCGACAGAACACCGCAGAATACGGCAAACATTGAACATGCTTGTTGAGTCATTAGAATACAAAAAACTTAAAGAAGTGCTTGCAGTGACATGACCTGGCATGTACAGTACTTAAATGAGAAGTTTAAAGTATTTACCGCATATGGTGTATCTTTCGTAATGTCAAACATTATTCAGCCGTTAGAAGAATGACCAGGATTATAAATTACATCATGGAGAAGAGACGAGATCCCGAAAAAACTCATATGCTTCCCCGGGAGTGCGAAAAAGCTTGGGTTTGCCATCGATAATGACTCTCAGAGTAGCAGGGTATAGTAATGAGTAACTTTTGCCTGCTTCACGCAGCTTTTTCTTGATGTCATCGTATTGGCGGCGTCTTTTAAGCAGATCTGTGCTGAAGTCGGGATTGATGTATATGCGTCTGCCTTGGAAACTGAGCTCTTTTTTCTCTCTGGCCAAACGCAAGATTTTGACTTTATCCTGGAAGTGTAGAAACTTTACAAGGATAGGCCGTGGAGATCTCGCATTACTTATGGAGCTGTATGTAGGAGAACGATGAGCCTTTTCAATCACTGGCGGTGTGGAAAAGCTGTCACTGCTGAAAAGGTGGCGTAGAAGCTGAATTATGAAGCTTGCCGTGTCGGTGCCTTCACTGTGCTCCGAGACATTATTGAAGCGAAGATTGTTAACCCTGCTCCTGTTCTCGGCATCATCGGCTTTTTCCCTCAGGTATGTGTTCTCCTTTTCAAGCACAGCAACTCGCTTAGTCAGATCTTCGATGTTACATTCATTGGCACTTACACGATGCTCTAACTCTGTGATTTGGTCACATAGTGTAGATAATGACCCTTGTATATTGTTTAAAGTAGTCTGCACAGGTAGAATCATATTGTCAATATGGGCAGTCGTTTCCATTTTGCTTTGTTTTATGGCACCCAAGATTGTTTGGAGGGAAAACTCACGTTGATCCATATTCTCCATTGTGACAGTGTTTGATAGAAATTCTTTCAATTGTTGATAGAACAGACTTTTAGGTTTAACTTTAGGTCACATGAATTTTATAGCACCTACTCAAGAAGTCAAGTTATTAATGCAGCAGGCTGAGACCTTTTGGAGCTCTCAGTCAGTAGCGGCCATTAGGTAGCGGCCATTTTTGAACTTGAATGATTAGCTACTCATCAAATAAACTTATAGACAAACAGCTACAACAAATATAGTCAAGCCTTACCTTACAAAACTTTGTCATTTAATTTGAAAAGCAATCACTTAATCCGAAGGGAAGCCGTGGTGTTCACAGCAGCAGAGGCTTGCTTGCGGTCCATTCTCAAGAACATTTCCATGTCCATTCAAGTTTTTTCCCCATAGTAGGCTATTAGCTATGCATATAATCCAGATTTACCAAGTTAATTTGCATCTGGATTGCACGAACACTTTCATACGCTATTTATGACCCTGTCCGACTCATTTTTACAAACGAGATTTGAGATCTACAGCAAACTACAGCAACTCAAATAGCTCAAAATACACAGCACTTTTCCCCCCTTGTGGTGGTTCTAAATGGTATAATTTTGTACAAAGTTGGAAAGGAAAAGTAATGATATAAGTAGTATTCAATACATTCAATACATACAATTATAACAACTAGCTGAAAAAATATTGCTAAAAATAGAACTAGGACTTGACTCGAGACTTGACTTGGACCCTAAAGACTTGAGACTTGACTTGACCCTTAGAGACTTGAAACTTGACTTGGACCTCAAAAGTTTGAGACTTGAGACATGACTTGACCCTTAGAGACTTGAAACGTGACTTGGACCCTAAAGACTTGAGACTTGACTTGACCCTTAGAGACTTGAAACTTGACTTGGACCTCAAAAGTTTGAGACTTGAGACATGACTTGACTTGACCTGAACCTGGACCTTAGAGACTCGAGACTTGACTTGGACCCTAAAGACTTGACTTCACTTGACTTGACCTGGACCTTAGAGACTTGAAACTTGACTTGGACCTCAAAGGTTTGAGACTTGAGACATGACTTGACTTGACCTGACCTGAAGCTGGACCTTAGAGACTCGAGAATTGACTTGGACCCTAAAGACTTGACTTCACTTGACTTGACTTGACCTGGACCTTAGAGACTTGAAACTTGACTTGGACCCTAAAGACTTGACTTCACTTGACTTGACCTGGACCTTAGAGACTTGAAACTTGACTTGGACCTCAAATATTTGAGACTTGACTTGACTAGGACCGCAGGGACTAGTGAACATGTCTGGCTGATATTGCCCACAACCCAGTGCGAGATGGACGAGGATTTGATAGAACTACAAACGCGGATATAAAGTGTTAAAAAAATGACAAACATGACGGATGTGCGAGTCCAATGATTAAATAGAGAGTTTTAGATTAAGGGGTTTGAGTGATCAATTATCAGTATTTAACGTGCGACTACATTTCTCTCCGTCACGGTTAGGACATTAAACTGAATGTGGAGGATTTTAACTGTGACGATGATTGACAGGGCAGTTTAAACAGTAATGGGATGCAACAGAGTCCGTTAAAGATAACAAAGTAGTATGTCCCAAAGCTTGCATACTCTTTTGCTACACACTCAAAAGTATGTACTTTTTCTTCACAAAAAGAGTACATACATTTAGGTCACAGTATAAGTAGGCGAATTGGGACGCAGCAGATTTAGGGGACATCGGTCAACCCTAAAAGCTCAGTTTTTTTCCCCCTCACGTGCAAACTATTGGAAAGCCTGCATGAGTCATTAGTTGGGTTAGTAAAATAAGGAAATTGTAGTTTTTAAATAGAAAATAATATTTATGTAAAGAGATATAGTAAAATTTACAGGCAGATTACAAACTACAATCCACATTTTTGTTGGTAGTGGGCGGCAGTGGCTCAGTGGTTCATGGTTGTCTACAAACCGGAAGGTTGATGGTTCGATCCCTGGTTCCACCTGATCAAGTGTTGAGGTGTCCATGAGCAAGACCCCTAACCCCAGCTGCTCCTGACGAGCTGGATGGGCCTTGCATGGCTGACACCGCCATCGGTGTGTGAATGGGTGAATGTGAGGAAATATGTAAAGTGCTTTGGATGGCCATGGGTCTGTTCAAAGCGCTATATAAATGCAGTCCATTTACCGTTAATGTTTTTGCTCCTGGTTTTCTAGTGCTAGCAACTGTCCACGTTTATGGAAGATAATTAATTGTCTAATCAAATTATTGTACCTGATTTGATCTAATATAAAATAACACCTAATTTGCTGTTTGCAAAGTTTGTAGCCTACTATTTTCTGTTTGTTTTGATAAATAAAATAATTCATTAATGTTCAATAAATATTAAAATGTTAATATAAAAATATACTTTAAAACGACAAATATGTTTTTGTCATTGAATGAAATCCCATAATAATTTAATAAAGCTTTACAGTAGAAACAAATAATTATAATATATTTTATTATATGTTATGATTAATATATTTTTAAATCTGATGGTTTCATTATAAATATGATTAGTATCTCTAAGGTGGACACCCAACTTTATATTTCCCATCTGAACCTAATCATGTCAACAAATGTTAAAGTTTATTATCATGTTAATTATTGTGCCTTTTACACCAAATACTATGCATTACATAATCTTCTGTTATTGAAAAACTGTTGCTTTATTTACCTTGAAAATCATTAACAAGACCTGTGTCTCAAAATATATTCAATAATTTTAGCGATTCTCATTTGCTACATAAATCTACAACATCTAAAAAAAAACATTAGATATGAGATCAAATTAGCACAGAATTAACTTTTTGGAAGCATAATTACAACAACATAAACTGAATTAGCACTAAAGCCTAACAACTGTATTTGCAATATGATTGTAAAAGGTTTGTTATTCAATCTCTACATTACATTTTTTTTTTCGATTGCTAAACGACAGTGAGACCAACTGGAGCTACAGGTGCAAAACTCTAACTACAGTCTGCACTACCAACAGTCACCTGAGCTAAACAGTTCACATCACCTGCAAAACTCATTCCAAGCAACACAACTCTAACACAGGCTCAAAACAGGCTCAGTGCAGCCAAACACTGCACAACCCTCACTGAGATAACACACACTGCCACTCAGAACACACACTAGCATCAAACACCAATACAGAAAATACACACTTTTCATCTTTACAGTTTGAACAATTTCAGTGACTTCATACAAAGTCATATTTTCTTCAAAGAAAAGAGTCACATGATTTATTTAAATTTTCAGAATATATGTACCAATTCTTTAAGGTAAATGAAAATCAGCAGTTTGCTTCAATAGTCTGTAGTAATTTACGGAATTACAGTAGCCTAATGAGAAACAAAAGATAGAAACTAAAAGTACATAGGCTACTGTAATTCGAGATGTGTGTGTGTGTGTGTGTGTGTGTGTGTGTGTGTGTGTGTGTGTGTGTGTGTGTGTGTGTGTGTTACAAGTCTAAAACAAGCCTTTCAACTGAAATTGCAATCAGCAGTGTTTGAAAGGCATAAGGCTGAAATCTATTCTGTTTTGAATGTGTGGTTCACAGTTTTGACAGCAGTGTATTAGCATTTGAACAATGTGCTGTAAATCCAGTGTTGTGCAGGTTGTGGTTAAAGTCATGTGATAAGTGTGTAGAGTTTTGAAAACTGTGTTCAAGCAATGAAAAACGATCTAGAGTTTGGTCCACATGAACTGCTGCTGTGCAGACTGACTGTAGTTAGAGTTTTGCACATGTGACTCCAGTTGTGCCCTCGTTTAGCAATAGAAAAAAACTGTAAGATGATACTCAAGCCCTTATAGCGCCTGTCTCCAAGCAGGGCTTCAATTTCATTGGTTACAGTTTCGAGATCATTGTTTGGTGTAGAGTCTGTCCTGTGATTGACATGACCAGCTGTGCACAGCCCTGGAAAACAAACCCGAGCAACACCAACAGACGCAGATCCGACAAAACCCAACAAACGCATGAAATGACCAATACAACACATCTGATGATAAACCTCTGAAGAACCACAGACATCACCAAACACTAAAGAAACCCTTCATTAAAGATTTCATATCAAACAATCACTCAAAATGTCATCCAGAGATTCATATTAATATGATGAAGTCACACACATGAACACTCACCTCGATCAAACTTTTACAAGATACAGCTTCTCAAATCCTCCAGCTTTAACATCATAAACATACACGGACATTCCTGGTTAAACTTCGAGAAACCTGTCTATTAAAAACTTTAAAGCTCTGTTTTTCCGTGTCGTGTCCGTGTTTTCTGCTTAAAATAGCGGCAGGAGAAACTCTAACTTACTTACACTTTACATTTGCGACGAGAGAGAGAGGCGTAAACAGAGATGCGCGTTCGCGAGAGCACCACTGCGCGTGCGTGAGAGCAGACGTTGTTGGTAATTAATATTTTGTGAATAAAGTGGTAATTTAGTTTTTTTGTGTGAGCCCTCGCGCCGTTTTGTTAGCTTTTTGTCTTTTATTCATAATTTTGTTATTTTTTGATTGTTTTAATTTTCTCTTTCGTTCATAGGCTAGTTTTGCTCTTGTTTATTCCTCATGTGTTCACTCTTTTGGTCTTTTGTACTTTTTCTGCGTTTTATTTGACTATTGTCGAATTTATTCAGTTTTTTGTTTCAGTTTGTTTTTATCTGTATAATTTATTATATTTTATTGTCTATTCATTGGTTAATTTAATAATGTATGCATGAATTATGATAATCTCAGTCAGATTTATTTCCTATGTGTTTTTATTGCTCTTAGGGCATGAAAAACAAGAGTTTATGGTTTAAACTGAAGAGATGCTGTATTAAACATAATGCCGTAATAACACAGCAATATTGTGTGTATTTAAAAAAAAAACAAGCAATACAATTGTATAAATCATGTGAAAACTATCAAATATATACAAAAATATAGATTGATAGACGCAGTTGTTGAGCTTCGCGTATGTTTGATATCAGAGCATGAGGACGTCTCTCACCGGTCAGCTGTGGAAACCCGACTCAGATGCTCCTCCAGGGCCAGAGTATGTCCATTTACCCTCATTAGTGCTCATTCTGATGATGGTCAAGATGGACACATCTCTACCACAGCTCTCCTCTGAGAAGACCAGCGATCAGGGCTTTACATCTCATCTGAAATGAGCAGTGTTGGGGAAACGCAGTACAAGTATCATCACGTAATCAGATGATGTTCATGCACATTACATACTAATAACACAAATACATTTATTTACAGTCAAAGTCACTGCAGATGAGAAACAACAGTCACAGTAATAGTATGAGTTAAACAGCTCTTGATGCGTGATGTCCACTATAGTGGACAGACGATTAATCAGAAGTTTCTCAAATCAATACTTGGCAAATGTAACTGTGATGAGACTCATTAGATATTGTTTGATGCTGTTTTACCTGCAAGAGTCTCCAAGGATAGAAGGAATGGACGGATATTAATAAAAAATAAAATTAATAAAACCCATGCAATGCAAGAACATGCTTTATGAACAGCCGTCCACTGTAGTGACCGCAATGATGAGAGGCTCATTTAGTTTCTCTCTCTCTTCAGTTTGTTTCAAGATTCAAGATTCAAGATTCAAGAGTTTTATTTGTCACATACACAGTTATATACACAATATACAACTGGCAGTGAAATGTAAACAGGTCCGCTCCATGGACAGTGCAAATAACAGTTACAAGAACACAAGGGAAATTAAAATAGAAATAGAATAAAATTAGAATAAAAAGTATTAACATAAGTAGAGTTATAAATAAAACAAGTAAGATAAAAATAGGAAATAAGATAAAAATAAAAAAATAAAATAAAAATATAAAATATAAAGTAAGTGGATATGATAAGTGAGATAAACTGTAGACTTAAAAATAAGTGGTTAACATAAAATATATATATATATTTATATATAGAGAAGTATGATGTGCATGCAATAGGTATAATTGCAAATCGGAGTATAATGTGCAAACAGGAGTATGATGTGCAAACAGGTTTATTACAGGTTGTTACACAGTAACAATAGGAACGTAAAGTGCAGTGCAATGGCAGTATGTGAATGTTAATGTATAAACTGTATGTTTATGCGTGTGCGGGGTGAAGTGAAGTCACGTGACTGAGTTCAGGAGTCTGATGGCCTGGGGGAAGAAACTCCTCCTGAGTCTTTCAGTCTTTGCCATCAGGCTACGGAAGCGCTTACCAGATGGCAGCAGGGTGAAGTGAGAGTTTGCAGGGTGATTAATGTCTCTGATGATTTTAGTAGCTCTACCTCTGCAGCGTTTGGTGTAGATGTCCTGCAGAGACGGGAGAGCTGAGCCTGAGATGCGCTCGGATAAGCGCACCACTCTTTGCAGGGCTTTGCAGTCGTGACTGGTGCTGTTCCCGTACCACGCTGTGATGATCATGTGTTTGTTCATTTATTCTTTCTGTCATTCGTTTTTCTTCATTATTTCTGTTTTGTTCTCTTTGGCTCGTTCATTCAATCTTTTTATTTATTCATCTTTGCCTTCATTTGTTCAGTTTTGTCTTTCATTTCTCTTTCTGCAGAGTTCCTGATAATAAATCTTAATAAAGGACTTTGTCTGATCACATCTGTATGATATGAAATAAGTTTGTCATCATCCGATCATGTTTATAATCACATTTAGTCATTTATCAGATGATTTTTCCAAATGTGGATCAATGCAATGTGACATAAACCTGAAAGAATCAGAGAAATTAAAACCATACTGTAAAAACACTGTCAACTCTTGAACAGTTTTCATTTATTTCTCCTGCACTGAGAACTTTATTGCACTTTTAATTGAATTACTGAAATGGTCAAAACTCCTGGAGAGGAAAGGACAGAAATGATTGCGACACATTAAATAATGAATAAATCCTGATGTTTTAAAGTCATCTCTTCTGTTCTCTCTCATCACACTCTTTTAGTCACATTTAGCTCTGTTTTATTGTTTTTCTGTGCTATTATGAGTCTCTATTCACTGGAGGAGGAGATCACAGATGATTGTTTTCTGTCATATTTTGCAATGAAACATTTGCAATGAAACAATCTGTAGTGCAGTAATAACATGTGTCTCTTTATTTCTATCTGCTCAGTTTCTTCTGTTTGTGCCATTCTGTGTCAAAACACCATCACATGAACACACAGTGACCTCTAGTGGTGACCTCAGGTAACATCATCATCTGGTATCATCACATCCCCCTTTCTTTAAAGGAAATATTCAACAGTGAGCGTAATGTTATTCTGTGATGTGTCTAAATGTGCATTCAGTGTAACATCTGAACTCAACTGTTCAACTCAAACACATGCACTTTCTCATTGCTCTGACTTTAAGCGATGTCTCACACATTGAGTCTCTCAGGATCACTTCAGGAGAATTTCCTCCACAACTCTTAGATCCCGATATTTTGGAGAGGATCCTGTCGGCCTTCCATTATTCATGTTATCAATGTCAACTTGCGATCCAGTGTGTTTTTTGGTTTCCTCTTTGCTTTGGCTTTGCATCTGACACAGGAAACGCACACACAGCATGTCCACATGTGTCTCCACATCTGCTTCTGTTGTGCTGGCTCTACTTCTTGTGGTGCTCGTGAGAGGGCATCTGCCAGCACTAAGGCCCAATCCCAGCTCTACTTTATACCCCTTCACCTAAAATAGACTGGTGGAGCCGCTTCTCCATCGGCCTGTTCTCTTTGTTTATTAACAAGTGCTCAGTGCCGATCCGAGCCTGCCGGTGCGGGAATGGTTTAGTTTTCTACTGTGGCGCTGCGATAACTAAATGTAACACAAACGAGTCAGTTGTTGCCTTGGTAACGCAAGATGTTTACAATAGTTTAAATAGCGACAGTGTTATGAAGGATGACCAGATATTAAAGCTTGTCGAGAGTTGGCTTGAGAAAGCCGGACCAGAAAGTTTGAAAAAGTTTGAAAAGCTTAAAGGGCATATTGCAGGTTAGAGACTCCAGTGAGTCAATGTATAGAAAAATAATGTAGGAACTAGATTTTCTTTAAAATATACTTTAAAATACGCTATTAAGGCTTTTGGAGTTGTTTTTGTGAGAAAATTTTACTTCCGCATCTAAAAATGCCAAAACCGGACGTGACATAATGAGAGGGAGTGCGGTGAATTTCAGCGATAGTAAAACAATGAATCGCAATGACAGGTCGGACGCTGAGGACATTATAAATGTTTATTAAAACTCATATGGCAGACCACAGCCATACAATTATGACACACAATTAGGGACAGACCAGGATTAGACAGAACAAAGATCAGAGGAGACAAAATGAGTTGTTGTGTGAGGAGAAACTGTGGAGAACAGTGGCAGGTGTCTCCGTGAGAGACCAATGTTAGCTTATATATAAGATAGCTAACGTTATGAACACTGCTCAGATTACAGTACTGTACTGATTATTATCATGTCTCAGGCAATAGCAAAGCTGGTAACGTTATTGTCATCTAGTATTGATACTTACCAATAACAGAAACGAATAGGCTTTGACCATCATTAAAAGTCACACTCGTTAACATCCGTCCACACTAAACGTTATGTGATATAACGTTAGCGGTTTCTCATCACGACTGATTTGGTAACTTAGCAAATGTTTAAAAAAACAAGACTCACGTCACGGTGCACAGTTCACGTTTTCTCCGATCTGCATCTCTGACGGATCCGGGACCGTCACATCTCCCGCCGGCGGCGAAACCACAGACAGCATAGTGTTATTGTGTTTATCCTTTATTCATTAATTCTGTATTATGGGGTTATTTCGTGCCGATTCACCGATAGTGTGAGGATGCATTTGACGTTATGAGTACGTATTTGAGTGAACTTGAATGTACATACATGGCATCTCAACTTGAGACACAAACCCGACGCATGCACATTGTTGGCACATCTGAGTATTAAACTACTAGACTAGTTCTCTTTCATGTGTTATTGCCATTAAACTGTCAAATGCACACAAGGTTATGTCTGAAACACACAAAGTTCACATGAAAACAGTTGGTTATGTGTGTGCATGTTCTGTGTAACGTTACTAAAGTGAAAGCAGTGTAATACTCCAGCACAAAAAAATAATAATAATTCACAGACAAGTGAATGATTGAAAGGAGGAATATTAGTGCTATTTGGTGGAAATCAAATGTAATGTAAATTAGGGCTGTACGATTAATCGAAAAATAACCGAAACCGACATTCAGAACCTCTAACCGACTTATTTTTCCCATGTTGGTTATTTCGGTTTTCACGTGACTCCGCCCCGTCAGTCACATCAAGTGCAGTTTGTAGGCACACAGAGAGATGCAGGAGCAGTTACCTGTGTTTATAGATGCTCAGAATAACTATAGTAACTGCATGTTTTACACAGTTTATATACAGGTCAGTTAATCGTCGTGCTGCCACCGAGACACACACACACACACACACACACGGCGCGAGCAAGCCCCGAAGCCAGATCGCTTTCACTTTCGTGCTCATAAAGTTTGTCAAGTAAATACGTTTAAAGGCTTGCCAGTTTCAACATTTAAAGCGATTGTGCACTATTCAAAAACAACAATACGTATCCGTTCAGTGCTCAGCGTTTTTCTGTGACACAGAGAGCCGAGCCGTGTCGCGTCTCTGACAACGCGCGCATGCCCTGAAGGCAGACCTCTGTCACCTGCGTCCTCACAAAGCTTTGTCCTTTGTATGTGTTTTAAGCTCTGCCAGTTTGAACTTTAAAGTGAGTTTAGACCATCAGATGTGTATTATGTTGAACTAATGCCTGATATATTGTGACAAACGAACACTCAGACAGAAGCTCACACATCACGTGAAGATCGCGCGCAGAGAGCAGCGCAGAAACTCATTGTCAACGCTGTCCTGTGACTAAAGTAAAGTCACTAAGCTTAGAAACTCAAACGTTATAGGCATAGATTTTAATACCTTTGAAGGAAGTACAAACCACAGTTTCATAATGAATAGAGACGGTATGAGTAACACACACACAATCTCATGCATTCAAATAAATGTCATGTAGGCCTACAGTGTTAATTTATCTGTGTCTGATGTACAACAAGCAGAAATCTGCCCCATAGACAATAACTGCTGAAAGTGAACCGTTTCCTTCAAGTGTTTTAAAATCACAAAGAAATGCACTTTTTCATTAGAAAAAAAAAAAATCCACCTTTAATAGTAGAAAATATTTACAGTACAAACCTTATCAGGAACTTACTCAAAAACCTTACGAGGACAAAAAAAAGAAAAATAATCGTTCATTAATCGTAATCAAGGTACAATGTTCAATTAATCGAGGTTTTTATTTTTGGTCAAATCGTTACAGCCCTAATGTAAATGTTTAACCACTAGATGTAACAGTCATAAGCATTTACAAACATATATCAGCTTTTTTGTAACAGTGTGTTGCTTTGTGTTTACCAATAAACAATATTGCAAAAAAAATCTTACCACCCCGCCACCCCAGCCCAGCCCCTGATGTTTCTCAAACCTAAGGAGACAAAATGTGCAGGGTGTGCTCAGGACAGGTTTGAGAAACAGTTTTAGCTAAAATTCTTTTTAACTCTCACCTATTAAAAAGAGGACATTTTGTTATCCAATGACAAATGATACATTATAACTCACCATTGTTTCACAAATTTGTAGCCTGCATTATAGTTTTGCTTATTTGCAAATGACACGGGAATATCCATGATTCATCATTTCTCTCGAGTGTATTTCTGACCAAAATACTCAATTATTTGTAAATACACAGATATATAATACATCTTAAACATGCAAGGAATAATATTGAACTCACTTTTCTCGAACAGACGCACAGTCTTTGGTAAACATCACACACACTGCAACGTGACTTCTCGGAGAATCTTCCCGTGCAGACTCGGGCGGGAGCGTTTATAACTGTTTATCACTGCAGTAATAGGGATGGGCGGATGGATCCTGAAGTATCGATTCCACTGCAGTGGGATGGGCGTACACTTTCGATTCTGCTGTTGTACCGACAAGATCACATACAACGATTGATCCTAGTGTTTTAACCAGTAATTTTATTTATCTAACACAAAACTCAATGTTTTAAATAAACCATAAGTGGAAAAATAAACTATTTCCTACGGTGTAGGATAGAACTATTTCTCCTGCTCGCCAGATACAAGAGAGAACCAATACACAGCGCGCTCGCTGCTGACGCTTAATCAAAAACGGCTGCGTTTCTAAAAGCATAAGCATAAAATCATAACGCTAAAGATGCCCTGAACAATGCTTGTCAGATGACAGAGAAACAACCGCGAGTTAACAAAATATAATAAACAATAAACAAAGTGAAAGTGTACACAACCGTTCAAAATGTTGATGTCATAAGGAAATTAATCATTTTATTCAGCATGAATGCATTCAATTATTCAAAAGTGACAGTAAAGGCTTATTTACAGTTATCTTTCATTTGTATCCTCCTTATCTCTCTCTCTGGTAATTGTTCACGTTATTCATAATCCTGACTTTTTAATCAGTTTCTCTTTATGTTCAGAGCATCCACAATATAAATTAAAGAAAGGCTGTTTCTTTGTTCTCGAAAGTTAAAGGGCTGTTTTTTATTTTAATACTAAAACTAGAGGACTCACATGTGCAGTATATAGCTCATATTTATGGTGCTAATTGCAAATCTACAAATCTGCTTACTTGATGAAATAGAAAAACAAACTGCAGACCTGTCAACTAATGCATGAATGGAAAAATTATACTTGGGGATGATTTTAATGTGTCCCAGATAATAACTGAGATGGCCTCCCAAAGGAGTAAAAGATTATGTTAGTAACAAGATTATTTCTGTCTTATGTAATAATTCTCAAAATAGTGATTTGTCATTGCAGTCTGGTATAGATTTATGGTTAATATCAGAGGAGTTGACATCATTGATTGACAACATTACTATTGATCCTGGAGTTTTAACGGATCATAAATCTATTCACATTATCATCACCACTAATGCCAATAGAAAGAACATGAGCAGAAGTTGAGACTGGATTTTAAACAATTCTTTATTATTAAATGATGATTTTAGTTGAAAAATACTTTGTGTGACAGATGATCGGACCGCCCGAAATGGACGATAGGGTCAGAATAATCATCCTGGCTCAGGAGAGCCATAACCTATTTTCTTTTGTTAAAGATTTTATTTGTTTGGCCGTCACCAGCTCCTTGGATGACGAGACCTTAAAAACCCTGTTCCAGATCGGGGCAACATTCCATCACCCTCTCGACCTCCCAGATACCACTGGACTAAACTGGAGAGAAGCTGTCATCCGGTGTGTGGAGAGTGTCGCGTCCCGATCTGGAACACAGCCAGACCCAGAGCCCGTATCTACACGCTCGACCACAGACGGAGAGCTAACACCCACCACAATACATAAGCCAGAGCCCGAGGAGAAGAGGACAGGGCTGTCCCTCACCCCGGAAGTGCAGCTCCATCGCAAATCTGACTAGGGGTGTGAGCCAGTGACATCAGTGACCCACACTACACAATGGAAATGCAGAATATTTATGCTTATTGTTGACAATACACAATCACATATTCCTAAACAGGAATGGCCTTAAATAAGAAATGTTTCAAGGATTATTTTGCGTAGATGTTACATTTCGATGAAATGTCAATGCAGTCCTTCTGTGTCCAGAGGCAAATGAGCAATTTATATGAGCATCAAAGATCCGTTTCAGCAAAAAAAAAAAAATGTTCCCTTAACTTTATTAATGTTTTTGGACTAATCAGTTCAATTAATAGTTCAATAGCTCACTCATAAAGACAGCCCCTTGTCGCCATCTACTGGATTTATGATGCAAGTTGCTCAAACACAGACGTTATTAAATAGTTAGTGTTATTAAATAGTTTTGTAAACTATTATGGCATTATATGTTAAATTGAGCCTATAGTTTCCACTGTAATTAGAAAGAACATGTACTAGGCCTCAAAATGCAATTTCAAATGCACCTGCAAACTATTTTTCTAGTCATGCATTTCATCAATGAGGATTTCTTAAAAATACTATGTAAAAATCTTGTCTCGTTCTCGTGAACCCAATCTCGTATCTCGTCTCGTGAAATAAGTGTCTCGTCACACCCCTAGTTTATACTGTGTGTTTATAGAAATCAAATGGTTAATCTGTGAATGAGAAACTGAGATTTGCTGCTGTGAAATAAAAGGTGTTTCACTGCCGCCTCATCAGGTCTGTCAGAGGATCGTTGAAATCTAAATGAAGTCTTAATTTATAACAGTGAAGTCACTGTATCTTCAGTCTCTGTTGATTCTGTTGACTGTGAGTCTCTGTAGTGGATCCTTATTCACCATCAGATGATCAGCACAACATCAGACTGTCATCTGATTGTAAGTCCTAAAATAAAACACACACACAGTCACATATGCAGTGTGAGACATTACGTCTGTCACATCTTTTCATAAGAAAACTGAGCACTAACTAGATAAGCTTTATTAATTCATTCTCAAACATGATAATATAGCTTCTATCTGATGCTCAAAGTCACTTTACAAAATCAAAAGGTCATGAAAGGTCACTTTCACACAACGGACAGCTGATACAGAACCAGCAGAAATTATCATTTCACTCCACTACACATTTCCTTTTATTTCTAGTGAGTAAAACAGCCATCTGAACTTTAAATTAAAATATGATGGAAACTGTTAAAAACTAGAGATGCACCGATTGCAATTTTCTTGGCCGATTCCGATTTACGTTTTTTTGTTAATGAGATCGGCCGATATCGATTTTTGCAGATTCCGATTTTCTTTCTAAGAACTATAATTGACAACATATACAAACAAAAATCCACTTTTTCTTCAAAGCAATTTTTTTTTATTCTAAAATAAATTATTAAACATTACAACAGGATCTTCTCTCCCTTAAACAACCCTCAAAAAATAAGTGTTCTGTGCCTGGAAAGAAGTAGAAATAACAAATAACTGAAAATCATTTGCTTTATGAAACAAAACATTATAAATTGACCTTTTTCTCAAAAGATCAAAAGATCCTATGAATGAACAAACCTGAAGTGTACAATACTCCTCCAAATAATAGTTCAGTAATTTGGGAAATAAATGTTGCCAGCTAGGGATGTCAAAGTACCAAAATTCCAGTAGTCGGTACAAATACCATAAAAATGTTATGGTACTCGGTACCAATTTCGGTACCACAGCTAAATGTTTATATATGTAGGAGCTAAATCTAATACTGTAAGCTACTGAGTTGTCTTGGTCCCGGAGAAGTTAGGTTGACTCCCTTTCTTTGGTGTCACGTTGTTTACTTCGTCCATAATAACGAGAAGACCATTCTTCCGTTGCATCACTATACAGAGTTTATTGGCTTCACAAACACCACAGTACATAATGTCCATTTGAATATTCAATACATTCATCCAAAGGGAAGTTTATATACGTTCACAGCTGTTGCGGTTAAAACCTTTTTGCCCTTCCGGGTCAAAACACCTACCTACAGCATTAGGAAGGCTACCTATATACATTGATCTCTCAGTAATGTTCACAGCGCCACTCAGTGGTCAAAATAAGAATAACATCACCCAGCCAAACACATTTTGGCTCCTACAATATATATATATATATATATATATATATTTTTTTTTTAATTTATTTTTTTTTTATTAGGGCTGTCAAAAGATTAATCGCGATTAATCTCATTCAAAATAAAAGTTTGTGTTTACATAATATATGTGTGTGTACTGTGTATAATTATTATTTATATATAAAAACACACACAAGCATGTATATATTTAAGAAAAATTTGTTATATTTATACATAAGATATTTATATTTATATATAATATAAATTATATAAATGTATATACAGTATATACATGCAAATATTTCTTAAATATATACATGAATGTGTATGTATTTATATATACATAATAATTATACAGAGTACACACAAATATATTATGCAAACACAAACTTTTATTTTGGATGTGATTAATCGCGATTAATCTTTTGACAGCCCTAATATATATATATATATATATATATATATATATATATATATATATATATATATATATATATATATATATATATATATATATATATTGTGGCAGAGGGGGCGTGGTTCTGCAAAGTCTGTAGCGGACACATCACACTGGTGCCGAAACCCGGGAAGGGAGAAGAGTGCCGCCGCTATGCAGACCCCGCCAAAGACGCCGCTTGCGGACCTCGTTCAGTCGCTCACCGGTGTTCACCAACAGACCCATGAAGATCTGCTGGCCGTGAGGGCCGAACAGGACAAACGCTTCGAGGCCCTCATTCGGGCCCAGCATGAAGACCGCGAGCTGTTCCGGAGCTGGATGGCCCGGGAGATTCCGGCCGGACTCCCCCCCCCCCCCCCCCCATCTACCACCGACTCGGTAGCCACCATCCACCTTTCGAAGATGGGCTCAGAGGATGATCCGGAGGCATTCATTGACCTCTTCGAGAGGACCGCAGAGTCCCGGGGGTGGCCCCGGTCGGACTGGCCAATGCGGCTCCTGCCACTGTTGTCAGGATAAGCGCAGGTAGCCGCACACCAACTGCCAGTCCAGAATCTCCTGCACTATGAAGACCTGAAGTGCCATCTTGTAGCTGGTCGGCCGGAGCCCAGAGCAACAGCGACAGCGTTTCCGGTCCCTTACCCTCGGCGAATCCGGCTGACCCTTCACCTTCGCGCACCAGCTCCTGGACTCGTGCCGCAAGTGGCTGATGGCCGGCGGAGGCGACGTCGAGGGTATCAACGACCGTGTGGTGCTGGAGCAGTGCATCGCGGTCCAGTACCACCGCCCGACGTCGCTAACCAAGGCCATCCAGTTGGCGGAGGACCACATGGTGGCGTGCCACGGGGTCGGCGAACCCTTACCATCGGCGTCTCTCTCTCTCTCTCTCCCCCTTCCTGTTTCTTTCCCTTCTCTCCCCAAGCCTGTTCCCCTTCCCAGGTCGCGTGGACTGTTGCCGCCCAGACCAGCCCCAAGGTGGAGGACGGGCGGCCCCAGGGATCCGGCAGCACCACCCCGCCCGGTCCCGAGGGGAGGGGCGACCGTCTCGGATCCCTACGCCTCCCCCTCTGTCTCAGCGCTCTCTCCACGCCAATCGCCGGACCTACTTCCGGCCACTAGGGCGGCGGGGAAGTCTGGGCCAGCTTGCTGGCGCTGCGGGGATCCGGGTCATTTCATCGACCGCTGTCCCGTCATGGAGGTCGGGACACTGGTCCGGGTCCCCGACGCTCCACAAGCCGCCCCCCATCAAGCTGGATTGTACCTAATTCCTGTGAGTATCAAGGGGGGTACGTATCAGGCCTTGGTCGATTCGGGTTGTAACCAGACCTCTATCCACCAAAGCCTGATTCGCCCTGAGGCATTGGGTACCGGCCGCACGGTTACGGTAAGGTGTGTGCATGGGGAAGTGGTGAAATATCCGTTGCTGCCCGTGGATATTCTATTTAGGGGTCAAAAGCATAGTGTGGAGGTGGCAGTTAATCTGCACCTCCGGCATCCGCTAATTTTAGGGACCAATTGGACAGCGTTTAATGAATTGTTGGGACACTTGTGTGCGGGTGCTTCTTGGGGTAAGCATGTAAACCGGAAAGAGTCGGTTGCTCAGGTGGGAGAGGTGGATTCGGGGCCTCTGGGAACTGTTCCGGGGGAACAAAGCGGTCTTGAGATGCCCGTTCTCACAGACCGCGATGATTTTCCCCTGGAACAGTCCCAGGACGAGTTGCTTAAAAATGCGTTTACGCAGGTCCGTTCCATCGACGGCCACCTCATCCACCCTGACCAGCCGCTCTCTTATCCGTATCTTTGCATTTTAAAAGATAGGTTGTATCGGATGACCCAAGACGCCCAGACAAAGCAGGATACAACCCAGTTGTTAGTACCTAAAAGCCGCCGGGAAATGCTTTTCCAGGCAGATAATTTCAATCCGATGGCCGGGCATTTAGGACAAACGGCCACGATTAACCGTCTAATGGCCCGGTTCTTCTGGCCGGGCATTCACGAGAATGTACGCAGGTGGTGTGCGTCTTGTTGTGAATGTCATTTGGTGAATCCACCGGCCACCCCAAAAGCACCATTGTGCCCACTCCCGCTAGTGCAGGTAAATGTATTTAACCATTTAAATTTTTTTATTAAATGTATTAAGTTTATTATTTATGATGATAATCATTATAAGTTAATAATACATAAAAATGTAAAGGCTGTATGCTGTTTAAAAGTAAACATTGTTTATAAAAAAAGATTAAGTGAAAAATAATCAACCATTGAAGCATAAACATTATTAGTAGTAGAGATGTATTATTATTACATAGAGCCAGCACTAAATCTTCTGTAGGCTACAACAGTAGCCCAATATATTCTAACAATTTTTTTTTTTTTTTAATCAAACTTTTATTTTGACGGGTTGCCGTGAAGACGGTTTGCTTTAGCCTTTAGCCAGCTGTAGCATTTGCCCTTGAGTGTCTATGTTCATATGACAGTTTTCTCAAATGAAACGGTAAATTCTCATGAAGTGACGGTTTATGCATTCGGCTGGTCATCCAGCGCCATGAAGTCCATAATTTCTTTGTAATTGCTTTGGTCTTTTCGCTGCTTATACCAAGGAAAGATAGGAGAGGCTGCAGACCTGTGGCTGGCTCTGAGCTCTGGCCAGCTTTAGCCGTTACCTTTGCTAACGTTACCTTCTTCAAACTGGGCATGTTCCGCGGGGGGGATGGAGTTTTAAGTGTCTAATTAGGTTTGTCATGTTGTGCACTTTCCTGGTGGTTCCCCCGGGGTTTATTTTAACCTTACAAGTTTTACAAATGGCATAATTAGTGTCTTCTAGTGTTTGCATGCGGCTGTGAGCACAGCTACATGTAGACGGATCGGCTCAAAATCGGAGACACGTGAGACTTATCGGCCGATCATCGATCAGGCCGATCATGCAGAAAATCGGCCAATTCCGATCCCTGGCCGATCAATCGGTGCATCTCTATTAAAAACTATTGTTACCATAGTGTCTCCAGTTTATAATGTGGATCATCCCTCAGATCATCTCCTAGTTTATTCCCAGACAGATCCAGTTCTCTCAGATGTGAGGGGTTTGATCTCAGAGCTGAAGCCAAAGCAGCACAGCCTTCATCTGTGACACCACAATAACTCAACCTGTAGAGAACAATGACACACAATAAGTCTCCAAAGCTAAACATGACCACTTAAACAAAATAAACAAATAACATAATGCTGTCAATATGAAATATATATAAATACTCATTAGTTCACGTTGTTAAAGGTCCCATGGCATGGCATTTTTCTATTATTTTATAATGTTTCCTGAGCTGTACTTATATTGTTAGTATGACTTTTACATCATAAAATGTCATAATTTAGAAATAAAAGGCATTTTTTCTATACTGCTGTTTGCCCTGTGGCTGAATGCCCTGCTTCAAGAGGCGTGTCTGCTGTGAGACTTCAGTAAAAACACCCACTGTTGTGATTGGCTGACATCTTTGCATTTTATATGAGCGGAGGGGGCGTGGTTTAACGAGGCACGAGCAGGCACGAGTCTGCCAGGGAGACGGATGGACCTGAGTTCACTTCACATCAGTTCTCAGCATGTCTGAACTGTTTTAGTTACAGCATATACTTTAGGTTATTAGTCTATTTCTAGTCGGAGGGACTGTCACTCATGTCAGAAAGTTAGTAACTTTAGTAAATTATGGATCAGCGCTGACTGGAGACGCGAACCGTTTAGAACGATTCAGTCCGATTTGGTGAACTGATTCGGTTCACTAAAAAGAACTGGTTCAAAAGAAAGATCGTTCGCGAACCGGACATCACTAATGTATCAGAGACTGAGCTCAGCGATTGCTAACAAAGTTATTTATAGTAACTACTGAGTTATGAGAGCGCTGTCAGTCAGCGCGAGTTTATTGTGTTTGTATCTGAGAGTTCTGAATAAACAGTCACACCGAGTCCGTCTCTTCATCATTATTCTACCAACTTTGTAACACATGCAAAGTACCATTACAGCTGTCGAGATGAACGAGTTAAAAGTAAGTGTTGATAATAGCATTATTTTTAAAATAAAATAAAAGCGTCAGTGACGCGCGTTGAGTACACAGCGCAAACAAAGACACAACAGCAGTAATCGGATGTAATCCAGTTTATTGTGGGGCTAGGCTGGCTAGCCCGGATATGCTCAAGCTTACCCCCCTTCTGCTTAATCTCACGCCGCGTTTGGTGCCTCCGCTGTGGGCCAGATGCAGTACTGTGGGTCGGGGATGTTGAAGGCCGAGCTTCGGCGTGTGTGAGGTTTATCTCTGCTGATGTTGAGCAGAAACTCATGACTGTATGCACATTTTAGAACCGATAGACGCGACGAGGACGTACAAAAACACTGACTCACAAGATATAAAACACGAAAACACCGTTCTGTCTGGAGAGAGAGAAGTCGCATTGTGTGCACGAATAATAAATAATTAGCTACACATCAGAAATCACTGATCACAGATCAGAAGGAACTGAAAAAAGACTTCTGTTTTCATTTGTACATCCAAACACTGAGAAACTGCCAGCGTTCACTCGTTCACAAGCAATGATGCAATGATCTCTCGACGAGCGTTTGCATGGGCGTGCCAGATTCTCTGGGCGGAGGAAAGGGAGGAAACCGTGCCTGCTTGGACGTCAAACCAGGAGACTTCAGGATTGGCTAGTCTGGCCTGTCATTTTCTCAAAGGCAGAGAAAGACAGCCACAACTCGGTTTTACACCGATCAACATTTCTATCCACTTGGGGACAATATTCAGGCTAGGGGAACTCATATTAATGTTGAAAAACCTCATAAAATGAAAATTTCATGCCATGGGACCTTTAAAATACATCAGTTAGGATTAAAGGAGAGAATATACAGTTTGTACAGTATAAAAACATTATTTCTGTGGAAAGTCCCATAAAACATGGAAACCGAAATGTGTGTGTGAGACTTTGTGTGTATGAGTGTGAGAGTGTGAGTGTGTGTACGTGTGACTGTATGTGTGTGAGAGAGTGTGCGTGTGTGTGTGTGTGTTTGACTGTGTGAGAGTGTGTGTGTGTGTGTGTGAGTGTGTGTGTGTGTGTGTGTGTGTGTGTGTGTGTGTGTGTGTGTATGTGTGACTGTATGTGTGTGAGAGAGTGTGCGTGTCTGAGTGTGTGTGCGACTGAGTGTGTGATTGTGTGTACATGTGACTGTATGTGTGTGAGAGTGTGCGTGTCTGTGTGTGAGAGTGTATGTGAGTGTGTGTGTGCGTGTCTGTGTGTGTGTGAGAGTGTATGTGAGGGTGTGAGTGTGTGTGTGTGTATGTGTGACTGTATGTGTGACTGTATGTGTGTGAGAGAGTGTGCGTGTCTGAGTGTGTGTGTGTGTGTGTGTGTGTGTGTGTGTGTGAGAGAGTGTGTGTGTGTGCGTGTGTGTGTGTGTGTGTGTGTGTGTGTGTCTGTGTGTATGTATGTGTGAGTGTGTGTGAGAGAGTGTGTGTGTGTGTGTGTGTGTGTGTGTGTGTGTGTGTGTGTGTGTGTGTGTGTGTGTGTGTGTGTGTGACTGTGTGTGTCTGAGAGAGTGTGCGTGTTTTTTCTTCTCTTTCCTCTCTTTTCAAGCTTTCTCTTTTTGACGATAAAGAGAGACCTTTTTTTCAACAATATGGAGTACTACTTCGAATCTCCTGAGGCTGCAAAAAAAAAAAAAAAACTACCACCAAAACTTTTCTGAGCAATTTTACAAGCGACGTTGACGACAAGGATAGACCTTTTTTCCCTTCTTGTTTTTCTTTTCTTCCCCTTTTATTTATTTTATTATTATTTTCGTTTTCCTCTCAACAATACGGAGTACTATTTCAACTTTTCCTCGACTCACCTCTTTCTTGCCAGACTATGAGTAGCGTTACTTGTTTTGTAAATGTACTGAACTGCACCCTGTTTATTCTTTATTAGGGTAATTCTGTCTTATTAGTGTTAAGTTTGTTGGAGTCAACTCCACTACATACTCGGTTGTGATAAAGTTTTTCTGGCCTTTCGCCATGTCTAAGTGGTCAGGTATCAGAAGGGATTTTCTTTTGTTATTTTTGATTATATTTTTGTTTTTGTTCTCTATGTTCTGGGTATGTTCAGGGGTTGTGTTTGATGGAGGTTTCTTTTGTCTTATTTGGTTTTTATTTTTGTTTCTCACTCATTTAAACCTGCTCGAGCTTAAAAAAGCATTGTTTTTTATTTATTCCCAATTTAAACCATTATGTTCTTCTTCACAGTTTTATGAATAAGTCTCCTGTTAATTCTAAGGGGGGAGGAGTTGGACACAATATTAGAATCATTACATGGAATGTACGTGGGTTGGGTGGCCAAATTAAACATTCCAGAGTTTTCTCTCATCTAAAAACACTGTCCTATGATATTTTGTTTCTTCAGGAGACACATCTGCGTACAGGTGATCACATCAGATTGCGTAAAAAATGGGTTGGTCATGTATTTCACTCTAGTTTTAATAGCAGATCCAGAGGTACTGCAATTCTGATACATAAAAGAGTCATGTTTCTAGCAGAGCAAGTACTTTCAGATCCTGAAGGACACTTTGTAATTGTCAGTGGTGTCCTTTTTCAAACTCAAGTAGTGTTAATAAACGTATATGCCCCAAATTGGGACAACCCTACTTTTTTGCCTATGCTTTTCTCAAAAATCCCAAATCTTGATACCCATCATCTTATTTTTGGAGGGGACCTCCAAATCAATAACTGTGTTATTGATAATAATCTTGATAAATCTGTGACTAAATCATCATCTTCCTCGGCTATGTCCAGGTTTCTAATTTCACTAACAAATCAAATAGGCTGTGTAGATCCCTGGCGCTTTTCCCATCCTTTTGATAAAGTATTTTCTTTTTTCTCTAGTGTGCACCATGTTTATTCCTGGATTGATTAAGCATTACTTTCTTCGGTTATTTCTTCAGATTACTCTGCCATTGGTATTTCCGATCATGTCCCGCATATATTAGATATATCCTTTTTGCCCACTTTCAAGAGCCGACCTCAGTGGAAATTTGATGTAGGGCTTCTCGTCAGAACTGACTTCTGTGAATTCTTATCCAAAAATATTGACTTTTTCATTGAGACTAAAAAAAAAGAATCAGTGTCTGCTTCTCTTTTATGGGAGACATTTAAAGTTTTCATTCGTGATAGAATAATTTCTTTAGGTGCCAACTTAGCTAAGATTAGGAAGTCTCGCCAAAAAGAGCTTATCCGTTCAATTTTAGAGGTGGATAGCCAGTATTCCAGTGATCCCAAACCCGATCTTAAATTTAAACGTTTGAAGTTGCAAACTGAATTTGATTTGCTTTCACAAATAAAGCAGAATATTATTTTAAAAGAACTAAAGCCACCTATTATGAACATGGGGACAGAGAAGGCTGTCTTCTTGCTTCTCAGCTTAAACACCAGTCCGCATCCCGCTATATTACACAGATTTATGATAACCATTCTAATAAGCTTCTTACGGACCCTCAAAAAGTTAACTCTGTGTTTTCCTCCTTTTACTCCAGTCTTTACACTTCTCATTCTCCTTCTGATGCTTCGTTAATGGAATCTTTCTTACATAATTTAAATATACCTGTTTGTAAATATGTACTCTGTTTTCTTTGTTCTCAATATTTTTTCGACTGTAATGATTGAACTCAGAGTAACTTACTGATCATATCTGCCCCCAATTAATCTCCTCAGGTCAAACTCCTGCATCGTCTTCTCTGAGGACAACAACACAAAAACTAAAGCTGACCACTGAGATGAGGAGAGTTTCACTTTACGTAATCCTCCACGGCTCATATGAGGTTGAGCTTCGTCCACTAGTGAAAGATCACCCAGTTCATTCAGACAGTGAAACAGATTGATGTATTTATCTGGAGAGGGATTCTCACTGATCTTTTCTTTAATATAGCCAACTGTTTTCTCATTGCTGTGAGAGCTGTCTCCTGTCTGTGTCTTTAGTTCTTGTAAGAGACTCTGATTAGACTTCACTGACAGACCCAGAAGGAAACGAAGGAAAAGGTCCAGATGCCCATTTTTACTGTCTAAAGCCTCATCCACAGCTCTCTGATGGAGATCAGACAGTGAATCTGTGTCTCCATTAGTTGGTTTTGGAATCTGGTCAAACACATTGATGTTATTGTTTATAAAGGAGAGATGCACATATAGAGCCGCTAGATGCTCCTGAATGCTCAGATGAACAAAGCAGAAGACTTTCCCCTGATACAAGCTCAACTCCTCTCTGAAGATCTGAGTGCACAATCCTGAGTACACTGATGCTTCTGTCACATCAATGCCACACTCTCTCAGGTCTTCCTCATAAAAGATCAGGTTTCCTTTCACAAGCTGCTGATATGCCAATTTCCCCAGTTTCCCCAGTTTGACAATCATGTCTTCATCTTTCACTTTCTTCTCATAGTCCTTCTCATGTTTGATGTTGGTTTGAAGGATCAGGAAGTGTGTGTACATTTGAGTGAGAGTCTTGGGAATTTCTCCAGTCTCTGCTTCACTTAACATCTTCTCCAGAACTGTGGCTGAGATCCAGCAGAAAACTGGGATGTGACACATAATAAAGAGGCTCCTTGATGACTTCAGGTGTGAGATGATCCTTTCGGCCAGACTCTGATCACTGATTCTCTTCCTGAAGTATTCCTCCTTCTGTGGGTCACTGAAGCCTCGTACCTCTGTCACTCGATGGACACACTCAGAGGGGACGAGATCAGCTGCTGCGGGTCTGGAGGTGATCCAGATGAGAGCAGAGGGAAGCAGATTCCCCGCAATAAGGTTCGTCAGCAGCTCGTCCACTGAGGCTGATTCAGTCACATCACACAACCTCACATCGCTCTGAAAATCCAGAGACAGACGACACTCATCCAGACCATCAAAGATGAATGACACTTTATACTTATCACTGGATATTTCCATTTCTTTGGTTTCAGGGAAAAAGACATGAAGAAGATCTGAAAGACTGAGTGTTTTGTCCTTCATCAAGTTGAGCTCTCTGAAAGGAAGTGGAAATATGAGCTGGACGTCCTGATTCTTTTTCCCTTCAGCCCAGTCCAGGATGAATTTCTGCACAGAGACTGTTTTTCCAATGCCAGCGACTCCCTTTGTCAGCACAGTTTTGATGGGATTGTCTTGTCCAGGTAAAGGTCTAAAGATGTCACTGCATTTGATCGGTGTGTCCTCTGTTTCTGCTCTCCTAGACTGTGTCTCAATCTGTCTCACCTCATGCTCATTATTGATCTCTCCACTTTCACTCTCTGTGATGTAGAGCTCAGTGTAGATCTCATTCAGGAGTGTTGGGTTTCCCTGCTTTGATATTCCCTCACACACACACTCAAACTTCTTCCTCAGATTTGATATCAATGTGTTGAGGACTTCAGCAGGTTTAGAGTCATGGCTGTAAGATTAAAATAACACATTATTACACAAGTTAGAAAAGTAAATAGCCTTAGATCACAAAATGGATGCTTCGTTTGCTGTATTATGGGACACAGAACGTCATACTGTTTCTGAAATGTTTCAATCATTAATCATGTGTTTGAGTGATGTGTGATGTCATTGCAGCTCCTAAAATTAAACAACAACAAAAGTCCCACATTTTACCTGAAACCAGGACACATGCTTTCATTAAAGTCTTGTGGTTGAATCACAGGTGTGAACACAGTTTTGTTTTTAACTGGTCTGGATTGAAGATTTGACCTTAAATCAGAATGAAGAGGGTAAAGAATCAGACACACTGATATTGATGTAATTGTGTCATTAACTGAGTAACAGACCAACAGCTTTTACAGTGTGTGAATGTATTAACAATACAATACATAGAGCTTTACACAAGAGCGCAATGATCATCATTAATAGACTGAAACTTACAGGATCTGAACTCATTACACTGCTGTATATTAATAACAACTTTATAAAAATCAAATACTATAAGCATAACTTTAATAGAGATGATATCAGTGGTGGGCTATCAGGGAGAAGAGAAGGCCCTGATGGCCTTGTCAAAATCAAAAATATATTTTTTTAATAATTAAATTAAATTAAATGAATGTGTGTCTGAACATGTCTACATGCAATTACTGTCTATTTCAGTACGTTACAATTATATTTCCTTAAAGAATGTGGTTATTTTTTGTGAGGCTGAGCTGTATTTTACATTTGTCATCATCTAAAAGCATCACAGCTCCGTGGACCAGCACTAGTAGAATAGCTAGCCTTCCGCTGAAGCTGCCATTTTCCATTGGATCATACCTTTGACTGACGCGTGTCATCAGCCAATCAGATTTTGATGTGTAGTGATAAAACGCCCCAGAGGCCCAGCGATGTGTCGGTGCTACCCCCCGCTGATGTTATCAGCCGTTTGAACTTTTCGCGGGTTGTGAGCATCTATGTGAAATTATCTATGGCCGCTGCAGACGACGAGCTGCGCGAGCTTCGTGTGAATCCTGATGTCAAGCCGGTAATGTTAGCTGACAAGCTGTTTTTTTTTCGTGTTTCTTTTGATATTCTTGTTGGTCCGTGTTTTTGTTTGTTTAAGAGTATTTGTGTGAGTTCATTTTGATTAATTTCACCAGTTGCCTAAACGGTGACACGTGAGTGCAGTGGTATCAATAAATGGTTCAATTGTCTTTTTGTCTCGCGTGTCCTTTTATGTTGCTTGCGACCTTACCAACGAGCACTTTGAAAGCGGGGTTTACAGTGCATGATTCTATTTTGTATGTATCGGTGTGTGTGTTATGGCAGCGGCGTGGGGTGTGATTGTTAGTGAAGGCCCTGACTGAAACCCCACGGTACGCTACTGGATGAAATACCTGAGATCAGGGCACATGTCTCCACTCTTAAACTTTATTGGCAGATCCATAGAGCGGTCACTCTTCATAGACACACAGCTGGACTCTGGTCTTGATCTCTTCTGCTGGACTGAACTGGTTTTAAAACTAAGTAAAATAAAAAGCATACAGACTTATACATGTTGTGCACTTTTACTGGAAACTTCTGTCTTAGGAAAGATCAGTGAGTGTTGTAACACTTTTGCTGTAACGTCTGTAACTCAGTGGTGTTTCACTGTGTCTCAAACTTTGATTACTATTATTTTGAGAAATTAACTTTGCAAATGTTAAACATGATAAAAAAAATGAAACAAAGCAACTGAGAAAAACAGTAATATGTGACCCTGGACAACAAAACCAATCATCATTATTTTTAATTGACCCTTATTTTTTCCCCCTACTATGGTAGTGAATGGTTGCTCTATCTGCTTGGTTACAAACATTCTTCAAAATATTTTATTTTGTGAACAAAGAAACTCATACAGGTTTGGAACAACTTGAGTGAGGTAACAAGGTGAGTAAATGATGACTGATTTTCGGGTGAACTACCCCTTTAAATAATGATGTGCCATTTTATACGATCTGTGCATGTTTCATGAAGTTATGAGTAAAAATGCCACTTGAAATCTACATATGACACATTGCATCCCGATAAGAAGAGGAATATTTTTAGCCAAATATGTTCCATCATTCTATAAGTAATCTCTCGTGATCGACACAGTGGATTATGTTGATTTTTTAATCGTAAGAATCTGCTGTAAATGGTGATGTGCCATGATCTATAATCTGTGCAATTGTCATAAAGTTATGAGCAGAAAGGCCATGTGAAATCTACGTTTGTGTTCAGTTATCGCATGTGCGCTGTTTGCGTTGTAAACTCAATGTGTGCAAACTCATTAGAGGGTGAGAATAACACAACAGAACGTGCAAAGTCTCTGATTCCCTTTCGTTCAGTCACTACGACGTACGTTAGTGACTAACGAATGGGGGTTTCGCTTAGAAGCCAATCATCTTCGAGTATTCAACAGCGCCCAATGGCAGTGCCAATGCCATGGGCATGCGGAATTTGCATGCGTAACTCCGCCCCACCTCGTGGGTATATAAGGAAGTACGCTGGCAACATCGCATTATGTTTCTGCTTTGGAGCCAAGAGGATCTCTTCACTCCTACAAGCCTGAATTCTGAAGTCTTCTCTTCAGTCTTCGAGACCAGCGGTTCTCCAGGGTGTTGGTGTTACGGCGCGTTCCAGCGATCTCATGCTGCCTGCCTGCTGATCTGTGCAGTGATCTGCAACAGCTGTGTGTGTGTTTCCCTGGGCGCTTCGGCACTCTGCAGAGCTTTCCTCTCACAAAAAGAGCTTGCGCGTGGCACGTCTTTTTCAAGACGGTTCGCCCGTGCACTTCCGGGTGCGATCGATCTCCGTTGCTGTCTATGGGCACATTCACTGCTCGATGTGTTTGGGCTTCAGCACGTTCGGGCAGTGTTTGTGGATGCGTCATGTTCCCACTGCGGGAACGTGACCATCGCGATGTTGCGGTCGAGACTCAGTGATCTCCGTGAGGAGAGAGAGTCCCCTATGCCACACCCCAATCTACCGTCTCCGAGTGAGGTGGTACTTTGGCTGGTGGCCAGGGTGACCTGAGTGCGGTGCCGTGGTATTAAGAACCCCGACGATCATTCCTCGGGCCACGCCCCCTCTCGCACATTGCTTAAACCCGCGAGTGTTGGACTGAAACAGCGGCCCGTCTCTGACGCCTCGTTCGTTTCGTCCACGCTCCAGATAGCAGTGAGATGTCGATCGCCGCATCCCAAGGTGGGCTGGAGTCCTTTGGGGATGACGATTAGGAGTTGTGCTCCGCCTCCGGGTGTGTCAGCGCTGCCTGATCCGACCTAAGGTTGACAGCCATGTTATCTCGGGCAGCCGCGAGTCTCGCGCTGGTGTGGAACTCCGCCCAGTCGCGAGTGCTCGTGGTTGCGCGATTGGTTTTTGGGGACGGCACCCGACAGCTGTTGGGCCCCGCCCCCAATGCCTTTCGCTCCCGAGGTGCATGAGGAGATCACGCGGTCCTGGAAGTCCCTGTGCTTCCCGCGATAGTTTGGTGGCCTCCTCCGCCTTCTCTGCCCTTGATGGGGCCGCGGCCTAGGGTACACTGGGGCCCCCTCACCCCCACTGTTGAACTCTCTGTTGCGCACTACGGTGTCCACAGAGGGCTTGACGTGGCGTGGTGTGGCTGTCCTAAGCACCCTCCCAAAGCCTGTGGGATCGTCTACTTCGGTGGCGTGGTCCTGCAGAGCTACGGGCAGGCCGCCGCCCCGTTGCACATGCACAAGGGTGGAGCCGACCCAGGGCTCTTCATTGAGCTGCGTGCCGCGACTGATCCCGCCCCCGGGCGGTGAAGGTGGCCACACGCTCCCTGGGTCGGGAGATGTCCACAGCTGTGGTCCGGGAGAACACCTGGCCTTACCTGGTGATTTGGAGGACGTTGAGTGGGCCCGCCCCCTCAACTCACCCATATCCCAGGCTGGCCTCTTCGGCGGCGCGGCTGGGAACTGCGCCCAACAGTTCTCGGCCGCCCCAGAGCAGACTGAGGCTGTAACACGTACTGCCCCGGCGGCCAGCTGCTGCACCAGCCGCCGGCTCAGTCGCCTCAGTCCGCTCGCCGCCGAGGGCGCCCTCCCTCTTCCGGCCCGGCCCCAGCAGCAGCCTTAACCTGGGCCGCGCCGTGGAGGTGGTTGAGGAATGTCGCCCAGTCCGCTCCCCAGACTGGTTAAACGCCACGCTGGAGGTGGACAACTCAGAGATGGGTTCCAGTTCTTCCCAGGGGATGGTAGCAGGGCCTCTCCTTCCCCCGGTGGAGGGCCGGAGGAAAATCCTTCCGCTGCTGGCCCCCGGGCTAGCAGCGATTGGGAAGAACTCATGTTCCTGTCTCTGAGGACCCAGAGACCGGTGATGACAGTGCGCGCCACCCACGGGTCCCGCCACTCGCATCCCTCTCTGTCGCCAGCCTCCTGGCAGAGCAGACCCCAGTGGAACGCGCGTCCTTCCCTGGTCTCCTCTGTCAGGACGCAGCCGTTAACCGCACCCCCACACCGGGACGCCCAACAGCCTCCCTTGTCCGGGTCGGTAACGCTGCATCGCTGCCCCACTCCGGGTACACCTGTAGTCCGTTTGACCCCGCTGGTGCAGTTCCTGGGAGCCTGGCTTCAGATTCCAGGGCTGTCCCGCTGGGTCGAGAAAGACAGTCAGGTGCGGCTACGCGATTCAGTTCGCGCAGGTTCCTCCCTGCTTCCGGGGAGTCCGTTCCACTATGATCGGGGCTAATGCCCCCGTCATGCGAGCGGAGGTTGCCACCCTACTGGCGAAGGGTGCGATCGAACCTGTCCCTCCAGCCGAGGTGAATTCCGGGTTTTACAGCCCGTACTTCATTGTACCCAAAAAGACCGGTGGGCTTGACCGATCCTGGACCTGCGCGTCTTGAACCGTTACCTCCACCGGTTTCCGTTCAAGATGTTGACAGCGAAACGCCTTTTCGAATGCGTTCGTCCAGACGATTGGTTGCAGCGATCGACCTGAAGGACGCCTACTTCCATGTCTCCATTCTACCTCGACACAGACCGTTCCTACGGTTTGCTTTCGAGGGGCGGGCATATCAGTACGCAGTTCTACCATTCGGGCTATCTCTGTCCCCTCGCGTCTTTACGAAGATTGCCGAGGCAGCCCTTGCGCCCCTCCGGCAGCACGGGGTTCGCATCCTGAATTACCTCGACGACTGGCTCATACTGGGTCACTCTCGAGAGCAGGTTTGCGGACACAGAGATTTGGTGCTCCATCACCTAGCCCGTCTGGGCCTTCGGGTCAACTGGGAGAAGAGCAAACTTTGCCCCGCGCAGAGGATCTCTTTTCTCGGTATGGATCGACTCGGTCGCCATGTGCGTGCAGCTTTCGAGCGAGCGCGCGCAGTCTCTGCTGACTTCCCTTCGACAAGTCGAGGGCAAGAGTGCGGTTCCACTGAAACTGTTTCAGAGGCTCCTGGGGCATATGGCATCCGCAGCCGCGGTAACGCCGCTCGGATTGCTTCATATGAGACCGCTTCAGCACGGGATACGCGATCGAGTCCCGAGATGGGCATGGCGGTCTGGCACGCTCCGGGTACAAGTGACTCGGGCCTGCTTACAGACTCTCTCCCCGTGGTCGAACCTCAGTTTTCTACGGACCGGAGTGTCCTTAGAACGAGTTTCCAGGCATCTTGTTGTATCAACAGATGCATCATCCACGGGCTGGGGTGCCATGTGCAATGGACAAGCAGCCACGGGCTCCTGGATAGGACCCCAGCGCCTTCTGCATGTCAATTGCCTCGAGTTGCTGGCAGTACGGTTCGCCCTGCACCGCTTCCGAGCGTTGCTGAAGGGTCAACATGTACTAGTCAGGACAGACGACACGGCCGGGCGGTCTACGCTCCCGCCGTATGTCTCAACTCGCCCGCCATCTCGTTTTTTGGAGTCAGAAGCATCTGAGGTCCCTTCATGCTGTCCACATCCCGGGAGTCCTGAACCGTGCAGCCTACGAGCTCACGGCTTCAGCCACTTCCTGGAGAATGGAGACTCCATCCCCAGACGGTCCAGCTGATATGGGAACGGTTCGGCGACGCACAGGTAGTCCTGTTGCCTCCCAGGACTCTTCCCATTGCTCCCTGTATTATTCCCTGACCTATGGTCGGCACGGATGCACTGGCGCACAGCTGGTCGTCGGGGCTACGCAATTATGCGTTTCCCCCAGTGAGCCTTCTCGCACAGGTACTGTGCAAGATCAGGGAGGACAAGGAGCAGGTCATGTTGGTCGCCCCGTTGGCACGGCCGGACCTGGTTCTCAGAACTGCTACTCCTTGCGACAGCCCCTCCCTGGCCTATTCCTCTGAAACTCCTCACTCAGAGACGGGGCACCTTTTGGCACCCGCGTCCAGCGTTCTGGAAGCTCCACGTGTGGCTTCTGGACGGGACGCGGCTGGTTTGAGTAGCCCTCCACCTGCGGTGGTCGCTACCATCACTTCCGCTAGGGCAGAGTCTACACGACACCTCTATGCGTTGAAGTGGGACCTCTTCGTCACATGGTGCTCTTCCCGCCAGGAAGACCCCTGGAAATGCCCGATCGGGTCTGTGCTTCGTTTCTCCAGGAGGGGGTGGGACGAAGGCTGTCTCCTTCCACCCTTAAGTGTACGTGGCCGCAATATCTGCCTACCACGATCTCCTGGGAGACAAAAAGGTAAGTAGCAGCACGACCTGATCATCAGGTTCCTGAGGGGGGCGAGGAGACTGAATCCTCCTCGCTCTCCTCTCGTTCCCTCTTGGGACCTCTCAGTAGTCTTAAGTGCTCTGCAGAGGCCTCCCTTTGAGCCTTTGCGGTCGGCTGAGATTAAGTTCTTGTCTATGAAGATGGCTCTGCTGACCGCATTGGCCTCGCTTAGAGGGTCGGGGACCTGCAAGCATTTTCGGTTGACGAAGCGTGCCTTGAGTTCGGGCCGGCTAACTCTCACGTGATCCTGAGACCCTGGCCCGGATATGTGCCCAAGGTTCCCACCTCTCCGTTCCGAGATCAGGTGGTGAACCTGCAAGCGCTGCCTTTGGAGGAGGCAGACCCAGCCTTGGCATTGCTCTGTCCAGTACGCGCTCTCCGCACCTACGTAGACATGACGCAGTGTTTCAGGACCTCAGACCAGCTCTTTGTCTGTTATGGTGGAGAGCGGAAGGGAAGGGCTCTCTCAAAGCAGAGGTTGTCTCACTGGATAGTGGACACCATTGTTTTGGCTTACCAGCAGCAAGGCCGACCATGTCCCCTTGGTGTGAGGGCACACTCCACCCGGAGTGTGGCCTCCTCTTGGGCTCTAGCGCATGGCGCCTCGCTAACAGACATCTGCAGAGCTGCAGGCTGGGCGACACCCAACACATTCGCCAGATTCTACAATCTCCGAGTGGAGCCAGTGTCCGACTATGTACTCGCCCCTACGGGTGGCCGGTAATGGACCAGGCTCAGGTGTCTTCGCTTGCTTGTCATTCCACTCCCAGGACTGGATACGTGCGATATTTTCCTCAGGTGAGCTCCCCGAGAGCCCTGAGCTCCTCCAGCACTGCTTACGCCGACATCAGTTCAGTCTGCCCTTTCGAGCCCAGACCCTCATGTCCGGCCAGGTGCTCCGTGTGCATGGTTCCCCTCCGGCGACCCCCACACGAGTATTTCCACCGTAAGCCTCCTCAGCGAGCAGGTGTCTTTCCCTTGGCAAGTCCCTGCCGCCCCTAGGGTTAAAAATCCACCTTCGGCTGGTACCCTAGAGATCTTCCATATGCAGCCCTTAGCGGGTCATATGTGTATTCTCTAAGTCCTCCCCACGGGTAGGCATCTTGGCATTCCCTCACTGGGATATGCTTCCCAGTGTACCTTGGTAATCCTGTGATAAGTGGGAGTCCTTCGTCCGTACTAGTCTTACGACAGGGTACTCACACTTACGCAGGGCACTGGATGACAGCTGAGTGGCGTTGTTGTATAGGATCCCCCATTCGTTAGTCACTAACGTACGTCGTAGTGACTGAACGAAAGGGAACGTCTCGGTTACGTATGTAACCCTCGTTCCCTGAGGAGGGAACGGAGACGTACGTTTCCTTGCCACGTCAGCTGTGCTGCCTGGAACGCGGAGTTCAGTCTTGGCTCCTGCAGCAGTAACATAATGCGATGTTGCCAGCGTACTTCCTTATATACCCACGAGGTGGGGCGGAGTTACGCATGCAAATTCCGCATGCCCATGGCATTGGCACTGCCATTGGGCGCTGTTGAATACTCGAAGATGATTGGCTTCTAAGCGAAACCCCCATTCGTTAGTCACTAACGTACGTCTCCGTTCCCTCCTCAGGGAACGAGGGTTACATACGTAACCGAGACGTTTTGTATGCAGAAAGAATTATTGTGCTAACTACTTGGTTTCAGTTACTATTGGCTCTTAAAGCGAGACAAGCAAATGGGAGTCCTTAGCAACGCATATTACTCACAAAAATACATTTGATATATTTACGGTAGAAAACTTACAAAATATCTTCATGGAACATGATCTTTACTTAATATCCTAATTATTTTTGGCATAAAAAGAAAAAAATATAATTTTGACTCGCTACAAATATAACCGTTTGACTTATGACTGGTTTTGTGCTCCCAGGGTCACATATTAGGATATTAATTATTAGGAATTCAATACAAACAAATTGAAAATAAATATAGATTTATAGAACGATTCAAATCAGGTGAACATTAACTGCGATCACATGATTCTTTTCAGTGGCACAATGGAGGACGAAGGCTCAACCAACTTCAGAGAGCTCAAAAAGTGAGCTTTACAGATAAACCACATGACTGTACTCTAGTAACGGTACTCTTGCTGTAAAACATCCCTGTTCTGACAGACACTGTGAAGCTTTCAACAAATCTGAACCAGCAGTTAGAAAAATCTGCTCAATTTTACACTTATTCTATTATATAAAGGTGGAAAAATCTCAGATTACATTTACTTTATATCATTGCTAGAATTAGACTGACTGACTGATATATTTTGCTTCTGATCATCTGATCAAAAAAATCATACTATAGCAATAACTTTTATAGAGATGATTTACCTGAGAGGCCGTTTGTCTCCACTCTTAAACTTCATTGGCGGATCCATAGAGCGGTCACTCTTCATAGACACACAGCTGAACACTCGGTTTGAGCTCTTCTGCTGGACTGAACTGGAACAGAGAACAGATTCAGTTTAATCCTTTACATTACTGTGATCATTCTTTATGAGAGGAACCATATTAATAAAAACACATTCCTCTTTAATCAAAAACACTGAGGAAATTGAATGATTGTTTCATTTAATATTTCATGTTAATTTTAAAACAAAAATGATATTTGGTCTGTAAACTGTAGGGCTAAAACGATTCCTTGAGTAACACGAGTTACTCGAATTCAAAAAATAATTTGCCTCGAAGCTTTGTGTAGTCCATTGGTCAGTTTGTAGAAAGACATTTTTTGTGTTTTTTGCGGTTATATCCGCGGGTCAGGTCGGTAAAGTAATGGCGGATGAGAAATCATTAATGTGATGATTTTAATAAAGACACGGAGCTCTCATTTCACAGTAAAACGCAATGAATGTGTGTCATTCTTTAACTTTCGGTTTCAGCTCATCTCAAGATCGGAGACTGCAATGCGAGAGAGAGCAGCATCAGCACTGGTGATATAATTTAGTCTCACTATTTTTAAATGAAAACATCTGTGTGTTGAGCTTCAGGATACGACGCTGAACATTTAAGCTTCATTTGGGGCAGTTTGCGCGTCAGCTGAAGAGATAGGCCTACTCGAAACAACAGCATGAATGGAGTTTGCACATGCATCACCGTTTTTTAATTCCAATTCATTTTTTATCTGACTCCATTTATAATAATCTCGAATTTAGGTTTGAATGCCAATTTGTTATTTGGTAATTTGTATTTAATAGTTAATCACACATTTAATTATTCTGTTTAACCCTTCGTTGAAATTATACTCGTTCATAATCTACTAGAGATAATGAATAATTCCAGAGTAAGTCAGAATAAATCAAAATGTAACAATTTAATAACAGTATAATGCCAATTATATAATCAATTCAAAGATATCCATACATAACATCAAATACTCTGAAATAAAGAGTGACTTCTGAATTACATAACGCTGAGCATCTAATAGGCGCTCAGCGTTGCGGGCCGAACTCATGACAGTATCACGCCCTTAACCTTTTCTCACACCTCCTTATATGCTCAGACAAGGGCTGTAAGATTAATCGAAAAATAACCGAAACCGACATTTAGAACCTCTAACCGATGTATTTTTCCCATGTCGGTTATTTCGGTTTTCACATGACTCCGCCCCGTCAGTCACATCAAGTGCAGTTTGCAGGCACACAGAGAGATGCAGGAGCAGTTATCTGTGTATATAGATGCCCAGAATCACTGTAGTAACTGCATGTTTTACAAAGTTTATATACAGGTCAGTTGATTGCCTTTCTTATAGCCTATATGCGCTGCCACGACACACACACACACACACACACACACACACACACACAGATGGCGCGCGCAAGCCCCAAAGCCAGATCGCTTTCACTTTCGTGCTCATAAAGTTTGTCAAGTAAATGCGTTTAAAGGCTTGCCAGTTTGAACATTTAAAGCGATTGTGCACTATTCAAAAAAAACAATACGTATCCGTTCAGTGCTCAGCTTCTTTCTGTGACACAGAGAGCCGAGCCGTGTCGCGTCTCTGACAACGGGCGCATGCCCTGAAGGCAGACCTCTTTCACCTGCGTCATTTGTATGTGTTTTAAGCCCTGCCAGTTTGAACATTAAAGCGAGTTTAGACCATCAGATGTGTATTATGTTGAACTAATGCCTGATATATTGTGACAAACGAACACTCAGACGGAAGCTCGCACATCACGTGAAGATCGTGCGCAGAAACGCGGTGTCAACGCTGTCCTGTGACTAAAGTAAAGTCACTAAAGTAGATTAGAAACGCCACCATTATAGCATATATTTGAATACCTTTGAAGTAAGTACAAACCACAGCTTCATAATGAATAGAGACGGTATGAGTAATTCACACACAATCACACTCTCATTAATGCATTCAAATAAATGTCATGTAGGCCTACAGTGTTAATTTATCTGCATCTGATGAACAACAAACAGAAATCTGCCCCATAGGCAATAACTGCTGAAAGAGAACCGTTTCCTTCAAGTGTTTTAAAATCACAAAGATTTTCATTAGAAAAAAAAATTCCACCTTTAATAGTAGAAAATACTTACAGTACAAACCTTATCAGGAACTTAATCAAAAACCTTACGAGGGCAAAAAATGAAAAAAAAAAAAAAAGCAAAATAATCGTTCATTAATCGTAATTCGAGGTAAAATGTTCAATTAATCGAGGTTTTTCTTTTTGGTCAAATCGTTGCCCTAGCTCAGCCCAAGACAGAAATCTCTTTCAAATGGAAACACGTGTTAACAATGGGAATTTACATTTAATCACTGTCCCATATGACCTGTATTAACAAAACCCCAAATGGTTGAAGCCACACCCACCGTAATAAGCCAAATTTCTCTAACTCTTAAATCCTTTATTATCTTCTTGTTTACTTCTGTGGTGATGGATGAGATCTTTGTACCAGTCGCACTGAGACATTTCAAACAATATCAAGCATGTATAATACTGTATAGTGAGAATTAACATCAAACCATATAAATTTTGTGAATTCTAGAGAATTAATGCACGTAGACCTTGTTAGACGCTTTATCTTTACTCTTTGTGATGATTACAAATTATTTTTGCTTGGTGCAGTCCCACAAAGTTGCCATGTGGCGTTCTGCACCTCTAGTAGGTAAAAAAAAAACCCTGGTCTGAAGTTTTATACTGCCAAATAAACAGACAGAGCCGTTCGTCAATTCCAAAAGCCTGTGCAATACGTCCATTACAATTAAACATTTGCACTACTAATCGCAATGGCAAAACTTTGAACAAAACGGCAATAAAGTCATACTTGTCACGGACGGGACTCGTTAAAGCTGTTTTCCACTATGAGCGATCACATATCCACATAATGCGTAAGGTTATTAATGTACAACACATTCAAAAGCTTCTTTATTTCATGATGGGAAGGGCTGGGCTCATGCTTGTGCTTCAAGCTGATAGTCACATTATATGTACAACACTTGTACATTTTCTCGTCAAAATGCTGCTCCCAGTCTTTTGATGAAGACGCTTGCTATAAAAAAGTAAATAAAAAATTCTACTTGTCAGTAATTCTAATAATATTGTGACACTGACAACATATTGTCAACACCAAATATCAATTTCATAGCACAAGACACGTTTTATGATCAAACGTTAAATGTATGTAATACATACTTTTAATCAATTAAATTCAGGAACACTGAATTAACGTCTTCATCAAAAGTGATTTATGAAGTTGGCATGTCATACCTATATTGGGGTCGGCGGAGCAGCATGTGTTTTGATGAGAAAATGACACCTCTGGGCTGCATTTCCCGATAACGTTGTCTCTTAGCGCGCTACGAAGACTCTAAAGGTATAACTTAACTAAAGGTATACCATTTCTAGGTGTGTTCCTCGAACTATACCTTAGGAGGTTACTTAAGGTAAACCTTCTTAAGTGCGACGTTAGCAGGTGCTGTCCGTGGCGGCGGTGCTGAAGTGGCTTATATCGATAGCTCAAGAATCGATTATTTACTCTATGCAGGGGTTGTTTCACTGCTTTATGCAAATTTTTTATATTTTATTTTTTTATAAAAGAAGCACTTCAGAAATAGTTGAACTTGCAAACTAAATTTTATATAATTCTGACATGAGTACGCGAACCAGCAATTTCATGCTCAACCGCATCATGCGTCAACCCGCTACACTAACTGGCAGTATGCCTTCACTGGCATTTGAAAGAGTCATTTATATTATTACAATATATTTTCCATAGTGTGTTAATTTACTCCACAATCAGGGATGATTGCCCAGCAGCTGCATTACATTATTGTGTAAATAACTAATTTCTGTTACTGAATGAACGCACCGCCACCCCGAGGTGTTACTCAGCCCATACCCAGCGGGCAATTGATGTCAAAACGACGTCAAATTGACATCAAACATTGACGTCAAAAAACAGGTCAAAAATGCAAATCAAATTGATGTCAAAAACTTGATGTCAATTTGACATCCACACATTGATGTCTTCTTGACCACCAAAATAATGACCCAAAAGTAATAATGCAAGAACAATTTATTAATCAGGCTTATATGTAAAAAATACTAAGGCATTTTGGTACACACAATACAGGATTTTGTATCAAGAGACAATGTAAAGCAAATTAAAATAGCATGGAAAAGATGATTAATGTAGATAAATGTACACCAAATCTGAATACAGATCAATCGCTGCCCATTCCCCCATATCTGTCAGGAGCAGATATAGTTCTCCATATGATTTTGTTTATATCAGCCTCTGAAGATGCTGGGCTTGACTGCTGTACAGCACCTGAATGAAGATGGAGCAAATATTGTATTACGTGTTTCACAGCATTTAAAGCATAAATACTATTTTCAGCAACCATCACTTGTTCATCATTTATTCACAAAGTAATTTAAACTCTCTAAAGCTAGTGTTATACTTTCTGTGTTGTGCTGCCATTCTAATAATACATGACTAGTTAACTACAGTAGGCTACTGTAGCACCTGCTGCACTATTTCAGTCACTAAAAACAGCAGGACGTTTTTAAAACGCTTAACGTGAAACACACTATAGGGTGAGATGCACCAATAAGGATTCAATTAAATGGTTAGTTCACCCAAAAATGTAAATTCTGTCATTAATTACTTACCCTCATGTTGTTCGACACCCGTTAGACCTTGGTTCATCTTCAGACACATTAAAATATTTTAGTTGAAATCCGATGGCTGAGAAAGGCCTCCATTGGCAGCAATGACATTTCCTCTCTCAAGACCCATAAAAGGTACTTAAGACGTTAAAAAGTCATTCTCACTGCAGTGGTTCTACAATAATTTAATGAAGCGACGAGAATAGTTTTTGTGCACAAAAGAAAAATCAAAATAACGACTTTATTCAAAAGTTCTTGTGTTCCGTCTGGGCCTCTGACGTGAACTCGTGAAGCACCACGACGCATGCGCGAGAATATGACGTAGAGCCGAAAGCGAGGAGCTTTGTTTACAAGCAGAGGAAGACGCGCCATATCTAAGCTGCTGAATTCTACATTGATTGTGCTTTAGGTCTTGGCTTAGAGTGCTCAAATGGTGCTAAAGCGTGCATTTCCTGGATGCCCGAACGACGGCTCTACGTCATATTCTCGTCCATGCGTCATGGTGCTTCGTGAATGGAGGCCTTTCTGAGCCATCGGATTAAAAAAAAAAAATCTTAATTTGTGTTCCGAAGATGAACAAAGGTCTTAGTGGACTAATGTAGTATCAGATTTCTATTTTGAATAAATGTTGTTGAATAAAAAAATCAATATTAAGCAGCACATCTGTTTCCATTATTAATAATAACTGAGCAGCAAATCATTCGTATGATTTCTGAAGGATCATGTGACACTGACAACTGGAGTAATGATGCTGAAAATACAGCTTTGATCACAGGAATAAATTACACTTTAAAATATATTTAAATTAGAAAACAGCTGTTTTAATATTCTTTCACAATGTTATTGTCTTTACTGTACTTTTAATCAAATAAATGCAGTCTTGGTGGGCATTAGAGACTTTTTTAAAAGATATACAACACCAACACCAAACTTTTGAACGTGTATGTTTGAGGTTTCACTTACTAGTCACATGGTTCATAGCGCCTTAAGAGATGTCCAATAGGAGATCCACTCCAACTCTGCTACGGTGCAGGGCTTCAACCTGGAAAGCATCAACATAAACAATTTATCACAGAGCAAACAATATTTAGTATACAATGCCAGGTGTATTAAAAGGAAAGAAGCTACAGCAGAGGTGAAATGTGAGAAAGAAAGGTAAAAAAAAGATCTTTCTCAGAAAAGAGAAAGTTTAATACAGAACATATTTCTGTTATTCTTAGGGTATCAGAATTTATGTTTTTAGTTACTTATTCATTTAATATTGTTCATACAGCGTCACTTATATTTGGATGTCAAAGCCTTCTAAAATGAATTAAATAAATAAAACATTTAATATGAGAAAATAAAGAGAAGATAGATGTATGTGATAGGTGAAAAATATTGTTTAAATGGATATGAGATTAATTAACTTCTTCAGTTCACCTGTGTTTCCTACTTCTCTGTCAGCTGCTTCCTTCAGACATGTTGGGATCTTGAGAGCTTCCCCTCTGTTGTAGAGGAGTTATTTTGTCCTTCCTGAAATCACAGAACATTTTTATCAATATTTTAACCAGTTTCAGACAATTTTCGCGATCGCGATTTTCTGTGTAAGTTAAGTGATGTCATCGATTAACATTTAACGTTACTGTAAATTAATTAGCCAACTTCTAATGACCCATTCAATTGGCAGCAAAACCTTTACAAAAACTATCAAAACCTGTCATCTACCATAAATATTTGATTAAAAGTCCAAACTTTTATAAACAAGAGCTTACGTTAACGTTAACTTACCTGTTCTGAGGCGGTTGAGATGCTAATGAACTTCGAAGACGCTAAAGTTACTTTTCTATAAAGTAAATATTCAACAGAAGCGTCAATTACACGTAAGAAAGGGGTCAGGAACAGTTGTGTGTATTATTTGTGTAACTTTACAGACTAAACTCACCTGAAAGCAGTAAAAAACAACAGCGACAGAGGGAGCTTTGCGGCTTGTCGGTTGGTTGTCAGCTGTTGCTTGCTGCGCCGTTTCCGGGGCAACTCTGCGCGCTCCAGTGTTTGAAATCGAGTTGAATGTTCAACGCGCACGCCCATTAAAACACGTCAAAGTCACGCAGCATTTACAAACATAAGCATTTATAATTAACACATTACATTTTAATGCAAAATGCCACTCCTCCACATGATAGTGGGACAATTGTGGCACTTCTATCATTTAAGATTTTTTTTATTGTTGTTTTTGCAAACACAACGATTTTAAAACATTGATTCACGTAAAATATGTTACAAATCCAACACAGTTCGAAAGGAAATGCCAAATGGACGTGTTTCGAGGCCTCAGTTAAGAAAAAATACTTAAACTTAAAGAAAAATAATTACTAAATATTGATATCAATGTGATGTCAATATGACATCAATTTGATGTCTAAAACATGACATTGATTTGATGTAAATTGAACGTCAAAAATTTTGGCCAACATATCCATAAAATCATTTTTAGTGTGGGATTAACTTCCGATTTTCACCTAATTAACACTGGAAGAAATTGCTGTCCAAACTGAATTTAAAATGGCGTGTACAGTATATTGGTCAAGTCTTGACTCATATTTGACGTCAAATTGACATCAAGGTGCCCGCTGGGTATCCATCCCCAACCACCTCCAGAAAACTCCCCACGGCATAAAAACAGAGAGCCGCCAGCAGCTGGATTTCAGGGCTGAGAGGGTAGCTCCGTCCAGTTTGTCTCGACAAAGTTGGACCAACAAGATCTAAAAGCTGCTCAATTTGCTGTCGTGGCAGGCCAAATTTATTTTGAATAGCGGCTTCTGACATGGTAGCCAGGGGACTAAAGTTTTCACGTATGAAATAGTGCATATACACTAAATGGCTCCGCGGACGGCGCCGTCTTTGATTTAGCACATAGTTTGACCAAACTCCCCTCCACAATCATTCCCTTTAAATAGGCTCCTAAGCTTTTCCTGTCTAATGGTTTGCCAGCTGATGTACCTTTGGATAATATAATTAAAAATCTAACAAACATTAGTGTAATGACAATTGTAATCCTTTCATTAAAAAAAATTAGCCTGATTGAACATTAGGTGTATATTACAACTTCAGAATTATATTCGTATAGACTGACATGTAAAGACGCTTTTTGCACAGTGGTGGCCACTAGTGGAATTAACTGTCAATAGTGATAAGGTATGGCTAAGAGTGGTCCAGACCAACCATACGAAAGTAATACTTATAGAAGGTATTCTTAACTAAGATAGTTTCGGGAAACACGTATTAACGTTAAGGTACACCTTAAGGTATAACTTAAGAACGACGTAGTGTTAAGAAGGTTTCGGGAAATGCAGCCCTGGCCATTGATTCCGTTGGGTCGTTTATCAGTCACAGATACTGGACGGACAATCTGACCCAATATGGGTCCGTTTTTCTATATATATTACTCTGTCGAGGGGCAGAAGTGATTCTACACAGGCTAAACTGGGTTAACCCCATGCATTTACATTGTGGGGGAATGGACTGTTTTCCCCCACGCCGACTCCGCCCCCACGTCACGCCCCCAGCTATGACACGCCGCCGACCAAGTCTATTGGGCCGATTTCAGTTTACAGACGATCATGTGACTGTGTGAACTCAAGCTCAGTCACTCAAGTTTACACATATGCTGTTAAACCTCTGAAGAATCACATACATCACCAAACACTAAAGAAACCTTGAAGTGAAAGAAACCCTTCATTAAAGATTTCATATCAAACAAACAATCACTCAAAATATCCTCCAGAGATTCATATTAATAGCCTATGAGAAAGTCACACACATGAACACTCACCTCGATCAAACTTTTACAAGATACAGCTTCTCAAATCCTCCAGCTTTAACATCATAAAGATACACGGACATTCCTGCTTAAACTTCGATAAACATTTCTATTAAACACTTTAAAGCTCTGTTTTTACGTGTCGTATTCGTGAAAGGAGAAGAAAACTCTTACTTTCACTTTCACGGCGTAACGGAGACGCGCGTTCACGAGAGCACCTTGCGTGTTGTGTTCTTCTTCTTCTTTTGATGTTTTATGGCGGTTGGCAGGGTCCCAGAAATATATAAATATATACACACACACACACATATACACATTCAACTGACTGTAAAAAAGTCTCAAATGCTCACCAAGGCTGCGTTTATTTGATCCAAAATGTAGCAAAAATAGTACTATTGTGAAATATTTTTACAATTTAAAATAACTTACTTTTTTCTATTTGAATATATTTTGAAATACAATTTATTTCTGTGATTCACATGATCTGCTGCTCAAGAAACAGTTCTGATTATTATCAATGTTGAAAACAGTTGTGTACATTTGTTTTCAGGATTATTTAATGAATAGAAAGTTAAAAAGAACAGCATTTATCTGAAATATAAAGCTTTTGCAACATTATACATGTCTATACTGTCACTTGATCAATTTAATGCATCCTTGTTGAATAAATGTATTAATTTCTTTAAATGTATCATAAATTGATCTTTATAAAATTTAAATTGATCACAAGAATAAATTACATTTTAAAATATACTCAAATAGAAAACAGTTTACTTTACATTTTAGTAATATTTCACAATATTAGGCTACAGCTTTTTTTTTCTTTTTTTTTAAATAACATAAATGCAGCCTTGGTGAGCAGAAGAGACTTCTTAAAAATCAATCACAATAGTACAGTTTCCAAACTCTTGACTGGTAGCATATGTGTGTATATAACAAAACTATATAATCTCAGGGCTGTTTTCTTTTAGACATTTGTGCTCTCTTCCCCACGTACCCTTCTGAGTAGATTTCAGCAGTAAAGAGAGAAAGCATTTGTGGTGATGGTTTTTCTCCATTTACCTGACATTTTATAATGCTGCTAGTTCATCCTCGGACAACCGAACCGATGCTTCTACTACAACCACCAATAGGCATAACTCATGTGATGTTACGTCAAATCCAAACGGGCAGCAGTGGTTGTTCCAAAGTATTCATTCCCGGGGGATCAATACAAACGAATAAATGGTTCGATTTTCCTTTTTTTTCTGCCTGCAATTTTTTTTGCGGCTGCGGTACATTATAAAAGTAGCCCAAAAAAACGCAACCCGCGCCTCCGTAATTTTTCCCACAACTTTTTTAAAATAGCCCAATTGTGCGGAAAACCGCGACCCTGGCAACTATGGCGGTTGGCGAACCAACTTATGGTGCGTATTCCGCCACCTACTGGGATGGAGTGTATGAAGGGGAAAAAAACGAATAGTTAAATTAAATGATCTTACATATATACAATTTAAATAATAATAATACATAAATAAACCTATATTTTTATATAACTTTATAATCTTCAGAAAATGTATAAGCGCTTTTATAAGAACTGTTTAGTGCATTCTGCAATGTTAGGGAATTAATGCCAGCAGATTTGAATTCCTCTTTTAACTGAAGTCTTTCCTCTTCATATGCACTACAGTTGATCAGCACATGCTTGACGGTTTCTGGAGTCCACAATGATTACACGGACCGGATTAATGTTTCCCTTCATCTGGACTGATTTTATTAAGAGTAGAGTGTCCAGTTCTCAATCGAGATATAACCGTATCATCCCTTCTATTACCATAAGCTGCTCTTATATGGACAACTTGTTTAGTCTATGTATATTAAAAAAATGTAACCCTTTATTTCCTTTATCCCATCTCTCTAACCACATTTTTCTGATAGCTACTTTAATTAACCCTTTCATTTCTGATTGATTAAGGGTATGTGTGTGTTGATATTTGTAGCTTAAGAGCCGGTTTAATGGCCTTGTCCACTTCCTCATTTGCCTCCACTCCAACATGAGCCGGCACATAAACATTCTGTTATTCTGTAATTATTCTCAGTTGCTATATTCTGTACAAACTGTGTCGTTCTTCTATTAATATATCTTGCCTAGATTCTGGTTTTCCATTCCGTATACTTTATTAATGCAGAATATGAATCTGAACAGATTACTTCAGTTGTAGGCTGGACTTCTTCCACCCACTGTAAGGCGATCTGAATAGTGACCATCTCTGCTGCATATCCTGATATATTATCAGCTGCTCTTTTGCCCATTTATACTTAAAGTGAGGAATATACATAGCAGCCGCTGTACGCCCAGTTTCTTTAGAACCGTCTGTATAAATAAAGTATTGACTATCTAAATATTGTAATATTAGTTTTAACTACATTTAATGCATTCATAAGTTTAAGTTTAAGTTTATTATTTATTTGACAGGGACCATGTGCAAGTACATTAATCGTACAAAAGAAAAGATGCTTTACACCAGATTTAGCCACAGCTAATTTCCATCCGCAGTCCCTGGGCAGATAAAACAATAAAATATATACATCTAAACATCAATAACTCACTATCTATTTACAACCTCATTTACATTTACACTTCAGCCTAAGCTAACCCTGTACATATTGTTAACAATCAACCTTTTAAAATGGCTATAGTCAATTATTACTAAACATTAACATAATCAGTGCTGATATAGTTGGTTTTCTAATAATACCTTTTTAACATTTTGAGAGAAGTCCCTCAGGTCAGAGGTTAATTTTAGACTATCTGGAAGCTTGTTCCATTCTTTAACAGCTTTGAATGAGAAGGCTGTCTGTGCAAAGGCAGAGCATCTTTTAGGTAATCTACAGTCATTTCGACTTGTGGACCTAGAAGTCCTGGTAGTCTGTTCTGAGCAGAGCTGTACAAATCGCCTCAGTGGTGGAGGTGCATTATTATTAAGAATCTTAAAAATTAACCTAACATTTGAGTATACAATTAGATTTTCAAAATTTAATATATTTAACCGCCTAAAAATTTGCCAATGGTGATGTCTTAATGTTTTTTTATCTAATACTTTTACAGCCTGATTATAAAGTGATTTTAATGGTTTTAATGTTATTTGACTTGTTTGAGGAGATACAATAGTTAACATGAGAAATAATCATTGCATCCAGATATATTTTTGCTGCATCATAAGTGAGCATATTTCGAATATGTTTAAAAACTGAGATATTGTATTTTAAAATATTAGACAATTTTTTAATATGTTTTTTTAACCGAATGTTGGTTCTAAAATGACCCCTAAGTATTTGAATTCATCTACTACTTTAATCTTTTTTCCTTTTACAAAAACACATGGAAAAGTAATTGGTTTTCTAATTTTAGTGAAATACATTGACACCGTTTTATTTACGTTAAGTGTAAGAGAAGCAGAAGTGAGCCAATCTGCAATGTTATTCATGAATTTATTAGCCACACTAGTGGCATCATTTCCATGTGCATAAATAATTGTATCATCCTCATACATTTGAACATCCACCTCACCACACACTGAAGGGAGATCATTAATATAGAGTGTAAACAGCAGTGGCCCAAGAACAGAGCCCTGGGGGACACCTGTGTCACAAGCCTTTGATGTAGACAGCATATTATTGACTCGCACACACTGTACACGGTCACTAAGATATGATTTTATCCACTGCAGTGCACTGTGAGACAGTTTGTAGTTAGATTAGTTTTCCGTCTAAATCCGTCCACCATGGCACATTTTTCTGCCTACCTTTACTTTTAGCTATTACTTCTTCTGCTACCGAGAAACAATTTCACAAATATTATTTATATTGCTATTGTTGCTCAAATTTAGTAATTTTGGTTGACATTCACACTAAAATGCATTGCAATCTGCTGCTTTAATCTTCCATATAGGGACCCTTCCTATGTCTGTTTTTGAAATGTAATCCTATTTTACAGTAAATAGGGAAATTGTCACTTCCTATTAAATTTCCCCCTAATACTTTCCACATTCTTTTGCTAAACTTTCAGACATAATTGTTCAATCTATAGCAGAATATCTCCTTTTAGATATATCCGACCTAGTTTATAATTACCATCATTAATACACAGTAGATTTTTCAGTTCCACTACTCCTCCATTGTGATCGTATGCATGCTATCCCATAATGTATTGTGTGCATTAAAATCACCACACCTCACCTCACTATGATTACCTTCTCCCCTAGATTTATCAGTTTCACTATTTAATCTTTCACATGGATTGTAAAAATGGATTACTGTAATTTGTTGTGATCCTATCCACACCTCTACTATCACTGATTCACATTCTTCCTTCACACTCCACCACCATTTCCAACTTTCCTGTCCCTACTAACTGCTGTGTATCCTTGTAAAACTAATCTAAAGTGCGGTTTGAGCCATGATTCCTGAATACATATTACTTGAGGTGTGAAACGTATGTAATACGTAAATGTAATAAATTCCTGACCATTTGCTATCAAACTTCTACCATAACACCATTAAGATCCACCACATGCTGCTTGTGTGTTTGATATCTGAACCTTTAATTTCTCATTTACTTGTTCCACCGTTACTCCTTCCACATCCAAATATTTTCGAGCTGCCTTTAGGATTATTCTGATTCTTTCCGTACGGCTCACTGTCTGTGCTGAGCAATCAACCACTTCTGCCATAAATGCAATGAATGACATCTTGTCAATCAACATTGTATTTATTTATTATTGTATTTATCATTTACTCTTCGACTGCTCACTTGTTGTTCATCCACTGTTGAGGATTGTTCCACCTGATCTGTTTCTCCTGTACTCGTCTTTACATTCTTCTGGACACGCTTTAACGCTTATATATTATATATATATAATAATAATAATATACAATAATATATAAATGTGTGTGTGTGTGTGTGTGTGTGAATCTGTAAGCATTACCTTGTACTCCTCTTTCGGTCTTCTAACCTGTGGTTTGTTTTTTGTCTTTATTCATAATTGTGTTCTTGTTTGTTTGTTCTTTCTTTTTCTTTCGTTCATATAGTTTTGTTCTTTTGTTTATTCCTCGATTTGTTCACTCATTTGTTCATTCTTTTGTACTTTTTTTATAGATTTTTTTTTCTTGAATTTACAGATAATTACCCCTTAATTAAAAGATATAAATAATTACATATATATTATGTAATAATTACAGTATAAATAATTTGTTAATGTTACTGATAGTTACCCCTTTATTCTCCCAATATTACATATTGTTCCCTTATACCTACACATACTTACTTTATAGTTACACTATAATTACAGAAAGTTATGCTGTAAATTCTTTTTACTTACGCAGTACTTTCCGGGCCGTAATCTAAAGCGTTACCAAACTGCCGAACAGCAGCAGCAGGCTTGGGATAGTCAATGTCTAAAACATAAAATGATTTAAAGCATGTATCTTCAGCTTGTAAAAGGCTGTCTTGCTCTAGTGCCACTCCTCCCACAATGATGAAGGAATTGAAGTAACATGAGGGAATTGCCTCTGTTGCTCCACCTCCTCTAAATACTGAATGATGTTTGTTCCAACCTTTAAATAGAATTTTGAAATAGTAAATATACACACATGGATCAAATATTACTCAAAATGTGTTGTCATCAATGATGTACCTACAGGCTGTAAATCAACAGTTACTACAACATTTTTTTATTTTCTTATTTAACCAGGTAAGTCAGTTGAGAACAAGTTCTCGTTTACAATGACGACCTGGCCAAGAGGCAGCATAAGACGTGGGTGCAGTACAATAAAAACATAAAATGATTACAAATAACACAACAAAAAACAATAACATATAAAACAAACAAATAACTAAAAACATGTACAGCGGTCTTGTACTATTGACCAAATTTAATTCTTAAAGGAGGAGAGTGAAATAAATTAACTAAGCTTTAAAGTCTGCTCCAAATGATTCCAATCGTAGGCAGCAGAAAACTGAAAAGAATAATGACCAAAAGCGGTACGGACTTTAGGTATACATAAATTAAGGTAATTGCTAGAGTGCAGATTACGACTAATGTTGCGAATATTACGTGACTGTAAATATAATGGTGTTTTTTCCCAATAAGACCAATTTAATAAAGAATACAATTGACAATGGTGAGTATTAAATGAAGCACCAGTCGTGAAGCGGATTCCAGCATGATAAAACATCCAGTTTATAAAGGAGAGTTTTTGAAGCAGACCTTTAAACTACATTACCATAATCCAAAATTGGAAGCACTGTCATTTTAACCAAAAGTTGTTTTGAAGTGTGTGTAAAAGAAGATTTATTACGGAAAAAAACCCTAATACGAGATTGAACCTTTCTAAGCAATACGTTTATATGAGTTTCAAATGACAACTTGCTATCAAGCCAGATACCAAGATATTTGTAGCATTCAACATAATCGATCTTCGAGCCATCCAATGAGTAAATTTCAGGCAGATCTTTAACGTGTGGAAGATTTCTATTAAAAAGCATGAATTTTGTTTTATTTGTATTTAAAACTAAGTAAAGGCTAGCGAAAGCATGTTGAATGCGGGTAAAACTGGCCTGCAATAAGGACAATGCAGTGGTCAATGAAGAGGATGTATAAATGATGGTGTCATCTGCATATAAGTGTACATGAGAATCGCCTGCAGCTAAAACAATATAATTAACATAAATATTAAAAAGTATAAGGCCCAGTATACTTCCTTGTGGAACCCCTTTAAATAGGGGCAGGGGATCTGACCAAAACCCCTCCACCCTTACTGATTGTGAACGATCAGTAACTCTTGAACCAAGCCAGACAGCTCTCAGAAAGTCCAATACCTCTTAACCTATCCATCAGTATGTTATGGTCCACAGAATCAAAGGCCTTTGCCAGATCAACAAATGCAGCTACACAATATTCCTTGTTGTCAATGGCACATATGATGTCGTTAAAAACCTTAAGTGTAGCGGTGATACAACTATGGCCGGATCTAAAGCCAGACTGAAACTGATTAAGAACACTGTAAGTCTCCAAATAGTGCATAAGCTGCTTGTTGACCAACCTCTCCAATATAATTGCATTTTTTACTCAAAGTTCATGAAGCTGTTTTAAAGGGGTGATGAATTGAGAAATCAACTTTCCTTTGAGCCTTTGATATCCTCCTGGGACCCAGAAAAAAAAGTGCTTTGAATTTAGTCTTTTTTCATGTCATTACATTGTTTAGAGCATAAGAAACAAATGGAAAAACATTTTTTTTTAAGAAAAATTATATTTTATTCATATGTTATGATATGTCCTCTGTAGTTGACACCAGGACTGAGTTCTTTAAAAAATAAAATGACATGAAATTGCATGTATAGGCAAAAACAATGGGATTTATTTTTAATTCACCAATTTTAAGGTTTCAGGATTTTTTTTAAACAAACTTTGTTTACAGATGATTCTGAACTATGTTATGAAAGATATAATGGAATGCATTGATATACCATTTTACTTTATGAAATATGTGGGTAAAAGGGCCATACTTGGATTTTCCCATTCAATACAATGTATCTATACGCTGCATCTAATTTGCATATTAATGTGTTCTTGGTGCAACATGTAATGAAAAAAGAAGTGTAATAATGGGAGTAATAATTGGCAACATTTTCATAATAATATCTAATATTTAATAGGAATATTGATATGTAATTTATTTCCCTATTCACTTATGTCTCCAAAATGCCTGATAAACATGATTTAAGTCCTGTCGTCCACAGGACTTAAATCATGTCGTTTTGTAACAGAAAGTCATATTTTGATTAGAAATCCCATAACATTTTCCTGAGATGTTTATTTATAACAAACAATTTGAAAATTAATCATCCAGACATCCAGACTGTGACATGTGACATGTATGATGTCAGAGAAATTCCCTAAAATATAACGTCCACTACAGTGGACAAAAGTCTATTCGTGGGTCCCAGGAGGATATATAGAAGTTAATCGTGATATAAGAATATCCTGTAAGTTTCAGAGCTGAAAACTTCTTTTATTGACACCAGGCCCAGAAAACGAGAGATCTCAGAATATGTCGAGCACTGACTAAACGTGTCGCGCTACCAAGCAATAAACATGCCGGTTCCAGCTCACGTGTGTAAGACATTGCGCGTTTGTTTGCTTTATTTCACCGCAGAATCGATTGTAAACAAGATACAGGTCGAGACTGGATTTGCAGACATATTGAGATTAAAACACAATGCTGTGCCTTCTATATTGGATCCGACCGGAATGGTGCAACCCACTTATGTGAGAAAAACATGTTTTTTTATATGTGTTAGAATTGCATTGTTACAGATCGTTTGATATCTATTGATTACATACCTTAGCACACAGTCACAGGCTGGAGAAGGTGTTATTGGTTCATTCGTGATCAGACTCGTACTTGTAACGCCAGTGCTCGCAAAGCCCAACATCCCGGGGCTACGTGTTTTTCAGATGGGCAACCAAAACGTATCACTGGTCTGCCGACGGGCTTAAATAGTAAAAAACATTGTGTTTGTTTAAAGGTCCCTAGGCATGACATTTTCATTTTATGAGGTTTTTCAACATTAATATGAGTTTCCCTAGCCTGAATATTGTCCCAAAGTGGCTAGAAATTTTGATGGGTGTAAACCGAGTTCTGGCTGTCTTTCTCTGCCTTTGAGAAAATGAGAGCTCAGACGAGCTGATCTTGAATTTTCCTGTTATGACGTCATAACAGGAAAGGTCACCTCCCTTTCTTCCGCCCAGAGAATTTGGCACGCCCATGCGAGCGGCATATTTGTTTGTCCTCGAGAGATCATGGCTTGTGAACGAGTGAATGCTGGCAGTTTCTCAGTGTTTGGATGTACAATTTACATTACATGTGTTACAAAGTTGGTAGAATAAGGAGGAAGACGGGCTCAGCGTAACTGGGACTCGTGTTTATTCAGAACTCTCAGATACAAACAAAATAAACTCGTGCTGACAGTGCTCTCAACAACTCAGTAGTTACAATATAACTTTGTTAGCAATCGCTCCGTCTCTGGTCCACTAGTGAGGTCCGGTTCATGAACGAATTGTTCTTTTGAACCGGTTCTTTTTAGTGAACCGGTCGAACCAGTTCACCAACTCGGACTGAATCGTTCTAAACGGTTCGCGTCTCGAGTCAGCGCTGATCCATAATTCACTAAAGTTACTAACTTTCAGACATGAGTGACAGTCCCTCTGAGCTCCGACTAGAAATAAACGAATAACCTGAAGTATATGCTAGTAACTACAACAGTTCACTGAACTGAGACGTGCTGAGAGAACTGATGAGAAGTGAACTCAGGTCCATCCATCTCTCTGACAGGCTCGTGCCGCTTAGACCTCGCTAAACCACGCCCCCTCCGCTACAAGATCTAATACTCATTTCAAATGCAAAGATGTCAGCCAATCACAACAGTGGGTGTTTTTACTGAAGTCTCACAGCAGTCACGCCCCTTGAAACAGGGCATTCAGCAAGAGGGCAAACATCAGTATAGAAAAAATTCCTTTTATTTCTAAATTATGACATTTTATGATGTAAAAATAATACTAACAATACAAGTACACCTCAGAATACATTATAAAATAAAATAAAAAATCCTTGCCATGGGACCTTTAATCAAGATATTTTTCGAGCCCTGTGAGTGTTTCTCCAGACGCTTTCAAAACAATTTCCACATGTACTGAGGGGAGCTGAAGCTCATTAAATATGAAAATCTTATCCAATCCTAGCTGTGGGTGTTTACTTCCAAGTCTTCAGTGTGGCACGCCCATAGAAACAGAGCGTTTTTCAGAGAGCCTCAAAACCAAGGCAGAAAATAGCCTATTACTTATTGATTATGATTTTTTTGAATGTAAAAACCACGCAAACGTCATAAGTTCATGACAGGGGTCATATGATGCTGTTTTCAAATATCATTATTTTGTGTATTTTGTGTAATAGAATATGTTACCATGCTTTAATGTACAAAAAACATTATTTTTCACATACTGTACATTATTATAGCTCCTCTATGGCCCGTATTTCTAAAACCATTTTCTCTATTATATTAGAAACGGTTGCACCGATCAGATTAAAAAAGGTGAGAGAGAAAAGTACTGCACCGTGGTACAACTATTTTACTCACGCTATCAAGAGAGAAACTCTAGAGCGCAAATGGAAACAAATACATTTAGAGGTCTTTAGAATCGCGTGGAAAGACAGCACTTCCCGTTATAAAAAGGCTCTAAAAGCAGCCAGGGCTGAGTGTGGCGAGCAGCGAGGCTGAGGGACCATGAGAGCGGGACGAGGCCGCGGTCATTAGTGATGATGAGGGCCAGCTGCGTGCCGTTGGCCTCGTGTCTCACGGAGGAGTGACGGGAGTATAAAAGGAGGAGCGACGACAGTGAAGGACGAGAGAGGACCAGGCCTGGAATTTAAGTTGTGTTTTATTTATGTTTAGTTATGTGTGTGCGCGGCAGTTGTCCATGAGGGGCTGCCGCTTTTACTTTCACTTTGTTTGTTTATTTGATTAAAAGTTTGTTGTATTGTTCGCCGGTTCCCGCCTCCTTCTTCCCACACAAACTAACCTTGCTACACTGAGCATTAAACAGATAGAAAATAACCAAAACAACCCCAGGTTTTTATTTAGTACAGTGGCCAGGTTAACAAATAAACGCACATCAGCTGAACAAAATATTCCAGTACAGTTTAACAGTAATGACTTTATGAATTTGTTCACTAAAAAAATCAAAAACATCAGAAAAACAATTATAAATGTACAACTGTTGACAGGGTTTTACGATTCAGCCTCAATTATCACCCCTGAAGAACAACTGCAGTGCTTTACAACTATAGGACAGGAAGAGCTAAATAAACTAATCATTGCTTCTAAACCAACAACATGTTTATTAGATCCAATACCAACTAAACTACTGAAAGAGCTGTTACCTGTAGCAGAAGAGCCTCTTCTCAATATTATTAATTAATCTTTAACTCTAGGTCATGTCCCAAGACCATTCAAGATGGCAGTTATAAAACCTCTCATTAAGAAACCACAACTAAATCCAAATGAATTAGCAAATTACAGACCTATTTCAAATCTTCTATTTCTGTCTAAAATACTAGAAAAAAATTGTGTCTGCTCAATTATGCTCTTACTTACAAGAAAACAATATCTATGAAAACTTTCAGTCTGGATTCAGAGCCCATCATAGCACAGAAACTGCGCTCGTTAAAATCACAAATGACTTACTCTTAGCTGCTGACCAAGGCTGTATCTCAATACTAGTTTTACTTGATCTTAGTGCAGCATTCGACACCATAGATCATAAAATACTCTTAGATCGTCTACAAAATTATACTGGTATTCAGGGACAGGCATTAAAGTGGTTTAGATCGTATCTACCAGAGCGTTACCAATTTGTCTATTTAAACAGGGAACAATCTAAGATGACGTCGGTAAATTATGGAGTGCCGCAAGGCTCTGTGTTAGGCCCTCTTTTATTCTCAACATATATGCTGCCACTTGGTAATATTATAAGAAAACATGAAATTAGTTTTCACTGTCATGCCGATGATACTCAGTTATATATTTCAGCATGACCAGATGAAATCTCTAAATTATCCAAGCTAACAGAGTGTGTTAAAGATATAAAATATTGGATGACCTGTAATTCTCTCCTACTAAATTCAGATAAGACTGAGGTATTACTTATTGGACCAAAAACTGGTACACAGAATCTCTTAAATTATAACTTACATTTAGAAGGATGTACTGTTACTTCATCTGCTACAGTAAAATACCTGGGTGTTACATTAGACAGCAACTTGTCTTTTGAAAATCATATTTCAAATACTACAAAAACAGCCATCTTCCACCTCAGAAACATTGCTAAGCTACGAAATATGCTATCTGTCTCTGATGCGGAAAAGTTAGTTCATGCATTTATGACCTCTAGACTAGATTACTGTAATGCACTACTAGCTGGCTGTCCTGCCTCCTTAATAAACAAGCTACAATTAGTCCAAAATGCAGCTGCTAGAGTTCTTACTAGGTCAAGAAAATATGATCACATAACACCAATTCTTACATCTCTACACTGGTTACCTGTTAAAGGGTTAGTTCACCCAAAAATGAAAATTCTGTCATTAATTACTTACCCTCATGTCGTTCGACACCCGTAAGACCTCCGTTCATCTTCGGAACAGAAATGAAGATATTTTAGTTGAAATCTGATGGCTCTGAAAGGCCTCCATTGGCACAATGGCACTTTACACTCTCAAGACTCTTAAAAGGTACTAAAGACGTTGTTACAAAGTCCATCTCACTACAGTGGTTCTAAAATAACTTTATGAATCTGCGATAATAGTTTTTGTGTGCAAAAAAACCCTAAATAACGACTTACATAGTGATGACGATTTCAAAACAAGGCATCATCAGCAAGCCGATTCATGATTCGGATTGCGTGTCAATCCGCCAAACTGCTGAAATTTGGCGATTCAAACCGCTGAATCGACTCGCTGATTCATAACGCTTCGAAGCTTCATGAGGCCGTGTTTTGAAATCATCATCACTATGTAAGTCGTTATTTAGGGGGTTTTTTGTGCACAAAAACTATTATCGCCGATTCATAAAGTTATTTTAGAACCACTGTAGTGAGATGGACTTTGTAACGACGGCTTTAGTACCTTTTAAGGGTCTTGAGAGTGTAAAGTGCCATTGTGCCATTGTGCCAATGGAGGCCTTTCAGAGCCATCAGATTTCAACTAAAATATCTTCATTTCTGTTCCGAAGATGAACGGAGGTCTTACGGGTGTCGAACGACATGAGGGTAAGTAATTAATGACAGAATTTTCATTTTTGGGTGAACTAACCCTTTAAGTTTCGTATCAATTATAAAGTATTGCTACTGACCTATAAGGCCCTAAATGGTTTAGCTCCTGTGTATTTAACTGATCTTCTATCGCCTTATAACCCATCACGATCTTTAAGATCACTAAACTCTGGGCTTCTGGTAATACAGAGGATATCTAAGTCAACTAAAGGAGGAAGAACGTTTTCATATTTGGCACCTAAACTATGGAATAGCCTTCCTTATAATGTTCGGGGCTCAGACTCACTCCTCCAGTTTAAATCTAGATTAAAGACGCATCTCTTTAGCCAGGCATTCACATGATGCATCTCCTAACCTTGTACTCTATAGTTATATCAATGCACGTGATCGTCTTTGCTTGATGCCTTGAACAGCAGCTACGCAAATTATTTTTCTGTTCTGTTTTATCTCGGGACGCCCATCCCGAGGTAACTAGAGAGTCCGTCAGCTCCAGTCTGGATCTAGCTTCTCGTAAAGACTCCTGTGAAGAGACGACTCAACTCCTGCGAGGACTTCAGATGACGCAGCTCTGCATCAACACGCACTCATGCTCATCTATATACCCTATTCACTAACAACATGTATTCTTATTTCTGTGCCATAGTTATTATATTGATTAATAATAGATAGTTAGCTAATCTGTGTGCTTTGTATATGTGCATTTCTGAAATGCATAACATGTACAAATCAATTTAAATTGTAATGTAGATGCATTTTCTGTGATGCTGCTTTGAAAAAATATGTATTGTGAAAAGCGCTATACAAATAAATTTGAATTGAATTGAATTAAAACGCGTTGATTTATTTAAAGCCCCTCTTTCTGAAAAGAGTGTGCTCTGATTGGCCAGCTGACCCAGTGCATTGTGATTGGCTGAACACCTCAAGCGGGTGTCGGAAATGTAACGGCCCTTCCCATAATCCCAGCTTCAGCTTCCAAAGACAGTTAATAATGTTGTCAGTTTTACCACATCAATTCTAGCCTGAGTTGATTCTGTAAATCTCTACTTCCTGAAAAAAACTCTACTTCCTGCTTCGCTACTGTTCGGACGCTCTTGCTTACTGCTCCGCGCTTTGCTCTATCGCTTCCCATTTTTTAGCAATAGTCTTTGTGCACAGTGATTTGCTGCTGTGAAATAAAAGGTGTTTCACTGCCGCCTCATCAGGTCTGTCGAAGGATCATTGAAATCTAAATTAAGTCTTAATTTGTAACAGTGAAGTCACTGTATCTTCAGTCTCTGTTGATTCTGACTGTGAGTCTCTGTAGTGGATCCTTATTCACCATCAGATGATCATCAGAACATCAGACTGTCATCTGATAGTCAGTCCTACAATAAAACACACACACAGTCACATATGTGGTATGAGACATTACGCCTGTCACATCTTTTCATAAGAAAACTAAGCACTAACTAGATAAGCTTTATTAATTCATCCTCAAACATGATAACATAGCTTCTATCTGATGCTCAAAGTCACTTTACAACATCAAAAGGTCATGAAAGGTCACTTTCACACAACGGACAGCTGATACAGAACCAGCAGAAATGATCATTACACTCGACTACACATTTCCTTTTATTTCTAGTGAGTAAAACAGCCATTTGAACTTTAAATGAAAATATGATAATGTAAATTGTCAAAAACGATTGTTACCTTATTGTCTCCAGTTTATAATGTGGATCATCCCTCAGATCAGAGAGCAGCTTCACTGAGTCTTGTAGTTTATTCCCATTCAGATCCAAGTCTCTCAGGTGTGAGGGGTTTGATCTCAGAGCTGAAGTAAGAGCAGCACAACCTTCATCTGTGACACCACAACCACTCAACCTGTAGAGAACAATGACACACATTAAATATATCTCCAAAGCTAAACATGACTCCTTTAAAAAAAGTAAATAAATAACAATGCTGTCAATATGAAATATACATAAATACTCATTAGTTCACATTGTTAAAATACATCAGTTATGATTAGAGGAGAGAATATACAGTTTGTACAGTGTAAAAAACATTATTTCTGTAGAAAGTCTCATAAAACATAGAGACCCAATGTGTGTGTGTGTGTGTGAGAGAGAGAGAGAGAGAGAGAGAGAGAGAATGTGTGTGTACATGTGACTGTGTGTGTGTCTGTGTGTGAGTCAGTGTGTGACTATGTGTGTGACTGTGTGTCTGAGAGTGTGTGTGTGTGTGTGTTTGTGTGTGTGTGTGACTGTGTGTATGTCTGTGTGTGAGAGAGAGAGAGAGAGAGAGAGTGTGTGTGTGTGTGTGTGTGTTAATGACTGCAATACCGCCGTAATGAGATGCCTAACGTGGTGTTGAGCTCATAACCGTCATCACTGCACTTTTTTTTGTATTTTTGTATATATTTTTTTTTGCTGGTGAAAGTTACAGGATTGCATATGGTGTGTGATATGAACTATAAACTATAAACACAATAATCATTGTTTATCATAATTTACTGTCTTCGATATAAAATTGTGACGATATGATTGGCGATATAGAGTTGTTTTATCCAAGGCTCAGCTTTACTGTATTTATAAGGTATACGTCACCCAAACTTGTAAATTCTGTCATCATGTCCTCACACTCATGTCTTTTCATTTCACTTCCAAACACAAGTGAAGATATTTTTATGAAAGCTGAGAGATTTTTGTCTCTCCATTTAAAGTCCATTCCTCTCAAACTTAAAAGATCCAAAAAATGTCATAAAGGTATCGCAAAAATAACCAATCGAGTGTCTGATCCAAATACAAATGTGTGTGTGTGAGAGACTGTGTGTGTGTGTGTGTGTGTGTGTGTGTGTGTGTGTGTGTGTGTGTGTGTGTGTGTGTGTGTGTGTGTGTGTGTGTGTGTGTGTGTGTGACTATGTGTGTGTGATGTCCAACAAATAAACAATAGATATAATACAGATGAACAAATGATAAAGCCCGGGCTGCTGAATATTTGGTCTCTCTCCCCAAAGGGCTTATTGTTAATGATATGATTACAGATAATAATCTTGATGTGCTGTGTTTGATAGAAACCTGGCTAAAACCTGACGACTACATTACTTTAAATGAGTCCACCCCCCAAGATTATTGTTATAAACACGAGCCGCGTCTGAAAGGTAAAGGGGGAGGGGTTGCTGTAATTTATAATAATATCTTCAGTATTACTCATTAGTCTAGTTTCAAATATAATTCCTTTGAAGTCCTGGTGCGTTATGTAACGTTATGTAGTGTAAATGATAAATCCTGTTTAACATTTGTGTTGGCTACTGTATACAGGCCACCAGGGCACAATACAGACTTTACCAAAGAATTTGCTGATTTTTTTATCAGAGTTAGTTCTGGCAGGAGATAAAGTACTAATTGTTGGGGATTTTAATATCCATGTAGACAATGAAAAAGAGGCATTGGGATTAGCATTTAGAGACATTATAAACTCTACTGGCGTTAGGCAACACGTGTCAGCACTCATCGCCATAATCATACCTTAGACCTAATATTGTCACATGGAATAAATGTTGATACCGTTGAAATTCTGCAGCAGAGCGATGACATCTCAGATCATTACCTAGTATCATGTATACTTAATTTAGCTAAGGCTGCAAAGCCATCCCCTTGCTTCAAATATGGCAGGAATATCATTGCTGCCACTAAAGATTGCTTTCTAAATAAACTTCCTCATCAGTTTAATCTCCTCAGCATCCCAAATAGCTTAGAATAACTCAATGTTGCAACAGAAACTATTGACTCTCTCTTTTCCAGCACTTTAGACACAGTTGCTCCCCTGCGCTTAAAGAAGATTAAAGAAAATAGTCCAACACCGTGGTACAACGAGCACTGTCAAAAATACTTGAAAAGGCAGTGTCTTTACAATTATGCTAATCTTTAGAAAGAAATGGTATCTGTAAGGATTTCCTGTCAGGATTTAGACTGTAACATAGTACTGAGACTGCTCTCATCAGAGTTACAAATAATTTGCTCTTATCATCCGATCGTGGTTGTATCTCTCTATTAGTGTTACTCGATCTTAGTGCTGCATTTGATACTATCGACCACAACATTCTTTTGAATAGACTCGAAAATTATGTAGGCATTAGTGGAATTGCATTGGTATGGTTTAAATCATACCTATCTGACCGTTATCAGTTTGTTGCAGTAAATGAAGAGATGTCACACCAATCACAAGTTCAGTATGGAGTACGGCAAGGCTCAGTGCAAGGACCATTGCTTTTCACCATGTACATGCTACCACTGGGAGATATCATTAGAAAGCATGGCGTTAGTTTTCATTGTTATGCTCTATATTTATTCACACCCTGACGAAACTTACCAATTCACAAGATTAACGGAATGCATAGCTGATATAAAAAATTTGATGACCTAGTAATTTCCTGCAACTTAATTCAGAAAAAAAAATATTTTTAATTATTGGAAAAAAAAACCCTCCACAAGTAGTAACCTAGAATACTCTCTAACACTTGATGGCTGCTCTGTCAAGTCCTCGTTGTCAGTGAGGAACCTGGACGTGCTCTTTGATACCAATATCTCATTTGAAAGCCACGTTTCTAAATCTGTAAAACTGCATTCTACCATCTTAAAAATATATCTAAATTACGGCACATGCTCTCAATGCAAAATACTGAACAGTTAGTTAATGCGTTCATGACCTCAAGGCTTGATTATTGTAATGCTCTACTGGGTGGTTGCCCTGCTCACTTAATAAACTAACTCCAGTTGGTCCAAAATGCAGAAGCTCGAGTTCTTACTAGAACCAAGAAGTATGACCATATTAGCCCAGTTCTGTCAACACTGCACTGGCATCCTATTAAACATCGCATACATTTTAAAATCTTGCTTATTACTTACAAAGCACTAAATGTTTTAAAAGCTCCCATTTGATTATACCTAGAATATCAAAACCAACGGCAGGCGGTTGATGCTTTTCCTATTTAGCACCTAAACTCTGGAACAGTCTTCCTAGCATTGTTCGGGAAGCAGACACACTCTGTCAGTTTAAATCTAGAATAAAAACACTTTTTTAAATCTCTTTACTATGGCATACACATAAAACACTTTTTCAATTAAATGATTGTTAGGTTGCATAAACTAGTTCAGCCGGAACCGGGAACACTTCCCATAACACCTGATGTACCCGTTACATCATCAGAAGAATGGCATCTACGCTAATGTTAGTCTCTCTATTTATCCTGAGGTTTACTGTAGTTTGCCGGATCCGGATCAGATGATGGACCTGCGCCCAGAAATTACCAACGCATGACCCTGAAGTGTTTGCAGAGACCGTGTCAATTAGACTCCCCCTGAAATTACCTCATCAACATGGCATCCTCAATAAACCCGTCTCCGGTGTGATGACTCAGATCGTTTGAATATTGCAATTTAATAATTGTTTAATCGATACGTCATCCTCAATAAACCCGTCTCCGGCGTGTTGCCAATGATCTTTTGGATATTCCGATCTAATATAATGATGGAATGTGGCTGCTGCTTAAGGTGCCACGTTGGAGCAGTGCGAGTCAGATGTTTGTCAGTGCTGGTGTGCCCACCTGCTCTGCAGTGCTGCGCAATATCATGTACAGATGTATGTATAGACTAACTGATTCGGCAAATAGTATAATTTTAGCACTGACGAACCCAACATTAAGTTCAGTCAGATTCTTCTCCAGTATGTGGAACCACTGGCGTTTCAGCCTATATGTAAATGTGTGATATTGTGTTTTTTTTCTTTTTCTTTGTGTTTGTGTTGGTATTACTGACTGTATTGTTTTTATGTTTGTGTTTTTTTGGACCATGTGTGTCCTGAATAAAAGTTATGATGATGATGATGATGATGATGATGATAATATGACCCCTGACCTGTAAAATTGCCAGAATAATAATCATACGCTGTTTGTTAATTGGCCAGAGGAGAACTGGCACCCCTGGTTTCTCCCAAGGTTTATTTTTCTCCATTATGCCCCTGATGGAGATTTGGTTCCTTGCCACTGTCGACTTTGGCTTGCCTTGCTCAGTTGGAAAATATCCAAAATATCCAAATTAATCTAATTGTCTGAGTGTGTGTGTCGCATACAGCCACGGCAGCTCGTATAAAGCAGAATGCTGTATGAACACAGCCGTATTAAACACAAAATATGGGACTGCCAACCGTATTCTAGTGCTGTGTCACTGTAATAGTCCAAATACTTGCGCTGCGTCTTGTGGTTTTGAGGTAAGAGGTATTCTTTCTTTTCAGATGCTCCTGTACAAGTTGTGCTGCTGTGGTAGGCCTGTGCCATTTCAGTTTTACAGAGCGATATTTTATGCTCCTTTTGGTTTAAAACATTCCCACACTTTAGATCGAGACAGATATTTTTGTAATCACGGCTGATTTTCATCAGCGGGAGCCACCATCATTTGGTTGAATATAAACACCGTGACGAATCAATGCATTTTACGCAAATCGACTCATTTATGTAATCGATTATGTTGATGCGTCATAGCAGTCCTAATTAATATTATCTACAGTTTATTAAGTAAAAATTAACTATAAATTAATAGTTTGGAAATTATTTATAAGTGCTTTGTTACTGTATACTTATGATAAAGTGTTGCTGTTATTTAAAACTAATCGCCATTAAGAGCAATTGTTCCTTCTGTATGCGATGATGTGATTCTCAAAAAAACTAAATAAATAAACAGAGTAAAGATGAGTTTGACTGATAGCATTATCTTTTTCAAGATATCCACAGATATGGTGATATACTGTTATCATTATTTGGCCATTATAATCATGTAGTGATAAATCTGATATGGTGGCGGCCCTGGTTCAGGTGAAACACACACCACATCCCTCTTTTCAATTGCAGACACACATTTTGAGGCAATGCTTATGCTTTAGCAAGGTTGGTTCTGTTTGCTCAAGCATTACAAGGGGAGTTGATTTACACCAAACATTTGTGATTTAAAAACCTCTTCACTGTAACCTGCGTCTGTTGTCTGGTTTTTAGTTTGTTTGGTTTATTTAACTGTTAGTTTTACTTTCTTTTGGGGGATAAAAATATATTTAGATGTAAATGTTCCTTCTCGGGTAGACTCCTCACCGCTGTCTTCTACCACCGTAAGGATCTGATGGATCAAGCAGTCTTTATGGTAGAAATTATCTTACTATAGTTCCTCCAGTTTATAATATGGAAAGATGATCACAGCAAAAAGATGTGATGGTCATTAAAGGGTTAGTTCACCCAAAAATGAAAATTCTGTCATTAATTACTTACCCTCATGTCATTCGACACCCGTAAGACCTCCGTTGATCTTCAGAACACAAATGAAGATATTTTAGTTGAAATCTGATGGCTCTGAAAGGCCTCCATTGGCACAATGCACGGTTCACTCTCAAGACCCTTAAAAGGTACTAAAGACGTCGTTACAAAGTCCATCTCACTACAGTGGTTCTAAAATAACTTTATGAATCGGCGAGAATAGTTTTTGTGCGCAAAAAAACCCTAAATAACGACTTGTATAGTGATGACGATTTCAAAACACGGCCTCATGAAGCTTCGAAGCGTTATGAATCATTGAGTCGAATCAGCAGTTTGGATGGCAAAATTTCAGCAGTTTGGCGGTTTGACACGCGATCCGAATCATGATTCGACTCACTGATTCATAACGCTTCGAAGCTTCATGAGGCCGTGTTTTCAAATCGAAAACTATTCTCGCCGATTCATAAAGTTATTTTAGAGCCACTGTAGTGAGATGGGCTTCGTAACGACGTCTTTAGTACCTTTTAAGGGTCTTGAGAGTGAACCGTGCATTGTGCCAATGGAGGCCTTTCAGAGCCATCAGATTTCAACTAAAATATCTTCATTTGTGTTCCGAAGATCAACAGAGGTCTTACGGGTGTCGAACGACATAAGGGTAAGTAATTAATGACAGAATTTTCATTTTTGGGTGAACTAACCCTTTAAGGATTAATACATGTGTCGAAGTCCTGTTGAGATTTAGTGTGGTTAAAGTAAATAGTGTTAAATGTTGATCATATCACTTTACTGAGGAGCAGCTCGTGTTCAATAATTAATAATTTACTCAATCACAGGAAGTGGCTCATGAATGAGAATCCATGGACCGCAAAAATTAGACCGTTTTCTAAGAATGCACGATATATTAAAATAATTTAAAACCATACTATAGCACAATGCTGCTGTAAATTAACAAAGGCTGTGATTCAATTAAATAATTATTAGGGCTGGTCCGAATACCATTTTTTGAGCTTCGAAGCTTTGGTAGTGATCAACATCGAATATTCGAAGCTTCGGAGGGAAGGAGCTGAACATATCCTTCTCTCTAATAAAGACTGGAATCTGGAGAAGCGGCGCGCCTCACGCGGGCAGGGCTTTTATGCTCCGCGAACGGGCAATGAACTAGTGATACAAAACACACAGATCTGTTACGTCCCAGTTTTGATATATTATAGTAGCTAGTAAAAATAATTCTGTTCAGTTATAGAACAGACTAAGAGCCCCTATTTCTGCCCCTGGGGCCGGGCTTCGGGCCAATTTTCACGTCATACCTCAAACGCAGGCTTTTTCCTTCATTTTATATTTTAGACATTCATTAATTAAAAGAAACAATGAGGTGTGCAGCGCTGGTGGAAACAACATGAGACTATGACAACACGACTGCCAAGATGGCTCACAGTGTTTAGAGTATCTCCGCAAATGAGTACAGCAAGCCAACACGCAAACTGCCGAACCTCTTAGATGCTCAAAAACACAATCATCTTCATTAATGAGACTCAATGCTCTTACAGTGCTTAGGTCACTCGTTCTGATATTACGGTCTTTGATCTTGAAATTAGCTGATGAATAGCCTATAATGCAGCTCATATCTGTTGCTTTCGTTGACATGAACTCCGTTAAATGTGCATATAGCGCAAGAATTGAAGATCGGATTTATATTAATTTTGCGGAGAGGTGTAAGTTAAGACAACCTGCCTAATTTGTATTTATTTCTTTTTGAACACGTTTCCTCAAAAAAAAAAAAAAAACGTATTATAAGCAAGACAAGTTAAGTGTTGATTTAAGAGGATAAATGGATCAAACATGTGTTGTTAACTCACTCAGTCCGCTTGGTCGTTACTTAAAAAAAAAGAAAACTTTAATTTAACAATCAAAAAAATGCTTTAAACATTTTTCTAAATTAACTTAATAAAGAAACAAAACGAAATATAACTACTTTGACATTAAAAACAAAATTTTAATGGCTGCAACAATGTGTAATAGGGAGGAATGTTTACTCAAAAAAAAGGTTCTATATGGAACTAAAATAAAAAAACAAATTAAATAAAAAATTAATTAAAGGTCCCATGGCATGGCATTTTTCTATTATTTTATAATGTTTCCTGAGGTGTACTTATATTGTTAGTATGACTTTTACATCATAAAATGTCATAATTTAGAAATAAAAGGCATTTTTTCTATACTGCTGTTTGCCATGTGGCTGAATGCCCTGCTTCAAGAGGCGTGTCTGCTGTGAGACTTCAGTAAAAACGCCCACTGTTGTGATTGGCTGACATCTTTGCATTTTAAATGAGCGGAGGGGGCGTGGTTTAACGAGGTCTACGAGGGACGAGCAGGCACGAGCTGCTGCCAGAGAGACGGATGGACCTGAGTTCACTTCACATCAGTTCTCAGCATGTCTGAACTGTTGTAGTTACAGCATATACTTCAGGTTATTAGTCTATTTCTAGTCGGAGGGACTGTCACTCATGTCAGAAAGTTAGTAACTTTAGTAAATTATGGATCAGCGCTGACTGGAGACGCGAACCCTTTAGAACGATTCAGTCCGATTTGGTGAACTGGTTCGGTTCACTAAAAAGAACCGATTCAAAAGAATGATTCGTTCGCGAACCGGACATCACGGAGACGGAGCGATTGCTAACAAAGTTATTTATAGTAACTACTGAGTTGTGAGAGCGCTGTCAGTCAGCGCGAGTTTATTGTGTTTGTATCTGAGAGTTCTGAATAAACACGAGTCCCAGTCACACCGAGTCCGTCTTCATCATTATTACCAACTTTGTAACACATGCAAAGTACCATTACAGCTGTCGAGATGAACGAGTTAAAAGTAAGTGTTGATAATAGCATTATTTTTAAAATAAAATAAAAGCGTCAGTGACGCGCGTTGAGTACACAGCGCAAACAAAGACACAACAGCAGCAATCGAATGTAATCCAGTTTATTGTGGGGCTAGGCTGGCTAGCCCGGATATGCTCACGCTTACCCCCCTTCTGCTTAACCTCAGTCCGCATTTGGTGCCTCCGCTGTGGGCCAGATGCAGTACTGGGGGTCGGGGATGTTGAAGGCCGAGTCAGTGCAGCCCGAGCTTCGGCGTGTGTGAAGTTTATCTCTAAAGATCTGACTCTGCCGATGTTGAGCAGAAACTCCCGACTGTATGCACATTTTAGAACCGATAGACGCGACGAGGAAGTACAAAAACACTGACTCACAAGATAGAAAACACCGTTCTGTCTGGAGAGAGAGAGTTGTGTGTGCAGGAATTATAAATAATTAGCTACACATCAGAAATCACTGATCACAGATCAGAAGGAACTGAAAAAAGACTTCTGTTTTCATTTGTACATCCAAACACTGAGAAACTGCCAGCGTTCACTTGTTCACAAGTAATGATCTCTGGTTTGCATGGGCGTGCCAGATTCTCTGGGTGGAGGAAAGGGAGGTAACCGTTCCTGCTTGGACGTCAAACCAGGAGACTTCAGGATTGGCTCGTCTGGCCTGTCATTTTCTCAAAGGCAGAGAAAGACAGCCAGAACTCGGGTTTACACCGATCAACATTTCTATCCACTTGGGGACAATATTCAGGCTAGGGGAACTCATATTAACGTTGAAAAACCTCATAAAATGATAATTTAATGCCATGGGACCTTTAATTAATTTAAAAAACACGTCACGTCACTTCATTTTATTTTTTTTCATTTGCGCCGTTGCGAGCAGCATCAGCCTCAGCTTGTCAAAAATGCCTTTTTACTGTGGTGGTGGTGGTGATAGTAGGCTAAATGTTTAAACCAACATTGTGATGCTTGAAGTGTTTTATATCTATGGATTTCATTACAAGTAAGACAAGTCCAGTGTTGATTTGAGAGGCTAAATTGATCCAACATGCGGTTAACTCACTGTCAGCTGCTGTCCGCTTGGTCATTACTTTAAAACAACTAAAACTTTAATTTAACAAACAAAAAAATGCTTTAAACATTTTTCTAAATTAACTTAATAAAGAAACGAAACAAAATATAACTACTTTGACATTAAAAACATAACTGAACTATTTTAATGGCTGCAACGATGTGTAGGCCTAATAGGGAGGATAAAAAAATAAAATAAAAAATAAAAAATCACGGGACTCGGGCCGATAATTTTGGTAAGCTATAGGACACGGCCAGGCTAGGGTCTAAGACTAACTACAATTAAAAAACTGAACGTGCCACTCGAGCCAAACTAACGGCCGTCTCAGCACATCAGCAGCAGCAGTCAGATAATATTCTACACGAGAGCGAGGAGCTAAATTACAAGATGATCGTGGAATATTTGGTTTTAAAGCGATGTAAAAGCGCCTACTTAAGGGAGTTTGTCATTGTACTGTTTTGTTGCTATGTTTTTCATTTTTAATGAACCGACAATTCAAGCAACCCGCCCCTGAATTGGCAAACCGAAAGTAAACGCGGCGCAGGGCTGCATGCGTTCAGCCGCTCAGCGCACAAGCACAGCATTGAGGGAAACGCTGAGGGAATATTTTTTCACCGTCACATCCCTAACGTATAAAAAGGATAATACATTTTGATTATATTATTCTATTTTCCACAATGTCAAACGAACGCAGTTTAACCCAAAATGCAAGCTCAGACATGGCTTCTGCCATATAAGCTTGTGCAGTTGTGCGCTCTGGTGCACTGAACACTAAGAAGAAGCAAATATATTTATTAAGTATAACGAGGCTATTAAAATGGCTTGGCTATAAGATAATTGAAAAAAAGTATTGTATTTTATAGTGATTTTATAGTGTAAACATATGCAAGCGCGAATGAGAGCCGTTTTGAGCGGGATGCCAGGTGTTCACGAAAAAAACAACAACAGTGAATAATCGAATCACAAATTTGAAAATCGAATACCAACCCATCGAACGAATATTCGAATATTCGAATATTCTGGTCCAGCCCTAATAATTATATGCCCTGCGGGTTTAATATTTCTCAGAGCTGCTATATTTCTCAGCGTCTCAGAGCAGCTCTGTTCACAGTAAATACTGCTCCACATGAACTGTTATCATTTACATGAGTGGAGCGTCTCAAACTCCATCTCTGCATATGCCGTGAGTTTAGGTTACTTATAACGTTCATCTGTGAACACAATGTGTGCCATTTCAGCAGATTTGTGGGGTAAAAAATTTATAAACTCACGCCAACACAGGAGAATACATCAATATCTTGGCGCCCTCTGCAGGCATTTGTTATAATACATAATATGACTGTTTATACAATATACAGTATATTATATTATGTATTTTAACAGTGTTGTTCTATAAAACTATATGATTACTTGCTTTTGATACTTTATTTGAACCAAATATTACTGCCCCATTGTTATTATATTTAAATTTTAACCCTCTCGAGTCGGCCGTCGCGCCGGCGTGATCGACTCACTTTTTTTCTTATCAGTGCCAAAGAGACCATTGCTTGCTTAGGTCTATTTTTATTACCACAAAAAAAATCTGATTACTCGATTACCAAAATAATCGTTAGTGACAGCTCTAAATGTAAGAATAGTTTGATTCCCCTATTCCATTGTGTTATTTTATTAATTAATTAATTATAAAATTCACTGTGTGACAGGGAAGTGAAGCTCATTTTCAATCACGCCACCGGCCTCGCACCATTGTCTCACGGCTCTCGCCCGCCCTACTCGTCACAAAGAGAGACTCAGTTTCATATCAGAGTCATATATGATCTTACCACAGTTTCTCCAGTTTACAGTGTGGATTCTCCAGTACAGCCGAGAGCAGCTTCACTCCTGAGTCTCCTAGATTATTCTCAGACAGATCCAGTTCTCTCAGGTATGAGGGGTTTGATCTCAGAGCTGAAGCCAGAGAGGCACAACTTTCACCTGTGACACCACACTTACTCAACCTGTAGAGAACAATGACACACTCTTCACTCTCTCAGATCAGATCAACAGAGATTTCATTATTATAAAGCACATATCACCATGTTTGATGTTAGTGAGATTTGGTATTATATGACCCCTTTAAGTTGTGTTTTGTTTACGTTTGTTTATGTATGTGCACGGCAGTTGACCGTGAGGGGCTGGCGCTTTTACTTTCATTTTGTGTCAATTTATTTTGATTAAAGTTGTTAAATGTTCACCGGTTCCCGCCTTCTTCCCTTATCTACAAACTCCGTTACAGCCGCCCTCTGAATGTAGATACAATAGCTGGATTGTGTTTACAATACACTGAGATCAGATCACAATGCGTCCTCAACTACCTGTGGAACAGGACACACTAATCGGATAACATGCGGACAACATCCGGATATAGGTCACATGTTAATGCAAAGTGTAAATGCAGCCTTAGATTGCCATAAACACAGAGGGAGAACTATAACAAGCCATCTCTCCCAACCTTGCACACTGAACACAGATTTGCTTTCTTTTTATATGGACTCATCTGCTTTCATGTACAATATCTACATATTAATTCTTATTCACTTTGAGTCTTTAGGGTAGAGATGATCTTACCTTAGTGTCTCCAGTTTACAGTGAGGATTCTCCAGTACAGCAGAGAGTAGCTTCACTCCTGAGTCTCCTAGTTTATTCTCAGACAGATCCAGTTCTCTCAGGTGTGAGGGGTTTGATCTCAGAGCTGAAGCCAGAGCAGCACAACCTTCATCTGTGACACCACAATCCCACAACCTGTAGAGAACAATGACACACTCTACACTCTCACAGATCAGACACACAGATCAGATCAACAGAGACTTAATTATTATAAAGCACAGATCACCATGTTTGATGTAAGTGAGATTTACCATGTTATTTGTTTGTTTGTTTGTTTGTTTGTTTGTTTGTTTGTTTGTTTGTTTGTTTGTGTGTGTGTGTGTGTGTGTGTGTGTGTGTGTGTGTGTGTGTGTGTGTGTGTGTGTGTGTGTGTGTGTGTGTGTGTGTGTGTGTGGGCATGTTTTCGTGAAATATCAGGACACAAATGTGTATAATGACATGGGTATGACATAGGTATTACAAAAAGAGGGTGAAATATGAGGACGTTCCCCATGTCCTCACTTTTCAAAATGCTTATAAATCACACAGAATTAGTTTTTTTTTCACAGAAAGTGAACTGCACAGTCTCCTGTGAGGGTTAGGTTTAGGGGCAGGGGCAGTGTAAGGGGATAGAAAATACGGTTTGTACGGTATAAAAACCATTACGCCTATGGAATGTCCTCACATTTCACAAAAACAAACATTGGGGTTCCCCATGTCCTCACTTTTCAAAATGCTATTCATTCATTAAAAATACCATAATTTACAGAGAAACAGTGATATACATTTTTGGTCATATCGCCCAGCACTAATAATAATGATCAAATAAATAAAACTGGGTTATTGTAGTTATTGCATGGTGACCACAAATTAATCATGGTTCCCTTTCGAGGGAACTCGCACTGCATCGAGACGACGCTTTGGGGATGCTCCCTTAGCATCAGCGAATCTGAAACCAGAATGCCAACTAGGCCAATCCGATTGCCGTGCGTGATGACGTCATTGTGACGGCATACCCGGAAGTATAAAAGGGGAGCTGGAACGTAATGGCGGTAGTTATTGCTCTTCAGCAAGCGCTATCTGTCAAACTGTCTGTCTATTTACTGTTGTATTGTCAGTGAAAGTGTGTGTGACTGAAAAAATGTGAGAGTGTGAGAGAGTTCAAGCAGTGTGTGCATCCTTGCCCTCGCTACATGTCGGGCTCGGATACACACCTGCTTTGTGTGCATTGCCTGGGCGTTCAGCATGCTCAAGCGGCTCTCGAGGGAGCCGCTTGTGAGCATTGTGAGAGGCTGATGCTCAGGGTGCTCCGCTCTCGGCTGGCCGCATTTGATGAGGCCGGCCAGCCTCGTGAGCCCCGTGGTTCTGGACCCGCAGTCACTGAGGCGGCTCGGCGTCGCAGATCATGGGGCTCACAGCGGGACTTGACAGAGGGTTTCGGGACTGCTGCGGCACTTTCCCGATCCTCCTCTGACAGTTCCGAGGATCTTCCTCCCCATGTGGAAGCCCGCTCTGCGGCTTCTTCCCCCGGGGTGGGAGGTCCGGTGCTTGTTCTCTCTGGTTCCGAGGAGCCAGAGGAACTAGGCACCGAGGCGGGGGATGAAGCAGCAATTGTTTCATCGTTTCATCCACCCGCCCAAGAGGAGCTGGTCGAGGTGTTGACCCGGGCCGTGGCTAAATTAAAAATAAATTGGCCACAAGAGGCTCCGGAAATCCAGCCACCCAGTAGGCTGGATGACCGGTTCCTCTCGCACCGGGTTCAAACACCTCGCCGGGGCCTGCCTCTTTTCCCGGATCTGCACACCGAGGTGTGCAGATCCTGGAGGAAGCCCTATTCTTCGCGTGTTTCTAATCCTCCAGTGTTGGATTATTTCAATATTCTGGGGGCACGCGAAGCGGGCTATGGGGCGATGCCTCGGGTGGAGGAGGCTCTCGCGAGCTATCTTTCACCCGACTCTGCATCGTCCCTTAAGGCTCCGGTTTTGCCCACCAAACCCTGTCGGGACACCTCATCTTTGGTGGGCAAAGCTTATATGGCGGCTGGTCGGGCTGGTGGTTCCCTGCACACTCTCTCGGTGTTGCAGGCCTACCAGGCCGATCTCCTCAAAGAGTTGGACGAGGGAGATGGTCCCTCTCCGGAGGACATTCTGGAACTGAGGAAGGCTGCAGATTTGTCTCTCCGCGTCACCAAGGAGACGGCCCGCGCTATCGGCCGCTCCATGGCTTCCATGGTGACTGTGGAGAGACATCTCTGGCTGAATCTGTCGGGGATAAAGGAGAAGGATAGAGCTTTTCTCCTGGACTCCCCGATCTCGGGTTGTTTGGAGACGCGGTTAACGCCGTCGTTTCCAGACACCAGGAGGCGAAGAGACAGTCGGCAGCCTTCCACCAGTACCTCCCTCGCCGCTCTAAGCCGGGGAAGGCTGGCCCTAGCGGGCAGCCTCAGCCGTCATCCAGCTCCTCGCACCGGAAGGTGCAAAAAGAGAGCGTCGCATCTAGAGCCCCTCCCCCGGGAGCCTGGCAACAGAGGCGACGCTCTCAGCAGCAGTCTTCAGCTCCTAAGGGCGATCTACGGAACGTCCTTCAGGCGCGGAAGGCTGCTGGGAAGAAGTCCTAGCTGCGGCAGGGCTTCAAAGAGCGGTCCCCCCCGTGGAGAAACAACCAAGGTTGTTTCCTCCAAGGCGCTCTGGGGAAATCGATGTGGTAATCCCGCCGTCTATGACGCTTCGGGCCACATCGATTTCCCGCGAACGCATGCTGCACCCGCCGCCTCTGGAAAGACCTGTGGTTGGGCAGCTCGCGCGTCCGCACACGGAGAACCGTTCCCAGCTACTTCCTGCCGGTCAGCCGCTTCAGGAGGTTGGGAACGGGAACCGTGCAACACCCGACGCCAGCCTCGAGAGGCTGGTTCCCTTAGTAGATTATCTCGGCGCATGGAAATGCCTTCCGAATATTTCTACATGGGTCCTGCGTACTGTAGAAAAGGGTTACAAACTGCAGTTCGGTTCTCCTCCTCCACAATTCAGGGGGTTATACTGGACAGCAGTGGTACCCGAGCAGGTTCGGGTAATGGAGCTAGAAGTAAAAACTCTTTTAGCGAAGGAAGCCATAGAGCGTGTTCCTCCGCTGGAAAGAGAGTCCGGGTTCTACAGCCGGTACTTTATAGTTCCCAAAAAGGATGGAGGGTTGCGTCCGATTATAGATCTGAGGGTTTTGAATCTGTCTCTGAGGAGCTTCAGATTCAAAATGCTCACCATTCCCATGATCGTGAGTCAGATCCAGTCCGAGGACTGGTTCGTCACGATAGATCTAAAGGACGCATACTTTCATATCTCCATCCTCCCATGTCAGAGGAAGTATCTGAGGTTCGCTTTCGGGGGCGAAGCGTACCAATATCGAGTGCTTCCCTTTGGCCTAGCCCTCTCCCCACGCACATTCACGAAGTGCATGGATGCAGCCCTGGCTCCATTGAGACTTCAGGGCATCCGTGTACTGAATTATATCGACGACTGGCTCATACTGGCCCAGTCGTACGAAGTGGCGGTCCGGCATCGAGATGTCGTTCTGAACCGCATGAAGTGCCTGGGGCTGAGACTCAACACGAAAAAGAGCGTGTTGACGCCGTCCCAGAGGACAACGTTCCTCGGGGTCGTATGGGATTCGATGACGATGCGGGCACAATTGTCTCCCGCGCGAGTCGAGACCATACTGGCGATGGCCTCAGGAATAAGGCTAGGCCACAGCATCACTGTGAAGCACTTTCAGAGAGTGCTGGGGCACATGGCAGCAGCGTCCAGCGTAATACCTTCTGGCCTGCTAAACATGAGACCCCTCCAGTGGTGGCTGAAAACCAAGGGGTTTTCCCCCAGAGGGAATCCTTTCCGTATGATCAGGGTAACGCGCAAATGCCTTCGTTCCCTAGTCATATGGAAGAAACCTTGGTTTCTGTCCCAGGGGCCAGTGTTGGGAGCGTCCTGTTGCCGGAAATCCATTTCAACAGACGCCTCCCTCACTGGTTGGGGCGCGGTCATGGACGGCCGCTTTGCGAGGGGCCCATGGGAGGGCCGTCATTCCTCCTGGCATATTAATTGCCTGGAGATGATGGCGGTCTACAAAGCTCTCAGGAGCTTTTTCCCGGACCTCCGCAGCCAACATGTCCTGGTACGGACAGACAATACGTCTGTCGTAGCGTACATCAACCGCCAGGGGGGATTGAGGTCGCGCCCTCTTTACAGACTGGCGCGTCAAGTCCTCCTGTGGTCCCAGGGGAAACTATTGTCCATCAGGGCGATATATGTCCCAGGGGTCCAAAATCAGGGAGCAGACATCCTGTCGAGGCAGGGGCTGAGGCCCGGGGAGTGGCGACTCCACCCAGAGGTGGTGGAGGCCATGTGCAAGAGGTTCGGCCCAGTGGAAGTGGATCTGTTTGCGTCTCGAGAGACGTCCCACTGTCCTCTGTGGTTTTCCCTCACGCATGGGGCTGGATGCCATGGTTCAGACGTGGCCGAGGCTGCGTCTGTACGCATTTCCCCCGATTGCTCTGCTCCCGGGAGTCCTGGAGAGGGTCCGGCAACAGGGGATCAGTCTACTTCTGGTAGCACCCCGTTAGCTGATTTGAGTTTGGTTCTCGGATATCACAGCTCTGCTAGCAGGTCAGCCGTGGGAGATTCCTCTGAGGAGGGATCTCCTATCTCAGGCGGCGGGTACGATATTTTACCCCCGCCCGGAGATTTGGAACCTATGGGTCTGGCCCCTGAGGGTACCAGGTACATAGAGGCTGGCCTATCGGCGGAGGTGATAGAGACCTTACTCAGTTCCAGGGCTCCGTCTACGAGGAGACTGCACAGCCTCAAGTGGAATGTATTTTCCACTTGATGCAGGGAGCGTGAGGTGGACCCAGTTAACTGCCCAGTGGCTTCAGTGCTGGAGTTCCTCCAAGATCGCTTCTCTGCAGGGCTTACCCCGTCCACACTCAAGGTGTACGTGGCTGCCATTGCGGCTTTCCACGCTCCTATGGGTGATGGGCCTCTGGGTAGGCACCATCTGGTTGTACAATTCCTCCGTGGGGCTCGGAGGATGAGGCCTGCGGCTCATTCCAGAGTTCCAACCTGGGACCTGGCAGTGGTTCTCGAAGGTTTGGCTGAGGCCCCCTTCGAGCCATTGGAGTCGGCCGAACCTAAGAACCTGACCCTTAAGGTGGCTTTTCTCCTCGCCATTACCTCTCTTAGGAGAGTGGGAGATCTCCAGGCCTTGGCGGTAACGCCAACCTGCCTGGAGTTTGCCCCGGGAGGAGTAAAAGCCATCCTACACCCTAGGCCGGGCTACGTGCCTAAGGTGCCATCAAGGGTGGTCAGGTCTTTGGTTCTGCAGGCATTTCATCCTCCGCCTCACGTGACGGCGAAAGAGGGGAGACTTCACCTACTCTGCCCGGTTAGGGCGCTCAGAGTTTATTTGGCGAAGTCTGCACAGTGGAGGAGATCGCAACAACTGTTGGTGTGTTTTGGCTCACCTAAGAAGGGATTGCCTGCGTCTACTCAGACAATCAGTAATTGGATTGTCCAGGCGATTACCATGGCCTACCAGGTGCGCAGTTTGCCTTCACCTGTGGCCGTGAGGGCTCATTCCACCAGAGGCATGGCCTCTTCGGTGGCCCTTCTTTCTGGGGTCCCCTTGCAGGATATCTGCGAGGCGGCCGGGTGGGCTACCCCACACACTTTCATCAGGTTCTATAGCCTGGATCTCCCTACGACGCCTGGTGCTAGGGTGCTCCAGTCCTAGCTGTGCCCGGTCTCCGGCTTCACACTAGGGCAGGTGCTACCCTTCGGTGTGGCCTAGTGGGTACTCGTTCCCCAAAGCGTCGTCTCGATGCAGTGCGAGTTCCCTCGAAAGGTAACTGTTCGGGTTATGTATATAACCCTTGTTCCCTGAGAAGGGGAACAAGCACTGCATCCCGACGCCACACCTCAGCGCGCCTGGAGCACATGCTTCAGAGCAATTACTACCGCCATTACGTTCCAGCTCCCCTTTTATACTTCCGGGTATGCCGTCACAATGACGTCATCACGCACGCCAATCGGATTGGCCTAGTTGGCATTCTGGTTTCAGATTCGCTGATGCTAAGGGAGCATCCCCAAAGCGTCGTCTCGATGCAGTGCTCGTTCCCCTTCTCAGGGAACAAGGGTTATATACATAACCCGAGCAGTTTTGCTTTAAATCCATAGTTTAATGGCATTTGTGTGGTTATACACCAGAGGTTAATATTCGTAAGCGTATATTATGTGCAAAAAAGTTACTAAGCAAAACGAGAGTTTAAGGCCCAATCCCAATTCTATTTTATACCCCTTCGCCTTCCCCTACCCCTACACCTACCAGTTCCCCTTGCCCCTTGAAACAGAGTGCCAAGGCGTAGGGGTGAAAATATTCCCCTAAGAAATGGAACACAACTACTATACCATTACACGTCATACCCCGTTTAATTTATTATAACGTCCTGTGACATTTAACCAGTATGAACAGCAATGAAGTGCGTAGGCTATATCTCACAGAAATCAGGCGCGAGCACGTTTAACAAATTACTCACTCCCACAAGAGTTTTGCGCCATATTTAGACTTAATAAAATGCCGCTCGTTTTCAGTTCAAAAACATATGAGCCAGAGTTTCCTAAGATGATACAGAATGATACAGAACATACAAGACTAGTGAAGCCGCTTTTCCATTGGACCAAACTGTTCTCTTTGTTTATTAACCGTTCCATTCCGTGCTGATCCGAGCCGACCGGTACGGATATGGTTTCGTTTTCTACTTTGGTGCTGCGATAATGTTCATACGTTATACGTCAAGTCAGTCGTTGCCTTGGTAACACGAGAGTTTACAGACGATATGTGATGTAAATATCGACTGCGTTATGAAGGATGACGAGATATATATTTTTAAACTATTATTAATATGTGTTCAAATCACCCAAATAGTGCGTTTAGCAAGCTACAGAGAAACAGGCAGCCAGGCGACACGCAGTGATCGATCCCGAGTGGCAACACACACACATTCTCTGCAGCACGGTAGTCGGTGGAGTGAAACTCCTCATACCCCTTCGTTCGAAGTGTGGTCCTGAAAAATCTTCGTTTGAAGGGCTATCTGGCCCTTCCCCTTACCCCTACCACTCCAGCCAAAAAAGAATCGAGACACCCCTACCCCTTCACGTGAACGCGCAAAACGAAGGGGTAGGGGAAAGAGAAGGGTTAAGGGGTAGAAATGGGATTGGGCCTAAATCCCTCCATTAAAATATTTTTTTTTTAGAAACACACACACACAAAAAACCCTCAGTGTTACCAGATAAGAGGAACAGGAACACAAACACACACACACACACACACACGCACACGCACACACACACACACACACACACACACACACACACACACACACACATTCGCTATGGACAAAGTAAACTGTTGCTGTCATTTCTTTATCCTGTAAATAGGCTACAAGAAACGTCTAACATTTACATTAAATTACATGCTGTTATCCCTTTACAGTTACTATACTCATAAATTCCTTAAATGACATGTTGACTTTTAATATTTAATATTGCATTCCCTCTCTACTGCATTCTGTCTGTTTGACGCCCGTGCTCATTCAGTGAATTTTGGAGTTTAATACAGACTATCTCAGGACGCTTTCATGCTAAATGGAAATACTTGAGTGAATTAGTAACATTCACAGATGAGGATATAACCTGTAAATTAACGTTTTGAGCTGAGGACGCACACGCATCTGTCAAAGCACATGACAGGATATGTTAAACGCTAATGCATTAGCTTGAAGCTTAACATCAAGATTTTAAAATCCCGGATTCCCTGCACCTGGTCGTCATTGTCTACACTACCTTTATATGGAACTTACTCCCAGCACTCCTTGTCCATTCTAATGTTAATGTTATACGTATGTTGGTATGCTGTGTTTTGTTCCTGTTGGATTCCTTGATTTATTAAAACCCGTCTTTTGTTTTGAAGTCCGTGTCTGTTATCATCCCTGCTGCACTACCAACCCATGACAGAAGAACGGATCAACACTGCTAAAGGACTTCTTCAGAAGATGGGGATCTTCCTGTTCCCGCTTCGGCATGTTTCACTCGAAAGCTTGACAGACCTTCCGTGCCTAGTGATGGTTTCTAAGCCACGTTTGGCCTGTGGCGGTTTTCGGGCGTGGCTTAAAGAAGGGTCAATTATCAAAATCGAGGCTAAACCACACCATATTACAGCACAGTAGGGCTATTGCAAACAAGTGCAGAGAAATTTCGTGGTACACAAACACACACTGAGCGAAGATCACAGCACGCACACACACACGGATCGTAGAGTGCAGTACTTTTATAAATATTTCATTGTTAAAGCAAATACATGGTTCTCCTTATTTGTTGCATTATCATTATTTTTCTGTAACTCTGACTACATGTGCTGAACAAATTGAAAAATAATATTCTTAATTACCATTAATTTATCATGTTTAAGTGAGAATTGTTATAATGTTTTAACAGTGATGATTGTTCTCAGTATTACTTACTCAGCTGATCTAGTTGCTGTAACCACAGGCAGCAGCTTCTGAAGAACTTCATCTGCTGTGTTTACTGTGACACTGTTTAAAAATAAAAAATAAGAGAATTATTAATGATGTTAATAATTAAGATCATAAGTAAATAATACATTAAATACCCTTAAATATTGTTTTAATTAAACTGGTTTATAATGGGCACAGATCTGTTGTCAGTGTTTCTGTGTGCAGTCTATTAGTCTGCATTTACACTACAACACTCAGTGCACAGATCTATTATGACATTAGATTTATTGTCCCGTCTGTTGCTATGGTGATCACTGTGTCAATCATCACAATTTCAGGAGTGATTCAGATCAATAGTTTAGCGGATTCACACCTAATAATAAGACATCCCACCTCTCTGGGAAGTTACAGGAGTCTCCCTCATATTAATATTGGGAGTGTCTTGTTGGGAACTCTTTTCCTCATTGAAGAAGAGACCAGGAGACTTGGATATATTTTCAAGCAGACGTTATTCTTTATTGACACACGTGCTGTTCTTCACTGCAGTCGCCCCAACAAGTCTAACTCAAACAGTATAAAACATTGTAATTTATCTACATTTCAGGGGGAGGGATTACACAGCAGAGGAGGAGACACTCTAAGCAAAAGAATGCAAATGTTGTATAGGTAGTCCTAATCCAGTCTGCATAACAGTGTCATTCAAATGCATGGATGCTAATCCAACCACTCTGACAATATTGCGCTCTGAGCTTGTCATGCTAAATGGTCAGGAAGAGCATAAAGACAAAAGTCTTAATGTCTCAAACACTTAAACAGCCTGACTTGATCTCCTTAGAATGTAAAACACTATGTATATACTGTTTTCAGTTTATATACTATTACATTGGAACCCAGATATAACAATTTATAAATGTGTAATCTCACAGTCCCCCCTTTGAGAGTTCTAATAACTCTCACATAATACAAATTTAAACCTTCATAAGTCCATTCTGTAGCTCATGTTTGTTAGCATAAGCCCCATCTTCTAGTCAAGTAGCTTGAAAAAATTACAGGCACATATCCCTTGCTCTGTGTTGATTGTCTGTAGTGACGAATGACATGCTGACACAGAAACAAACATGCCACTAGGGTCTGTGTAGTTCTTACGGGTAATAGTCTTTTTCTGGTAGGAACAGTCCTTGTGAGTCATTTGTTGACCTAACAGGTTTCCGAACCATGAAGAATTATCTTTAGTCATCTGATGTAATTTTGATGAAAGATCAAGAATGTCTTGTTGGATTTTGTTCAAGAGTTCTTGACCACCATGTTTGTGCATAAGTGAGTCCTGGAATACAGCCATCTTCTTTGTTTGTGGTAGGAGCTGAATTATGTAGAAACCAGGGTGCACCTGCCGTTGAATTGGCTAGGTAGGATGTTGTAGACAGAAGTTCCTCCAATCATGTGCCACCCATGGGATTCCTGCTCCTCCTGAAGGCAGGTGTGGCATGCAAATGTTCTTTCCAGCAAACAAGGTGTTTCTTGACATATTCATCAACTCTAAGAATATGTTATTTCTGGAGTCTACACTTTGTGCAATGTCCATGATGATTAGTGGCAAGGCAATCTTGATCATGTTGATGGATGACTGAAGTTCTCGTATGTGATTCTCTGTGTTGTGTTTTTTTTTTTGACAGTTGGCTCAGTAGTGGGTCTAGTTGTCCTTCAGAGGTTGTGGCTTCATATGCAGGTGAGGAGGTCAGTGCATATGGGTCTGGGGACAGCCATCAAGTGGTATCTGCACAAAGTAAGAAAGAAAAAAAAGACAACAGAGCAGTATTTGTTTTAAAAGACAGCAAACATTAGGGTTGTATCCTCTATTCAATCTGAGTCTGCTATTGTTGTTCCTTCTTTCCCCATTTCTTAATTCCAGCAACACCTAAAGAACAGTGAGGTAAGGATGGCCTAGTGTGGGAAGGCCTATGAGGGAATCTTCACTGCAGGATTGGCCCCGATGCCTGTTGTATTCGGTTCTTTCCTGGGCTCCTCACTGGTCTGTGTCCTATCCTATTCCTGTTGGTGGGTGGAACAACTTTACAGTGTGACACATGACTCCAGGTTTTCCTTCCCTGACACAACACTGCAGCTTCTGTAATCAGCATCACTTGATGTAGTGCGTGCCACTTAGGCTCGAACAGCTTGTTTCTGAATGACTTTATCATCACCCACTGACCTGGGCTGATCGTGTGTCCACCTTCTGGTGGCGTCGGCCAACTCTCTCTCTCTCTCTCTCTCTCTCTCTCTCTCTCTCTCTCTCTCTGTCTGTCTCTCTCTCTCTGTACTGCCTTTGTGCGGTTTTCACAGTAAGTGATCAGGACATCTGAGGCAATGTGTACATCAGCATTTCTAAGATCAATCACATCAGGCATCTGCATTTGGGCATCCTGTAATAATCTTATGAGGGCTCAGTCCTACGGATCTGTTAGGTGACACTCTCATACTACACAGTACCGCTGGCAGCGCCTCAACCCATGATACTCCTCCCTGATGCATCTTACTTAACCTAGTTTTGATTGTTCTGTTTGCTCGTTCAACCTGTAAGGATGCTTGTGGCCTGTAGGGGCAGTAAAGATTCCACTTAATTTTCAACAATTTAGACACTTCCTTGACTACCTGTCCTGTGAAGTGTGTACCCTGATCCGAATCAATGGAATCTGGTAATCCCAATCTGGGAATGAAATCAGTAACAAGTCATTCAGCAGTATGTGTGTTGGATAAGCTTCTATCCATCTCGAGAACTTGTCTATCACTACCAAAACGTCATTTTTTCTTACAAGGAGGCAACAGTATGTAATCATCTTGCAGGTGACAAAATGTTCCTGGTGGAGCTGGGGTATGTGTTGCTGCTGTAGTTGCTGCTGGAGCATCATTATTTTTCTGACACGCATCTCTTGACTGTTTCGATGGCTACATTTCAGAATTTTGGATTCCACTATTGATTTGAGAACCTGTGATTCATTGTTGCTGGACAACTGTGACCCAAATTGTGTATTTGTTGAGCCAAATATGGCAACAGTGATTCTGGGGCGACATACTTCCCCCCTCTTGTCCAGCAACCAAATAAATCCACTGTGGCTCCTTTGTCTAACCATGTCCATGCTTTATATAGAGCATCGTCTTTGTACAAATCAATGATTGATTCAGGAGGCAGAATTGTCTGTACTGCCTGAACACACTTATACAGTTGAATAGGAACAAGTTTGTTTAGCAGCTACATCAGCAAGACCATTACCTTTAGCTTCCATAGTATTAGTTGTGATGTGCTTTCACTTTGATCACCACTAATTTCTTTGTAAGTTTCATTGCAAACATTAGATATTTTACTAATCCAGCCTGCTTAATGGGGGATCCAGCAGACGTTAGAAACGGTCTACTTTGCCAAATGACACCAAAATCATGAATTACCACAAAAGCATACCTGGAATCAGTGTTGATATTGGCAACCAATCCTGAAGCTTGCGTGCATGCCCTAGTTAAGGCTATTAGTTCTGTAGCTTGAGCTGAAAAATAATCTGGAAGACGACCTGGAGCTACCACTTCAGCAACCTGCTCGTCTGTTACCTTCAATCACTTGAGCTGAACAATCAACAAACAACTTCAATTCTGCATTCTCAATGGGATTTTCTGCTATTTCACTCGTAGCTGCGTATATGTAAGCGTAACGCAATCGTAAGTAATTTCTCCTTCATCCTCTAACACAACTTCAGTCATTGCAGACATCATACACGAGGATGGGTTCTTGACTGGTGCATGCTGTAAAACAATGTTCAGGGCTGTGAGGGTTGTTAAGCAATTTCCCCAACGAGAGGAGGTGACATAAGTGACTTTTGCTTGATTCGTTAGTGTCACTGCATGAGGGCATCTTATGTTTACAGTCTGTCCTAACACCATTCCTGATGAAGCCTGAAGGGCTAGATGAACTGCCTCCACTGCCCTAAGACAAGGACCCATCCCTTGAAGGACTATGTCAAGTTTACCAGAATAATAATGAATTGGGCGTAAACTGCCCCCATGATCTTACATTAGACATGTAGTCATGGAGCCTAAGTGTTCATGGTCATAAAGCACAAAGGGCCTATCAGATTGTGATTGGTAATCCTGGTGCTTGACATAGTGCTTTCTTTAAATCATTGAAAGCTTTGAGCTGAAATCCTTCCATACAAACTGTATCAGAATATTTAACTTGGCCTTTCAACAAGTCATAGAGAGGCTGAGGAATCGAGGCATATTCTTCAATTCAAGGTCTACTGTAACCTGCTGTTCCTAAAAATGATCGGAGTGCTTAAATTGTATTAGGTGGAGGTATAGCTTTGACAGAAGCGGCTTGATCCTGTGTAATAGATCTATTTCCTGAATCTTCACCTATTACACCAGTTAAACAAAGTTTAGTTTTCTTTTATGGAATGTTTAAATCTTAAGCAAATTTTGTAGGAATTACTGTAACTTTTGCACCTGTAACAAGCAAAAAGTCAATCTCGTTCTCTTGTATGCTACCTTTCAAAAAAATTATTTTGTTATTGTGAAGTATTACAGGGGAAAGGTAGCTACACACAGCCCCAACAATTAGCTTTTTTCTTGATCTTCCTGTGCTTTTAGTAGAGCCTGAGCAAGCTGTCCTAAAGTTTCAGTGTACCCTGGCTGAACTACTTCAGGGTTGTATGCAGGCTGAGAAGGAACAGAGCTATGCATAGTATTTATTTTACTATCTCGCAACTTCTTCCTACACTCTTTCTCCCAGTGACCCATTTTCCACAGTAGTTGCATTTGCCTTCTCTCTTAGGCCATCTCTTGTCTGGATTCCTTGTGCTAAACGTAGCTGCTACTACTCTCACTTTTGCCTTAACATCAGTATCTCTTTCCCATGTAACGTCTCGGTTACGTATGTAACCCTCGTTCCCTGAGGAGGGAACGGAGACGTACGTTAGTGACTAACGAATGGGGGGTTTCGCTTAGAAGCCAATTATCTCCGAGAATTCAACAGCGCCCAATGGCAGTGCCAATGCCATGGGCATGCGGAATTTGCATGCGTAACTCCGCCCCACCTCGTGGGTATATAAGGAAGTACGCTGGCAACATCGCATTATGTTACTGCTGCAGGAGCCAAGACTGAACTCCGCGTTCCAGGCAGCACAGCTGACGTGGCAAAGGAAACGTACGTCTCCGTTCCCTCCTCAGGGAACGAGGGTTACATACGTAACCGAGACGTTCCCTTTCGTTCAGTCACTACGACGTACGTTAGTGACTAACGAATGGGGGTTCCAATACAACAACGCCACTCAGCTGTCATCCAGTGCCCTGCATAAGTGTGAGTACCCTGTCGTAAGACTAGTACGGACGAAGGACTCCCACTTATCACAGGATTACCAGGGTACACTGGGAAGCATATCCCAGTGAGGGAATGCCAAGATGCCTACCCGTGGGGAGGACTTAGAGAATACACATATGACCTGCTAGGGGCTGCATATGGAAGATCTCTAGGGTACCAGCCGAAGGTGGATTTTTAACCCTAGGGGCGGCAGGGACTTGCCAAGGCAAAGACACCTGCTCGCTGAGGAGGCTTACGGTGGAAATACTCGTGTGGGGGTCGCCGGAGGGGAACCATGCACACGGAGCACCTGGCCGGACATGAGGGTCTGGGCTCAAAAGGGCAGACTGAACTGATGTCGGCGTCGACAGTGCTGGAGGAGCTCAGGGCTCTCGGGGAGCTCACCTGAGGGAAAATATCGCACGTATCCAGTCCTTGGAGTGGAATGGCGAGCAAGCGAAGACACCTGAGCCTGGCCCATTACCGGCCACCCGTAGGGGCGAGAACATAGTTGGACACTGGCTCCACTCGGAGATTGTAGAATCTGGCGAATGTGTTGGGTGTCGCCCAGCCTGCAGCTCTGCAGATGTCTGTTAGCGAGGCGCCATGCGCTAGAGCCCAAGAGGAGGCCACACTCCGGGTGGAGTGTGCCCTCACACCAAGGGGACATGGTCGACCTTGCTGCTGGTAAGCCAAAACAATGGTGTCCACTATCCAGTGAGACAACCTCTGCTTTGAGAGAGCACTTCCCTTCCGCTCTCCACCATAACAGACAAAGAGCTGGTCTGAGGTCCTGAAACATCGCGTACTGTCTACATAGGCGCGGAGAGCGCGTACTGGACAGAGCAGTGCCAATGCTGGGTCTGCCTCCTCCAAAGGCAGCGCTTGCAGGTTCACCACCTGATCTCGGAACGGAGTGGTGGGAACCTTGGGCACATATCCGGGCCGGGGTCTCAGGATCACGTGAGAGTTAGCCAGCCCGAACTCAAGGCACGCTTCGTCAACCGAAAATGCTTGCAGGTCCCCGACCCTCTTAAGCGAGGCCAATGTGGTCAGCAGAGCCGTCTTCATAGACAAGAACTTAATCTCAGCCGACCGCAAAGGCTCAAAGGGAGGCCTCTGCAGAGCACTTAAGACTACTGAGAGGTCCCAAGAGGGAACGAGAGGAGAGCGAGGAGGATTCAGTCTCCTCGCCCCCCTCAGGAACCTGATGATCAGGTCGTGCTGACTTACCTTTTTGTCTCCCAGGAGATTGTGGTAGGCAGATATTGCGGCCACATACACTTTAAGGGTGGAAGGAGACAGCCTTCGCTCCACCCCCTCCTGGAGAAACGATAGCACGGACCCGATCGGGAATTTCCAGGGGTCTTCTTGGCGGGAAGAACACCATGTGACGAAGAGGTTCCACTTCAACGCATAGAGACGTCGCGTAGACTCAGCTCTAGCGGAAGTGATGGTAGCGACCACCGCAGGTGGAAGACTACTCAAACCTGCCGCGTCCCGTCCAGAAGCCACACGTGGAGCTTCCAGAACGCTGGACGCGGGTGCCAAAAGGTGCCCCGTCTCTGAGTGAGGAGTCTCAGAGGAATAGGCCAGGGAGGGGCTGTCGCAAGGAGTAGAAGTTCTGGGAACCAGGTCTGGCCGTGCCAATACGGGGCGACCAACATGACCTGCTCCTTGTCCTCCCTGATCTTGCACAATACCCGTGCAAGGAGGCTCACTGGGGGAAACGCATACTTGCGTAGCCCTGGCGGCCAGCTGTGCGCCAGTGCATCCGTGCCAAGGGTGCCCTTGGTCAGGGAATAATACAGGGAGCAATGGGAAGAGTCCTGGGAGGCAAACAGATCTACCTGTGCGTCGCCGAACCGTTCCCATATCAGCTGGACCGTCTGGGGGTGGAGTCTCCACTCTCCGGGGAGAGGCTGAATCCGTGAGAGCTCGTCGGCTGCACGGTTCAGGTCTCCCGGGATGTGGACAGCACGAAGGGACCTCAGGCGCTTCTGACTCCACAAAACGAGATGGCGGGCGAGTTGAGACATATGGCGGGAGCGTAGACCGTCCTGGTGGTTGATGTACGCTACTACGGCCATGTTGTCTGTCCTGACTAGTACATGTTGACCCCTCAGCAACGCTCGGAAGCGGTGCAGGGCGAACCGTACTGCCAGTAACTCGAGGCAATTGACATGCAGAAGGCCCGCGGCTGCTTGTCCATTGCACATGGCACCCCAGCCCGTGGATGATGCATCTGTTGATACAACAACATGCCTGGAAACTCGTTCTAAGGACACTCCGGTCCGTAGAAAGCTGAGGTTCGACCACGGGGTGAGTGTCTGTAAGCAGGCCCGAGTCACTTGTACCCGGAGCGTGCCAGACCGCCACGCCCATCTCGGGACTCGATCGCGTAGCCAGTGCTGAAGCGGTCTCATGTGAAGCAATCCGAGCAGCGTCACCGCGGCTGCAGATGCCATATGCCCCAGGAGCCTCTGAAATAGTTTCAGTGGAACCGCACTCTTGCCCTCGATTTGACGAAGGGAAGTCAGCAGAGACTGCGCGCGCTCGCTCGAAAGCTGCACGCACATGGCGACCGAGTCGATATCCATACCGAGAAAAGAGATCCTCTGCGCGGGGCAAAGTTTGCTCTTCTCCCAGTTGACCCGAAGGCCCAGACGGGCTAGGTGATGGAGCACCAAATCTCTGTGTCCGCAAACCTGCTCTCGAGAGTGACCCAGTATGAGCCAGTCGTCGAGGTAGTTCAGGATGCGAACCCCGTGCTGCCGAAGGGGCGCAAGGGCTGCCTCGGCAATCTTCGTAAAGACGCGAGGGGACAGAGATAGCCCGAATGGTAGAACTGCGTACTGATATGCCCGCCCCTCGAAAGCAAACCGTAGGAACGGTCTGTGTCGAGGTAGAATGGAGACATGGAAGTAGGCGTCCTTCAGGTCGATCGCTGCAAACCAATCGTCTGGACGAACGCATTCGAAAAGGCGTTTCGCTGTCAACATCTTGAACGGAAACCTGTGAAGGTAACGGTTCAAGACGCGCAGGACCAGGATCGGTCGTAGCCCACCGGTCTTTTTGGGTACAATGAAGTACGGGCTGTAAAACCCGGTATTCATCTCGGCTGGAGGGACAGGTTAGATCGCACCCTTCGCCAGTAGGGTGGCAATCTCCGCTCGCATGACGGGGGCATTGGCCCCGATCATAGTGGAACGGACTCCCCGGAAGCAGGGAGGAACCTGCGCGAACTGAATCGCGTAGCCGCGCCTGACAGTCCGCGCGACCCAGCGGGACAGCCCTGGAAGCTGAAGCCAGACATCCAGAAACTGCACCAGCGGGGTCATACGGAGTACAGACGTACCCGGTGTGGGCTTGCAGCGATGCAGCGTCACCGGCCCGGACATGGGAGGCTGAGGGGCGTCCCGGTGCGACCAGGGAAGGACGCACGTTCCACTGGGGTCTGCTCTGCCAGGAGGCTGGCGACAGAGAGGGATGCGAGTGGCGGGACCCGTGGGTGGCACGCACTGTCATCACCGGTCTCTGGGTCCTCAGAGACAGGGACATGAGTTCTTCCCAAGCGCTGCTAGCCCGGGGGCCAGCAGCGGAAGGATTTTTCCCCCGGCCCTCCACCGGGGGAAGGAGAGGCCCTGCTACCATCCCCTGGGAAGAACTGGAACCCATCTCTGAGTTGTCCACCTCCAGCCTGGCGTTTAACCAGGCTGGGGAGCGGACTTGGCGTCATCCTCAACCACCTCCACGGCGCGGCCCAGGTGAAGGCTGCTGCTGGGGCCGGGCGGGAGGAGGGAGGGCGCCCTCGGCGGCGAGCAGACCGAGGCGACTGAGCCGGCGGCTGGGTGCAGCAGCTGGCCGCCGGGGCAGTACGTGTTACAGCCTCAGTCTGCTCTGGGGCGGCCGAGAACCGTTGGGCGCAGTTCTCAGCCGCGCCACCGAAGAGGCCAGCCTGGGATATGGGTGAGTTGAGGAGGCGGGCCCGCTCAACGTCCTCCACATCACCAGGTAAGGCCAGGTGTTCTCCCGGACCACAGCTGTGGACATCGCCCGACCCAGGGAGCGTGTGGCCACCCTCACCGCCCGGGGGCGGGATCAGTTGCGGCACGCAGCTCATTGAAGAGCCCTGGGTCGGCTCCACCCTTGTGCATGTGCAAAGGGGCGGCGGCCTGCCCGTAGCTCTGCAGGACCACGCCACCGAAGTAGACGAGCCAACAGGCTTTGGGAGGGTGCTTAGGACAGCCACATCACGCCACGTCAAGCCCTCTGTGGACACCATAGTGCGCAACAGAGAGTTCAACAGTGGGGGTGAGGGGGCCCCAGTGTACCCTAGGCCGCGGCCCCATCAAGGACAGAGAAGGCGGAGGAGGCCACCAAACGGTCGCGGGAAGCACGGGGACTTCCGGGACCACGTGATCTCCTCAGGCGGGGCCCAACAGCTGTCGGGTGCCGTCCCCAAAAACCAATCGCGCAACCACGAGCACTCGCGACTGGGCGGAGTTCCACACCAGCGCGAGACCCGCGGCTGCCCGAGATAACATGGCTGTCAACTTTAGGTCGGATCAGGCAGTGCTGACACACCCGGAGGCGGAGCACAACCTAATCGTCATCCCCAAAGGACTCCAGCCCACCTTGGGATGCGGCGATCGACATCTCACTGCTATCTGGAACAGAAGAGTTAGGAGGAACACTTTCAATTCTCACAATTCCCTGAGATCTTCTCCTAGCGCTACATACCTTCACTGATTCCACAGGCACATCAGTTACTGATTGAATGGCTACATCGGTTTCAAAGGAAGCTTGTAAGTCAGGATAAGTGTTAACAGGCTGACTAACAGTATTCACATCAGTTTTCTCTGCAGCTTTGTTGCAGTTCAATTTCTTAGTCAAAGATGCTATTCTAGTACAGAGCTCTTTATTCTCTTTCTCTAGCTCTGAGCTATGTTGAAACTGCTGTCTAGCTAGTGCTAAACCAAATTCTCTGTGGCAGCAAATAATGCCTTTCACATTGTTCTTGCGAATACATGCACCCAACACTTTCTTGCATTCTTCAGTTGACCATAATTTTTCTGGATCAATTCCAAATTTCTTTGTCAAATCCAATTTGACGGACTCAGTAACTATCGAGTCCATGTGCTCTCCTAACAATGATTTGAATTCACTATCTGTCCATGAGGGAGTAGCTAATCCACCCTTCTCCTTTGTGGGGATCAGTCTAGCATTCTTTTTAAACAATTTTTGTTGTGAGTTTCTTTGTTACCACACAATCAAAACACTAAAACTTCTCTAATCAACAAACTTGTTAACACAGATCAACTATTGTTAACTTTCCTTCGCAAAACAGAGGACAACACCAATTATTAGCTTGTGCTGCTAATCTTCCCTGTTGAACAGAGGCTAAACAATTATTAGCTCGTGCTGCTAATCCTCCCTGCCTGAAAACAGAGGGTAATTTTCATCTCTGAAAAAACAACCTTTTTAGAGGATAACTTTAACCAAACCCTACAGCTGTCTGATAACTCTTCCCTGGTGGCGCAGAGGAAAACAAATTTGTACTGGTCTTTAATGTTCTTTTGGATAGAGTTACTCACCAACCCTAAGTAGTACAGAAAAATTCAGTCTGGAACGTAGTCATTTCTTTGAGCTGAAAGTTTCAAATCTGGATTCAGGTGAGGAGTTCTATCCAGATTACGGGCACCAAAACTGTTGGGAACTCTTTTCCTCCTCGAAGAAGAGACCAGGAGACTTGGATATAACTTCTGCAGGATTCTTTATTGAGAATACGTGCTTTCGGTAGCTGTGGTCGTCAAGTCTAGTCTAACAGTATAAAACACTATAATTTATTTACATTTCAGGGAGAAGATTAGACAGCAGAGGAGGAGACACTCTAAACCAGGGTTCCTCAAACTTGGTCCTGGAGGGCCACTGTCCTGCAGAGTTTAGCTCCAACCCTGATCAAACACAACTGAGCAAGCTAATCAAGGTATCCAAGATCACTAGAAAGAGCACAGGAAGCCGTGTTTAATTAGGGTTGGAGCTAAACTCTGCAGGACAGTGGCCCTCCAGGACCGAATTTGAGGAACCCTGCTCTAAACAAAAGAATGCAAATGTTGTATAGGTAAAAGGGACACACTCCAAACATTACCGTGTCATCAGTCCTAATTCAATCAGCATAAGAGTGTCATTCAAATGGTCAGGAAGTGCAATAAGACAAAAGACTAATGTCTCAAACACTTACGCTGTACCTCGAACTGTAAAACACAATGTATTTCAAACATATCCTTAAATGTGTAATCGTGCAGTCTCAAACGGACAGCTGCATCCTAGTGAGGTTGTGTATTTCCTAGACCAGTTCTTCTGAGGCTTGTAGACTCCAGTCCTCCTCAGCATTAAACACTATGGGACGCTCTAGTAAGTGCTCAAGGCTACGGCACACGTGTTCCCGCCCCCACGGTCACGCCACCAAAATACTGTTCAAACTTCATTTTGAAAAAATACTTTGTATTAAAGATCTTTATATTAACTGGCTTTTCTATGAATGCAATGCAATGAATGACAGCCGTCTGTGTCTCCAGTGGCTCACATTATTGCCAGTTTAGTGTTGAGTGATTAATTTACACCAAAATAAAAGGTAACGTGTGCCTTCATCTCTGAAAACATTATTTGTGTCTTGCATTTCATAATGAACTCAGATAAGCTCAGTGCGTTCTCCAGCAGGTCTTTATCATGAATGTGAATGTGTGCAAAGGATTGTGGGTGATTGAGCTGAATTAAAAATGCGAAACGAAGGCTTCCGTCAAAGGATCCTTCAAACTGAGACGGCCTTCAGAGGCGCTTGATGACGTCGAGATATGCAGCCTTACTAGGACACAGCCTCCATTTGAGAAACACCCACAAATGTACAATATCCCAGAAATCAATCTGTGCCCCGTGATTTAAACACCTCTGATCTGTGTTTCTCTTTGTACAAAATGTTTTAGACTGTAATGACTGAACTCAGTGTTACTTACTGATCATTTCTGCCTCCAATTAAGCTGTTCAGGTTAAACTGCAGCATCGTCCACTCTGAGGACAACAACACAAAAACTAAAGCTGACCACTGAGATGAGGAGAGTTTCACTTCACGTAATCCTCCAGAGCTCGTATGAGGTTGAGCTTCGTTCACTAGTGAAAGATCGCCCAGTTCATTCAGACAGTGAAACAGATTGATGTATTTATCTGGAGAGGGATTCTCACTGATCTTTTCTTTAATATAGTCAACTGTGTTCTCATTGTTGTGAGAGCTGTTTCCTGTCTGTGTCTTTAGTTCTTGTAAGAGACTCTGATTAGACTTCACTGACAGACCCAGAAGGAAACGAAGGAAAAGGTCCAGATGCCCATTTTTACTGTCTAAAGCCTCATCCACAGCTCTCTGATGGAGATCAGATAGTGAAGCTGTGTCTCCATTAGTTGGTTTGTTAATCTGGTCAAACACATTGATGTTCTTGTTTATAAAGGAGAGATGCACATATAGAGCCGCTAGATGTTCCTGAATGCTCAGATGAACAAAGCAGAAGACTTTCCCCTGATACAAGCCCAACTCCTCTCTGAAGATCTGAGTGCACAATCCTGAGTACACTGATGCTTCTGTCACATCAATGCCACACTCGCTCAGGTCTTCCTCATAGAAGATCAGGTTTCCTTTCACAAGCTGCTGATACGCCAGTTTCCCCAGTTTGACAATCATGTCTTCATCTTTCACTTTCTTCTCATAGTCCTTCTCATGTTTGATGTTGGTCTGAAGGAGCAGGAAGTGTGTGTACATTTGAGTGAGAGTCTTGGGAATCTCTCCAGTCTCTGCTCCACTCAACATCTTCTCCAGAACAGTGGCTGAGATCCAGCAGAAAACTGGGATGTGACACATAATAAAGAGGCTCCTTGATGACTTCAGGTGTGAGATGATCCTGTCGGCCAGACTCTGATCACTGATTCTCTTCCTGAAGTATTCCTCCTTCTGTGGGTCACTGAAGCCTCGTACCTCTGTCACTCGATGGACACACTCAGAGGGGACGAGATCAGCTGCTGCGGGTCTGGAGGTGATCCAGATGAGAGCAGAGGGAAGCAGATTCCCCGCAATGAGGTTTGTCAGCAGCTCATCCACTGAGGCTGATTTAGTCACATCACACAACCTCACATCGCTCTGAAAATCCAGAGACAGACGACACTCATCCAGACCATCAAAGATGAAGGACACTTTATACTGATCACTGGATATTTCCATTTCTTTGGTTTCAGGGAAAAAGACATGAAGAAGATCTGAAAGACTGAGTGTTTTGTCCTTCATCAAGTTGAGCTCTCTGAAAGGAAGTGGAAATATGAGCTGGACGTCCTGATTCTGTTTCCCTTCAGCCCAGTCCAGGATGAACTTCTGCACAGAGACTGTTTTTCCAATGCCAGCGACTCCCTTTGTCAGCACAGTTCTGATGGGTTTGTCTTGTCCAGGTAAAGGTCTAAAGATGTCACTGCATTCGATCGGTGTGTCCTCTGTTTCTGCTCTCCTGGACTGTGTCTCAATCTGTCTCACCTCATGCTCATTATTGATCTCTCCACTTTCACTCTCTGTGATGTAGAGCTCTGTGTAGATCTCATTCAGGAGTGTTGGGTTTCCCTGCTTTGAGATTCCCTCACACAAACACTCAAACTTCTTCCTCAGATTTGATCTCAATGTGTCGAGGACTTCAGCAGGTTTAGAGTTATGGCTGTAAGATTAAAATATCCCATTATTGCACAAGTTAGAGAAGTAAATAACCATAGATCATAAAATGGATGTCATTGACGTCAGTGATGTCATTGCAGCTCCTAAAATTAATCAACAACAAAAGTCCCACATTTTACCTGAAACCAGGACACATGCTTTCATTAAAGTCTTGTGGTTGAATCACAGGCGTGAACACAGTTTTGTTTTTAACTGGTCTGGATTGAAGATTTGACCTTAAATCAGAATGAAGAGGGTAAAGAATCAGACACACTGATATTGATGTAATTGTGTCATTAACTGAGTAACAGACCAACAGCTTTTACAGTGTGTGAATGTGTTAACAATACAATACATAGAGCTTTACACAAGAGCACAATGATCATCATTAATAGACTGAAACTTACAGGATCTGAACTCATTACACTGATGTATATTAATAATAACTTCATAAATATCAAATACTAGAAGCATAACTTTTATAGAGATGATATACCTGAGATCAGGCCGTGTGTCTCCACTCTTAAACTTCATTGGCGGATTCATAGACCAGTTACTCTTCATAGACACACAGCTGGACTCTGGGTATGAGCTCTTCTGCTGGACTGAACTGGAACAGAGAACAGATTCAGTTTAATCTTTTAGATTACTGGGATCATTCTTTATGAGAGGAACCATATTAATATAAACACATTCATCTTTCATCAAAAACACTTTGAGTGCTTTAACATCTGTTACTGATTCAAAAAATGAAGCAAAGTGACTGAGAAAAACGATAATATTAGGAATTTGTAATTCAAAACAAACAAATTGAAAACAACTATAGAATTACAGAATGATTCAACTCAGGTGAACATCAACCGTGATCACATGACTCTTTTCAATGGCATAATGGAGGACGAAGGCTCAACCGACTTAAGAGAGCAATGTTTTGCTGACCTTTACAGATAAACCACATTACAGATATATGGATAGAAAACGGTACTCTTGGTGTGAAACATCACTGGTCTGAGAGACACTGTGAAGCTTTCAACAAATCTGAACCAGCGGTTAGAAAATTCCGCTCAATTTTACACCTACACTAAAAGAGTGACCCCTGACGCGATGTACAGGAGCATCTCAAGCTTTGACTTGGAAAGTGCTAAGCAACAAACTCAAGCCCCTCTTCTCTTTTACAGTGTGTGAATGTGTTAACAATACAATACATAGAGCTTTACACAAGAGCGCAATGATCATCATTAATAGACTGAAACTTACAGGATCTGAACTCATTACACTGATGTATATTAATAACAATTTCATAAAAATCAAATACTAGAAGCATAACTTTTATAGAGATGATATACCTGAGATCAGGCCGTGTGTCTCCACTCTCAAACTTCATTGGCGGATTCATAGACCAGTCACTCTTCATAGACACACAGCTGGGCTCTGGGTTTGAGCTCTTCTGCTGGACTGAACTGGAACAGAGAACAGATTCAGTTTAATCTTTTAGATTACTGTGATCATTCTCTATGAGAGGAACCATATTAATATAAACACAATTTTACACCTACACTAAAAGAGTGACCCCTGACGCGATGTACAGGAGCATCTCAAGCTTTGACTTGGATAGTGCTAAGCAACAAACTCAAGCCCCTCTTCTCTTATATCGAAATCCTCCGCCATTTCTCTTTAAAAAATTCTCATTTTAGACTCATGACCGGTGTTTTGCACTTCTGCGTTTGTCAATATGCATGCGTCAAGGGCTACTCTTTCGCCGTAACTCGACTTGTGTACCGATGACTGCAAGAAGCTAGTTATATTAGTCTATATATGGATATTTTTCTCACACAAACATGCCACTTCGCTTCAGAAGGCCTTTATTAACCCCTCAGAGCCGTGTGGAACAGTTATACGATGGATAGATGCACTTTTATGGACTTCAAAAATGACCCATCAAGTTCCATCAAGACCCATCAAATGCCATTATAGAGCTTGGAAGAGCCAGGGCATTTTTAATATAACTCCGATTTTATTCATCTGAAAGAAGGATGTCATATACACCTAGGATGACTTGAGGTTGAGTAAATCATGGGCTAATTTTCACTTTTGGGTGAACTATCCCTTTAAAATTCACTCTGTGTTTATTTGTTATTTTTGTCTTGTCATGATACTGTCAACACCGTAAAAATGTCACAGAGACAAATAGGCTAAATCAAATACGACATTCGTCCCTCAAAATTATAAGGCAAAAATACAAATAAACGAAAACTGTCGACTTTGCTATACTGCAAAATAATTTTTTTTAAACATCCATTCAAGAACCGAATGTTACTGACTGGAGACGTTTGTTTCGGTAGCCTACCGAATGTCTCTCCTCGTGTGAATGCTACCACTGCAGAAAGTTTTGTTCACTTCAAATTCAAGTGTGGATACGCTGTTGTTAAAGGATGTCAGGAGCGGCAGAGCTATTAAGAAAATATACTCCCGTGCCGCAAGAAAACTGATGGGAGAGCCACGGGAATGCAGACCTCTAATCAGGCGAATCGTTTTGCGATTTATAACCTGCGTTTGAAAAAACAACATGCGTCAAACATATTCAAAAACTAGTAATGCGTTCATAAACCTGTTCAAAAAAAGACAATGTTTTAACTCCCTTCATATCGTCAGTCAAATGTTTGTGAGCTGATGTGGCTTCTCTTCACAGAATGAGGCAGACAATGCATTATTTTATTGTAATCTATAAGTCTATGTCAATCAGCAATGCATACTTTATTATTATGAAAATACCCAAGAAGGCTTGAAGAACTCAAATACACTATACATTTTCGCAGTTGTGTGTTTATTGTGCCTCATTCATGAAACACGAGCAGAATGAATTTGTGTGTAAATCGTTCGCAAAGCCGCTCTGACGTAAATTTTCGGATTCACGAAAATGTTCGTATTTTCAAAATGTTAGTTGGTACGAAATTTTTTTACACCTGCTCCCTACCATGTGTAAATGGTGCGTAAAACATTTGAATGTTCTATGTTCTAATTTAGGCAAACTGATGACATTGCATTTTGATGAACTATGTAACATAATAATATTTCAAGAGTTGATTTGCCCAATTATTATTATTTTTTTTTACTGTTCAACGTTGGGTAATAGGCAGCGCTCGTCACTGTCACTTTTTACCAAGCAGGACAAATACTACACCGACCAATCATCCTACTTGTTCACCGACTGAACAACAATAATGGAGTTAATACTGCTTTTTACTGCATTTTTTGTATTCAGTAATATTCTTCAAAATGAGATACTAGTAACACAATACTGCCATGGATATTCTGTATCATAGCAATCAAAGTATATCAGCTGGAAAAACGCTACTCTTGCACCAGCTGGCCGTTTTTAGAATAGCATTGCATTTTTTAGCTGGCTAAAAAGGCTTTGGTGGACACACGATTATTGAATTAGTCTCTTTAGCATTTATGCAAAATACTGGAGCCAAACCTGAGAAAAAATTCTAGAAGATATGACCACGCCATTTGCAAGTGTAACTCATGGGCAGGGATTATGCTAATTATGACTGAGAGTGCACATGCATCCTATTTACGAATGTTTGTAATTCATTAATATGCACACGTTTACCTACCGAATCCATGGTATACGAAGCGTTTGTGAATCTGGAGGAGAGTTTTCATAAAGGTCCATTTTACGTGCAAATTACTCAGAATTTGCTCATATATTTACAAACGTTTCACGAATGAGACCCATTGTCTTCATGTTTAATCAATCGTTTCTATCTTCTTTATTCAGCTACAGCGCGAGCTTCACATTAAGGATTTCCTGAAAACTATTACTTCTCTGAGGCAAATATGGCATTTCTGCTCGAGGGCGCCCTCTGGCTTCCGGTATGAATGAAACATTTGAGTTAAAAAATAAGAAAAATAATACTTCTCTTTTAATAAATTTATATGACAATCCATATGTTTTTCTTCAATGTACATGAGTTTTCCCCCCACAGTGGATGCATAAGAGGTTCATATTTCATATTAAAGACATAGGCCTGGTTTCACAGACAGGGCTTTAATTAAGCCAGGACTAAGCCTAGTTCAATTAGGACATTTAAGTTGATTTTATAAACATGCCTTAGAAAAAACATTACTGGTGTGCATCTTGCGACAAAACAATGGCAGTGACATATTTTTTAAGATATGTCAGTGCAAGCTGCTTTCAGTTAAAACAGCTCAAACATGCATTTTAGTATGGGACTAGCTTAAACCTTGTCTGTGAAACCGGAGGATAGACTTTAAGAAATTGATATCACAGATAAAAAGCACAGATTTTTATAATAATAATATTTTTTTTACAAGATATCCTTAGATGTTTCTAATGTTTTTAGTCATAGGCTGTCTGCATTTTTTTAAGATTTCTGTAAAATAAAATATATATGTTCCCCAAATTGTGTTTATTGTGTTATGTTTTTAGAGATGATATACCTGAGATCAGGCCGTGTGTGTCCACTCTTAAACTTCATTGGCGGATCCATAGAGTGGTCGCTCTTCATAGACACACAGCTGGACTCTGGGTTTGAGCTCTTCTGCTGGACTGAACTGGAACACAGAACAGATTCAGTTTAATCCTTTAGATTACGGTGATCATTCTTTATGTGAGGAACCATATAATATAAACCAGTGGCGTAGGCAGAATTTTATTTTTGGTCGTGCCTGGGCAAAAGTGAGCGGGCACTTTCATGCGGGGCGGGGGGGGGGGGTCACTATCACTGTCAACATAAATTAAAACTCTAGCTACAACCTGTCCACATACAAAACACGAGCAGCGGTTACAACAAACGTTAGACACTTTATTTCCACTTTTTAAATGAAAATAAACGCCTTTCCGATCTGCCCTTATGAAAATCAACCATGGTTTTATTGTAGTAAAAATGTAGTAACCATGGTTATTTGGCTAATTGAATACCATTTATATAACTACAGTTTTACCACAAATACCATGGTTAAACTATGGTTAGAGAAGCAAAACCATGGTTAATTTGCAGTTACCATGGTTTTTACTATAATAACCATTTTTTTTGGGTTTTATTTGTAGTAAAACCATGGTTTATTTTTCGTAAGGGTGATATGTGATGGGAAAAGGAAGTACAAAAACCGGTAGTTCGGCAAAAGGCTGATTCGAACCTCATGTCAAATTGCGTCAAAACTTAGTGCCACGCACCTTCCCTACACTCAGGGCCGGCTCTGTAAATCTGGGGGCCCTAAGCAGGATAATTTTGGGGCCCTGCCTTGCAGTGAATAATGGAGTATTGCACTGCAAACCAGCAACTGTATACAATCTAACACTTACATATTTCATCTGTATATCTTTTAACATGATTGCCTACAATTATTTTACTGCTTATTAAAGTACACTCACTGAAACAGTAAAAGTAATGATTATAGATTTGCAAATTTAAGGTCAATTTGTTGTAAACAAATAAATATTAATGTGGCGGAGGGGGCGTGGTTCTGCGAGGTCTGTAGCGGGAGCGAGCAAAGACGGAGACGAGCGGTGAGTAAGTAGGTCAAGTGCAGATCACTAACACCTGTGTCTGATTCCAGTGATTGGCGTGGAGAGACCGTAAAAGCCGCTCAGTAGAGAGAGAGAAGAGAGAGAGATTGAGACTGGGACTGCGAGCAGACACCTCACTGCCAGAGATACAAAAAGAGAGACTGAGTTTGAGACTGACGTGGATTGTCAGTGTGACTGTTTTGAGTTAAAACGCCATCGTGCGTGTGAATTTGAGAAAAGGTGAAACTAATAAAGAGAGAGCAGTCCCAGTAAGCCGACCCCGTCTTCTTCCTTCCTACACCCACACGAACCAACAACATTACACTGGTGCCGAAACCCGGGAAGGGAGAAGAGTGCCGCCGCTATGCAGACCCCGCCAAAGACGCCACTTGCGGATCTGGTTGCATCGCTCGCTGGTCTTCATCAAGAGACCCACCAAGATCTGCTGGCCGTGAGGGCCGAACAGGATAAGCGTTTTGAGGCCCTCATTCGCGCCCAGCATGAAGACCGCGAGCTGTTCCGGAGCTGGATGGTCCGGGAGATTCCGGCCACCCCCCCGCCTACCACCGACTCGGCCGCCAACATCCACCTCTCGAAGATGGGCTCCGAGGATGATCCGGAGGCATTCATCGACCTCTTCGAGAGGTCCGCCGAGTCCCGGGGGTGGCCCCGGTCGGACTGGTCAATGCGGCTCCTGCCGCTATTGTCTGGAGAAGCGCAGGTAGCCGCACACCAACTGCCAGTCCAGAATCTCCTGGACTATGGAGACCTGAAGCGCGCCGTCCTACAGCGGGTCGGCCGGAGCCCAGAAGAACAGCGACAGCGGTTCCGGACCCTGACCCTCGGCGAATCCGGTCGACCCTTCGCCTTCGCGCACCAGCTCCGGGACTCATGCCGCAAGTGGCTGATGGCCGCCGGTGACGACGTCGAGGGAGTCATCGACCGTGTGGTACTGGAGCAGTTCATCGCGCGGCTTCCGCAGAAGACCGCGCAGTGGGTCCAGTGCCACCGCCCGACGTCGTTAACCCAGGCCATCCACTTGGCGGAGGACCACATGGTGGCGTGCCCCGGGGTCGGCAACCCCTTACCATCCGCCTCTCTCTCTCTCTCTCCCTCTCCTGTTGTCTCTCCCCCTTCTCTCCCCAAACCTGTTCCCCTTCCCAGGTCGCGTGGGATCTTACCGCCCAGACCAGCTCCAAGATGGAGGACCGGCGGTTCCAGCGATCCAGCATCCCTTCCCCGGTCGCTCCAGAGGGGAGCGGCAACCGTCTCGGAGCCCTCAGCCTTTCCCTCTGGCTCAGCGCTCTCTCCGCGCCAATCATGGGACCTACTTCCAGCCACTAGGGCGGCGGGGAAGCCTGGGCCGGCTTGCTGGCGCTGCGGGGATCCGGGACATTTTATCGACCGCTGTCCCGTCATGGAGGTCGGGACAATGGTCCGGATCCCCGATGCTCCACAAGCTGCCCTCGATCAAGCTGGGCTGTACCTAATTCCAGTGAGTATCAAGGGGGGTACGTATCAGGCGTTGGTGGATTCGGGTTGTAACCAGACCTCTATCCACCAAAGCCTGATTCGGCCTGAGGCATTGGGTACCGGCCGCACGGTTACGGTGAGGTGTGTGCACGGGGAAGTGGTGAATTATCCGTTGCTGCCCGTGGATTTTCTATTTAGGGGGCAAAAGCATAGTGTGGAGGTCGCAGTTAACCCGCACCTCCGGCATCCGCTAATTTTAGGGACCAATTGGACAGCGTTTAATGAATTGTTGGGTCATTTATGTGCGGGTGCTTCTTGGGCTAAACAGGTAAACCGGAAAGAGTCGGTTGTGCAGGTCGGGGAGGTGGATTCGGGGCCTCTGGGAGCTGTTCCAGGGGAACAGAGCGGTCTTGAGTTGCCTCTTCTCACAGACCGCGATGATTTTCCCCTGGAACAATCCCAGGATGAGTCGCTCAAAAATGCGTTCACTCAGGTCCGTGCCATCGACGGCCACCTCCTCCACCCTGACCAGCCGATCTCTTATCCGTATTTTTGTATTTTAAAGGATAGGTTGTATCGGGTGACCCAAGACGCCCAGACAAAGCAGAATACAACCCAGTTGTTAATACCTAAAAGCCGCCGGGAAATGCTTTTCCAGGCGGCTCATTCCAATCCAATGGCCGGGCATTTAGGGCAAACGGCCACCCTTAACCGTCTAATGGCCCGCTTCTTTTGGCCGGGCATTCACGAGAATGTACGCAGATGGTGTGCGTCTTGTCGTGAATGTCAGTTGGTGAACCCGCCGGCCACCCCAAAAGCACCATTGTGCCCACTCCCTCTAGTGCAGGTCCCCTTCGAGAGAATTGGTATGGACCTCATCGGGCCATTAGAACGGTCAGCACGCGGGCATCGCTTTGCATTGGTCTTGGTGGACTATGCAACGCGATACCCGGAAGCAGTCCCGCTCCGCACTATTTCAGCGAAAAGTGTTGCGAGCGCTCTGTTTTCTTTGATCTCCCGGGTGGGAATCCCGAAAGAGATTCTCACCGATCAAGGCACGGCGTTCATGTCACGAACGATTCGCGAACTTTATGAATTATTGGGCATTAAATCGATCCGCACCAGCGTTTATCACCCACAAACAGATGGTTTGGTGGAACGATTTAATCGCACGTTGAAATCCATGATTCGTAAGTTCGTTCACGAGGACGCCAAAAATTGGGATAAGTGGCTAGAACCTCTGTTGTTTGCTGTTCGCGAGGTCCCGCAAGCCTCCACGGGGTTTTCCCCCTTCGAGCTTCTTTATGGACGTCAGCCTCGGGGGGTGCTTGATGTCCTTAAGGAGGCTTGGGAGGACGGACCTTCCGTGAGTAAAAATGAAATCCAGTATGTCCTGGAACTGAGAACAAAACTCCACACTTTGGGGCGGCTATCAATGGAGAATTTGTTACAGGCTCAGGACAAACAGAGACAGCTGTACAACAGAGGGGCTAGACTTCGTCAATTTGCACCGGGAGACAAGGTGCTTGTATTACTCCCTACTTCCACTTCAAAATTACTCGCAAAGTGGCAAGGACCGTTTGTGGTCACACGGCGAGTTGGTGATCTCAACTATGAGGTAGTACGCACAGATAGGGACGGAGCACGTCAAATATACCACCTCAACCTTTTAAAGAAATGGTCGGAGGCGGAGTCAGTGTTGCTTGCGACGGTGGTGAGTGGAGAGGATGATCTCGGGCCGGAGGCGGTTCAAAAGCCTCAATCACTCGCTCTGGCCCCGGGGGGGGATCATCTCTCGCCGTCGCAGCTCACTGACGTTAAAACAATACAAGCAGAGTTTGCTGACGTGTTCTCGCCCCTCCCTGGTCGCACGGACCTCATTCAACACCATGTTGAGACAGAGCCGGGCGTGGTAGTTCGCAGCCGGCCCTATCGTTTACCTGAGCACAAGAAAAAAATTGTTCAGGCCGAATTAGAGGCTATGTTGGATATGGGGGTAATAGAGGAGTCCAACAGCGACTGGGCGAGCCCGATAGTTTTGGTCCCAAAACCTGACGGCTCGGTTCGGTTCTGTGTGGACTATAGAAAAGTGAACGCGGTGTCGAAGTTTGATGCGTACCCAATGCCAAGGATCGATGAATTGCTTGATCGGCTAGGAACCGCTCGTTTTTACTCGACGCTGGACTTAACCAAGGGATATTGGCAGATCCCCTTGTCGCCAATGTCCAAAGAAAAGACCGCTTTCACCACGCCGTTTGGATTGCACCAATTTGTCACCCTTCCTTTCGGCTTGTTCGGGGCTCCCGCGACCTTCCAGCGTCTGATGGACAGGATTCTCCGGCCGCATGCTGCATATGCTGCTGCGTACTTGGATGATATTATCATCTACAGTGCGGACTGGCAGCGGCATATGCAGCACCTGCGCGCTGTCCTGAAGTCGCTGAGAAGGGCGGGGCTCACGGCAAACCCAAAGAAGTGTGCAGTTGGGCGGGTGGAAGTAAGATATCTGGGCTTCCACTTGGGTCATGGACAGGTGCGTCCCCAAATTGATAAGACTGCAGCCATTGCAACCTGCCCACGGCCTAAGACCAAAAAGGAGGTTAGACAGTTCCTGGGGCTAGCAGGATATTATAGAAGGTTTGTACCTAAGTATTCGGACCTCGCTAGCCCGCTGACTGATCTAACTAAAAAAGAGGTACCAGATACAGTTCAGTGGACGGAGCGGTGCCAGCAGGCTTTCACCCAGATAAAGGCGGCTCTGTGTGGTGGGCCGCTCTTACAAGCTCCTGATTTCTCTCTCCCTTTTTCTCTACAGACCGACGCCTCGGACAGGGGGCTGGGCGCAGTCCTGACCCAGGAGGTGGAGGGCGAAGAGCGGCCGGTGCTGTACATCAGCCGCAAGCTCTCTAAGAGAGAGGCGGTGTACAGCACCATTGAAAAGGAGTGCCTGGCGATCAGGTGGGCCGTTCTCACCCTCCGCTATTACCTCCTGGGCCGGGAGTTCACCCTCTGTTCGGACCACGCCCCCTTGCAGTGGCTCCACCGCATGAAAGATACCAACGCCCGGATCACCCGTTGGTATCTAGCTTTACAGCCTTTTAAATTCAAGGTGGTCCACAGGCCGGGTGCTCAGATGGTTGTGGCTGACTTCCTCTCCAGGAGGGGGGGGGGGAGGCTGCAGGCCGGATGGCTCCCCGGCCTGGTGCGGGCGGTGGGGGTATGTGGCGGAGGGGGCGTGGTTCTGCGAGGTCTGTAGCGGGAGCGAGCAAAGACGGAGACGAGCGGTGAGTAAGTAGGTCAAGTGCAGATCACTAACACCTGTGTCTGATTCCAGTGATTGGCGTGGAGAGACCGTAAAAGCCGCTCAGTAGAGAGAGAGAAGAGAGAGAGATTGAGACTGGGACTGCGAGCAGACACCTCACTGCCAGAGATACAAAAAGAGAGACTGAGTTTGAGACTGACGTGGATTGTCAGTGTGACTGTTTTGAGTTAAAACGCCATCGTGCGTGTGAATTTGAGAAAAGGTGAAACTAATAAAGAGAGAGCAGTCCCAGTAAGCCGACCCCGTCTTCTTCCTTCCTACACCCACACGAACCAACAACATTACAATTAATAATTTAGCATTAACAATATATAGCTAACTTACAACATTAGCCATAGTGGTATGCGGCTCGCTATGCTCTACTGAAGCAGCAGTAGAGTCACCTCCTCCAGCTGTTGAGATTACAATATAATTAATAATAAATACAGTATGCAGAGTAGATAAAACACATTAATTTTAAATTAATATTAAAGTACAATTAGACAACATAGTGAATTATGATTATAAAACTAAATTTTTTATTGGCAAGAGGAAAATTAGCTATGTTGAAGTTGCGCACAAAACTATTCAAAAGAAAGGCAGTGGGAAATATTTACTTGTGTCAGCCTCCTGAAATGTTTCTCCACGACCACCAAAATATTTAAGAATGGCTCCTCCTGAGAAAGTGACATTTAGTTTTTTACAATTATGTTAAGGGTAAATTAAAAGAAATCCAATGTTAAATTATATTATTTAATTATTGGTTGATTAACTCTTACATACTGTTCATATTTTAAACCTTCACAGCATGGACTGCATTCACTGTAAAAAAAAAATCAGGTGCCCAATTGAAAATTTTCTAGTGAGCGATCACATCTAAAATTTTCAGTTGGCCAAATTTAATTTCTTGAATTTTAATTGAATTAAAATGTATCAATTCACATTAATTCAATTTGGCCAACTGAAAAATGTAGATGTGATCGCTCACTAGAAAATTTTCAATTGGGGACCTGATTTTTTTTACAGTGTTCTTTACTAAAATTTACCACAAATTCATTTTGCTTTTAGGTGTCTTGTATCGATCATCATTCAAAAATGTTTCAGAGAGGACACTGTGTTTTCTTTAGGTTTAAATGGTCTGGGCGATTTAGCTTAACAATATATAAAATATTTCATTATAGTATATAGATTAATATTTATTAATAATCTTTAATTGCCTATTAAATTAAGACCATAAGAAAAAGCTTGTATCTAACTGCTTTATTTTAAACTTCATTTTGATTTTGACTGTCAGATGATTGCTCTTTCTCTTCCTATTACTTTCTTTCTCTCGAATGTTCTTAAACTATTTTTTTATTGTAATAAGCGTCTATTGAGACAAAGATTTTTCATTTTTTTCTTTCCCAGAACTAGTGTAGGTCATGTAACGTTAACTGTTAAAAAGAAAATACATTCATAGGAGGTTGGTCTGTCTCTACGCGATCTGTAGCCCAGAGCTGGGGCCGACGGCTGGACCATAGCGCAAGCAATGTTGATTCAGCATAATCGACGGACAGCTAACGTTATGCTGCGTTCACACCAAACGCAAATAGAGTGTCTGGCGCGAGTGATTTGATTTCAATGTTAAGTCAATGGAAAGGCGCGTTGACGCGCGTCTAGAGGTCCCGCGGCGCGGAAGGCGCTTTTCGCGCGGTGCGAATGACGCGAATTGAGCGTCTTGCGTGATAAACTGCGGCGACGCTGGCGAGTGCAATCTGTAGTTAGGGGGCCCCCTAGAGGCGGCGGGGCCCTAAGCAGCCGCTTAGTTCGCTTATAGGGAGAGCCGGCTCTGCCTACACTATCACGACTGACAAATACTGATAACTGACGGCTTTTTAGAATGAACGCGCGCTTGGAATTGAAAAGTCTTAACGTTACTTGTGGCCTGATGGATGAATATGAAGGTAAATTGATGCCTTAAAGAATCGCAAGCGCAGGGTAAGATTTGTGAAAGTGTACATAAGATTGCAAGCGTAAATTAAATTAGCATTTGCAAGATAAGTTTAGTAAAGTTGTAAATTGCCTTTCAAGTGTAAGAAAAAAATATTTGCAGCATTTTACTGTCATTCGTAAGTGTAATTCATGTATTGTGAAACTGCAGCTTCATGTTAACGCAAAATAAATATGATCTGTATTCTTCTGACATCCATTTTTCCGTGCTAAGACTTTTGACATGTTTCTTTCGCTAAGATACGGCCAAAATCATTGCACGACTGTGAACATCGATTTGCAAGCGAAAACATCAGAGTCAGGAACTGCAAAACAGATTGACCGTGTAAAACCAACCTTTGTGTAAAAAAATTAACTGTTGCAAATGTCTAAATGACTTGTTGTGTACGTAGGGAAAAAAGTTCCCGAAAGAAACTGATTTGTACAGTTCCGTCTTTCTTTTAACTGCGCTTAAAGTTTTGGCACGATTCTCTCACTCGCTTGAGTTTTGCAAGCGCAAGGAGGAAGGCGGGTCCACCTTCTTCTGTAGCCAATCAAATGAGCTGCTCGCTGACTCTCGATTTACCCTTATCTGATTGGTTCAATAAAAACCCAGACGCCAAAACACATCTTTATCTTCATTTGGCCCAGCATTCTGAGCTAGTGTGTTAATAAATAAATATATTCAGTGTATCCTTATCATCATCATCATCATCATCATCATGCCATGCTATTAGTTTGTTATCCTGATGCTGCTAAAAGTATAGTATCTGCACTACTGCATGCTTAATTTCACCTGTTTACTGATCAGGGGCGTTTCCAGAATTATTATTTTTATTATTATTATTATTATTTTTAGTAGTAGTAGTAGTAGTAGTAGTAGTAGTGTTAGAATTAAATTATTATTTTTCCTTTAACATGTATTTTAAGGGCACCATGTATCACCTGTAATCGTTTAACCTCTAGATGGCTATATATCCCTATAAACATAAACATGGCTGTGTATTCCCTGTTTGCTGAGTTAGTTTTTAGTTAGTTTTTATTTGATTTGTGTGTGTGTGTGTGTGTGTGTGTGTGTGTGTGTGTGTGTGTGTGTGTGTGTGTGTGTGTGTGTGTGTGTGTGTGTGTGTGTGTGTATATATATATATATATATATATATATATATACACATATATATATATACATATATATATATATATATATATATATATACATATATATATACATATATATATACATATATATATATATATATATATATATATATATATATATATATATATATATATATATATACATATATATATATATATATATATATATATATATATATATATATATATATATATATATATATATATATATATATACATATATATATATATATATATATATATATATATATATATATATATATATATACATATATATATATATATAAATATATATATATATATATATATATATATATATATATATATATATACATATATACATATATATATATATATATATATATATATATATATATATATATATATATATATATATAGTATCAGTTTTGTATTAGCCTACAGTCAAATCTGGACACAGAGAAAGCATTTTGTTACATCTAGCTACATATAATAGCTTTATCAGTCAAACTATAGTAATTAGAATCACCAGGACGATATTTCAAAATATATAAATGAGTGTTAAATACCATGAAATGTTGTCTGAAAAAGTCTTAATCAGAATGGTATTATTGGGTATTAAAGAATGGGTATTAAATGTTTTGATTGTAAAGTTTAACATCAGCTCGTGTAAGCAGATTATATAATATATAACATTTCAATGCGATTCCAAACCAATCCAATAACGACACACCAGCTCAAAGTTCAGGAT